>NW_005871060.1:8608253-8630455 GCF_000147115.1 Myotis lucifugus | reverse complement strand
TACAAGTCTATATTTATTCACTTTTAAATTTAGAGTTCCAGAGATCACACCATTAGTTCCTGACACTACCAGCTGTCTAAACCTAAGCACAGACCAACAGTAAATTAATTAAAATAATAAGATAGTGTGGGACTTTTACTTTTCAGAGAAGAAAAACACAAAGAGTGATAAAACTATGAAAGAAATGTGCTTCCTCCATTTTTTCAGCATGCATTTCAAATATGATTTTTAACTTAAATTATCAAAAAGATGCTACTTGGGTGAAATAAAGCTATTTCTAAAATTAGTTATCCTAGAAAATAAGTTATTCTAGAAATTTGAAACAAAAAAGGAAACATTGAAAATAATCAGCAGCTTTTTTTTTTATTTGCAATAAGTCTACATAATGTCATACAAGTTTTTGGTGAAAATTTTAATAGGTAAATACAGAGAAGTAAAAAAAAAATTCAGAAACTTTCCCGCTTGAAAATAGTATAAATCAAATAATTAAAAACAGCATTATCATTAGCTTATATTAGCACTGAAGATCCTTTTCCTTTGAAATGCCTCCACAATCATCTATCCATTTAAAATGATATGGGTATAATCATCCCACAGGGGCATAGAATCGTACCTTTTCCTTTTTTTCTAATTGGAAGAGATAGTATCATTTCTTTTGAGGACTGAATGGAAGGATTTTTAAGTTTTATATTGGCTGGCTTTCAAAATAGCTGGTCTGCAGGAGATCTGCTATGTATCGAGCAGGCTTATTCAAAAGACTAAAACAGTTTAAAATATGATGAACAGCATTACAGTGACGCTCTGTGCCTTACAACTTGACCTTCCCCATGAA
This sequence comes from Myotis lucifugus, assembly GCF_000147115.1. Lineage (NCBI taxonomy): Eukaryota > Metazoa > Chordata > Mammalia > Chiroptera > Vespertilionidae > Myotis > Myotis lucifugus. The sequence goes on along the minus strand of NW_005871060.1, from coordinate 8,629,623 downwards.
CAGAACTGCATGTATAGGACAGCAGCAGCAGGAGAGCACACTGCAGGCTTACCTCGGTCTGCTGCTGGCTGAGAAGGCTGCCACTGGTCTGAGAGGAGAGTCCAGTCCCAGAGGGTGCTGCACTCGATGTCTCCTCCTCTTGCTGCTGACAACCAGGACCTCCCAGTATTTAAATGCTGCTCAGGCACCCTCCCTCCCCCCAACACAGGGAGGCGGAGAGATGTGTCATGAGGTTTTTTGCCACTGCCCAACCCACTTGCTCCCACACTTCCCCCTCTGGTTTTGTGGTACACACACACACACACACACACACACACACACACACACACACACACTCCAGAGTTAAACCATTACTTCTCTACAATATCATTAGCTGGCATTTTCATTTATGGGAATGACATTCAGCATCATGAAAGGGCACCTTGGAGACCCATTAAAAAAGGGGGGAAATGACTAGTTCTTACACAGATTTTATAATTTCTGAATTAGGAGAAAAATTGTTAATATAAAATCAGTCCTAAATAAAATTAAATAGAATGGGTTTTATTTCTTTCCGTTTGAGAAAGAGATTAAGGTAATACGTGCAACTAGATTTGCCACACAATTGTATTTATTTAAGAGCTGCAAGGCTGTTGTTCAGGCGTACAAAGGTCTCAGATATCCTGCCTCCATCCTTTAGTCTCATGCTTGGTTTTGTGATGTCAAGTCTGAAACAGCTTGTCATTTAGACAAATGGCATTAGAAACATGAAAGTCCATGTTCATGCCCACAGAGTTGGACTTACAATGACCTTACAAGGACGTGGATTTTTGTTACACTGTTCGAATTGATTAAAGGTGATTAATCTGATAACTTGTTACATAAAAGAGAGGCAATTTACTTTAGATGCTACAGAAGTAAAGTGGTTTCTGAGAGCAGGGTGATTGCTTGAGAGTGTTGCTTCGGGAGCCAGAGAGCGGCTTTGAATCCCACTCTGCCACTCAATAGCTGTGTGACCTCAGTCGAGCTACACCTGCTTCCTCATCCGTCACATGCACATACTGTTACCTAGCTCATAGGGGTTTTGAGAGGCTTAAATAAATTAGTCTGTGGAAAACAAAAACACTTGGCACATACTATATGCATATTTTAAACACTGTGTGTGTAAACTGTGACTGAAATGTAGGAGCAGCAAGTCCTCGTGATTTGCAGTGTCTTTAGATGAAATGGGTTATTAGAATAAGACTAGATGTAAGATCTTTAAATCGTGTACATCACTAGTTTAATTTACACACCTTTAAAGGAATGGGTTAGATTTCTGAATCATCTTTTTCTAGTTTTTCTCTCAGGATATATGAAGTTGATGACTTGATAAGAAGATGTAAAAAATACATATTTAACACTTTTCTGGGTAATTAAAAGGTATTTGAGTGAAAGAAAAATCACAGATGGAGTCTGACTATTGGAACAGAAGTTAGCAGAGCACTGAGTCCATTCAAAATATTTAATATTGTCTTTAATCTCTCCATTTAGCTTTCTCTGCTGTGAAATGGAAATTGCACTGTTCATTTACCTCCTGTCGTCATTGTAAGATTCGTGTGAAGTGAGATTAAAAATAAACGACCCCTTTTAATATTAGTTATATCTAAGGTGTCAGCTTCTCTTTACTGAATATTGCTTTTAATATAAATACGGATTAAATAATTTCTTGCAGTGTTAGCAGTATAACTAATCCATAGGTTTTATGAACATTTGGTGGGTGTTGGGGAAATATGTCTCATTTAAATGGGATGCATTCCATATGAATTAATATTATTGATTTGTGGGTTCTAAGCACACATTTTAATAATTCAGATGGCAGCTATCTCTATAAAATATGACTTGCAGGTTAAAAAATTGCAAAACAGGCTTCTTATTTCTGCTTTTAAAAATTGTTGTTGTTTTTTTTCTTTAGACACATTACCCACATAAGTTAGTCATATTGTCAATTTAGTAGGGGGAAGTTCACCAGTTCTAAAAACAAGGAGATTTCCAAAGGATTCGCAATGGTTTACCCTGTGCCCACGGAAATGAGTTAATATGAACTTAGAGAGTTATAGGAATAGATGTCGCTGGAGCCCAGCCATCCTGAGATGAACCATATGACCCAGCCTGGGCCTCTTCCGGTCGGGTATGTCTCCAAAGTGCCACACGATGGCAGCATTTCTGAAAAGGCTTTCAGACCCCAATCCGGCTCTGCTGGTTTTCTTACACTGGCAGGATGGAACATTCATGTGTTTAATGACAGGACTCTAAAACAGCTGAGGGGCCTTTCATTTCTTGGAATTTCAGGTGAGTAAATATTTCCCAACAGTGACCCGCTACACAGAAACAGGGAACGCAGAGGCCAAGAGAACCCAAGCATTCTCGTTCTGCTCTGTGGCTGCCTTCATTCCTCTGTGGTCGCCTTCATTCCGCAACCCCAGGTGGACGCTATTGTCTCCTCCCCACTTCCCACACTCACTCAAAAGGTTACAGATCCCGAGGTGTCCTTCAGAGGAAAGAAATGTGAATTCATGGTTAAAGAATGTGTCTGGCAAGCTTCAGAGATGAGACGATAAAGCAATTCACAATAGAGGCAGTTCTGTAAAGGATGAAATGGAGAGTGTGTCATTCTCACTTTGGAAAAGGCTCATGCTTCTTAGGTTTTGTAATCAAACATGCTGCAGACACATTTTTTTCTGAGTAAGATTTTCCAGCTGTCAGAGTTAACATTTTAAATGATTTGAGCCAGAGAGGCTTGATCTGTAACATCTCCACACCATTTCCTTTCTTGATTAGTCTCACACTTGATTTTTAAAATCCAAAGGTCAAAATGATCAAATTTCCTGCAGATCTTGTATGTGGCAAGAAAAAAGTAGTTGTAAACTGGAATAAAGAGGGGCTTGTGATAATAAAATATAGACACAATAAGAAGTCTTATGAAAACATTTAAGAACATTACATTTTTTCTTGAATTGCATGAAAATTCCCATATCGTAGGAAAATTTAAGTGCCTAGATGCCACTGTTTTGGTGGGCTTTCTTACTGACTTCTAGATTATTTGGACATTTACAATTACATTTTACTTGGTGATGTATAATCAACTATTTCAAATCTTTCATCTCTGTAAGTAATTATTTTTCCCCCCTGAATTAAAGTTCAGGTAAAGATGATCTGATACCATCACCAACCTATCACAGACAAGTTGGGAATTATAGCTAATTAGCAGCCTCCCTCAGTATTCATCATTTGCAGCTTAGAAAAGAGGGGCATTATTTATTAGAGGGAGGGAAGGAAGCAAGGGTGGAAGATAGGGTGCTATTTTTAAGTTTTAGAACATTTAAAAAATATAAAAAAGAACCATCATAAAACTTTTTATTCCATTGCTCAATAACTTTGTCAATAAAATTCAGCTCCTGAAAAAGTGGTCTTACTTTCAGTAAACATTAGTTTCACTTAAAACAAACAAAAAACTTTTTTGTTTTAGACCCATAGAATTGTTATAGATTAAATAAGTATTCAATAAATTGTTTTTAAAAAATATTTTTATTGATTTCAGAGAGGAAGGAAGAGGGAGAGAGAGATAGAAACATTAATGATGAGAGAGAATTGTTGATCAGCTGCCTCCTGCACGACCCTTACTGAGGATTGAGCCCACACCTGGGCATGTGCCCTGACTCATAATCAAACCGTGACCTCCTGGTTCACAGGTCATTGCTCAACCACCGAGCCATGCCAGCCGGGAAAATTCTTAATGATTAACCATGTAATTCTCCATCTATAACAATGAATTCTGAGCACATAGTTCTTGCTTATCAATATAATGCATGGGCACCATGCTTGAATCCCTATATCACATGTTGATACCTAATATTTGCCAGTACTCAAGAACTTAGCAGTGTTTCTTTATTAAAGTATTATCACTAACTCTGAGGACATTAGCATTTTTAAATGATAGATTCTCTAGAGGAGATGTAAACAATTTTTTATTTCTTAAAATGACATAATTCTTACCCTCATGGAACCCATTTATTCATGGCAATTAACTAAGAAATTTGGAACTTGTATAGCCAATGAGGTTAAGAGGTGAGATTAGATAGACCCTGTGTCTACACTGGAGTTGAAGGGTATTTTGGGATTGTACTCAAACAGGAAAGCTCTTTTCCATCCCAAATCAATCACAGTAGCATAGGTCTCTGAGTCTATGCAGTAACATGGGCAACAATCCAAAAGCCTGAAATCAGAGAGGAGCCAAAGAAAGGAGGTGGGAAGCTGCAGAGATGTACAAATAGAAAGTCTATCAGCTGCGGGCCCTTTTAGTGTGGGGAAACACATTTGCCGCACTAATCAATCAGTGCCAGGCATTTTGAAGAATGTATTTGAAGGGAGAAAAGCATTCTTTGAAATCAGTTTATGAGAACTCATTTTTAAAATCTGATGTTGAAATAGATCCAGAGACATAGAAGCATGGAACAGACTGTCGAATCTCAGAGGGAAGGTGGGGGTGGGGGGTGGGAAGAAATCAACCAAAGAACTTGTTTGCATATATGCATAACCCATGGACACAGACAATAGGGTGGTGAAGGCCTGGGGAGGGGGTGGGATCGGGCTAGAAGAGGTCAATGTGGGGAAAAGGGGGCATATGTAATACTTTCGACAATAAAGATTTTTTTAAAAATCTGATTTGAGTGGTTTTTGTAGAGAATCACTTATAAAGTTGGTACGAAAAAGTGATCATTTTAGTGCAGAACAGAAGAAAGAAGACAAAAACTTGACAACAAAAGCAGCAGCATTTGAGATCTTGCTCCTCAGCATAGGTCTTCAGTTTGGCTCAAATGAACACTTGTAAAAATTTAAAAAAGAAAACAAGCAGCTAAATCAGATGTTTTCTAGCCACACTTGGCTAAGGGTTATTGCTTTTGCCAATTCCTGTTAAGGAATACCTCATGTTAATGCCCCTACTCCATGGTAAAACACTTATGTTTTAAAAAATATTATTTAAAATAATTAGTATTTAAAGCTTGAGTTCTTTAATGTTTGAGTTCTTCAACACAGCATAAGTTAGCTGTTTATGTGCCAACAATTATTTATTCAGTAATGAAAAAATTTAACTCTATAATAAAATTTATATTTCTTATTAAATTGAGTCATTCTTGATTATTTTCTGTTGCTTTTATAAAGCCCCAAATGAAACTTCTCCTCTAGGTCCTATTAGAAGTTGCTATCAGGCAGAATGGATTACATCGTAGAACTTCAGGCAATATATCTGCGAAGGTGAAAGCTGTTTTTTACAGAATATGAGGACTTCTGAGATCCGGCATCCTTCGTCTGGCCAGCCTTGTCTTTCACCAACTCCCCTCTTTGTACTTCATGGAACAAGAACATAGCTACCCGGAGCTCCCCGAGGTGCCAGGCAATTTCAATTCTCCACACCTGTGCTCACATTGCAGGCCTCCATGTCTAAAATATCCCTCCACCCCATCCACACCTGCCTGTGAACTATTTTTACATCTTTCCAGACGTAGTTCACATCAAGCGTCAAGGCATCCCCGATAAAGCCTTTTTAAAAATCCCTAAATAGAGCACTGGCCGGTTTGCTCAGTGGGTAGAGCGTTGGCCTGCGGTCGGAAGGGTCCTGGGTTCGATACCGGTCAGCACATACCTCGTTTGCAGCCTCCTCCCTGGCCGGGGCCCTGGGCTTGTGGAGGGAGGCAACCAATAGATGTGCTTCTCTCTTTCTTCCTGTCTTTCCCTCTCTCTGAGAATTGTTGTTGTCCCCCTTACCTGTGGTTTCACTTTTTTCAGTTTCAGTTACCTACGTTCAACCACAGTCCAAACATGTGAAGGGCAAATTCCAAAACAAATAAATTGCGAGTATAAAATGGTGCGCCATTCTGAGTAGCTTGATGAAATCTCGCAAGTCCCACACCATCCCACCCAGGACGTGACTCATCCCTTTGTCCCACGTCTCCATGCTGTGTACCCTCTTCACCTTTAAGTCACTTAGTAGCCACCTGGGTTATCTGAGTCACTGTCGATCTATTGTGTTTGTGTTCTCAAAACCTTTATATACTTAATAATATCCTGAAAACCAGAGTAATGATCCTGGCAATTTGGATATGCCAAAGAGAAGCCTTAAAGTGCTTCCTTTATGTGAAAGGGTGAATATAGTACATTGAGATATTTTGAGAGAGAAACCACATTTACAGACTTTTATTACAATATGTTTTTGTAATTGTTCTATTTTATTATTAGACTAGAGGCTCAGTGCACGAAATTTGTGCATGGTGTGTGTGTGTGTGGGGGGGGGTCCCTCAGCCCAGCCTGCACCCTCTCCAATCTGGGACATCCCTCTGGCAATCTGGGACCACTGGCTCCTAACCACTCACCTGCCTGCCTTATTGCCCCTAACCACTCTGCCTGCCAGCCTGCTCACCCCCAACTGCCCCCCCCTGCTAGCCTGCTCACCCCCAACTGCCCTCCCCTGATGGCCTGATTGCCCCCAGTTGTCCTCCCCTGCCGGCATGATCGCCCCTAACCACCTCTGTCTCGGCCCCACCACCATGGCTTTGTCTGGAATGATGTCTGGAAGGTCTCCCAGTCTAATTAGCATATTACCCTTTTATTAGTATAGATCAGGGGTCCTCAAACTATGGCCCGCGGGCCACATGCAAATACAAATATTGTATTTGTTCCCGTTTTGTTTTTTTACTTCAAAATAAGATATGTGCAGTGTGCATAGGAATTTGTTCATAGTTTTTTTTAAAACTATAGTCCGGCCCTCCAATGGTCTGAGGGACAGTGAACTGGCTCCCTGTTTAAAAAGTTTGAGGACCCCTGGTATAGATGTTGTTAATCTCTTACTGTACCTAATTTATAAATTAAACTTTATCATAAGTATGTATGGATACATGGGAAAAAATGAGTATATATTGGGTTCAGTTCTATCTGGTTTCAGGAATGCCTGGGGTCTTGAATGTATGCCCTGTGGATATATTGGCTATATTGGCTCAGGGAGCAGGAGCAACTGCTGGATTCTCAGAACAATTTATATACATTTAAAAAATACCATTGATGCCCTGGCCAGTATTGCTAAGTGGTTAGAGCACTGGCCTAACCAAAGGGTCTTGGGTTCAATTCCCAATCAAGAGCACATGCCTGGGTTGCAGGTTCTATCGCTGGCAAATTGGGGTGTGTGTGGGAGACAACCAATTGATGTGTCTCTCTCACATTAATGTTTCTCTCCCTCCCTCGCTTCCACTCTTTCTAAAATCAATGGGAAAATATCCTCCAGTGAGGACTACAAAAAAATAAATGAATAAAATAAAAAATACCATTGCTGAGTCTGAAGAGCCAGGATCTTCTCTTACTGTGGCATTCTGGCAAGCCCTTTAACTTGTCTGGTTTCTCAGGTTTCTTGATAGAGTTAATCTAGGTTATTTTTAACATCAGTTTCAACTCTAAAGTTCTCTGATTTAAAAAAATTTACAAGAAATAAAATGTTTATATTGCAAAAGGAAGAACAAACAGGTTTCAGAAACACAGGTAGCATTGAGAAATTCAGGTTAAAAACCAGAAATATAGATTTTGACAGACTCTCTGGTAGATCAGCAGGCAAGTAAAAGTTGAGTCTTTTTTTTTTAAAAAAAAAATATTTTTATTGATTTCAGAGAGGAAAGGAGAGGGAGAGAGAGATAGAAACATCAATGATGAGAGAATCATTGATCAGCTGCCTCCTGCACATACCCTACTGGGGATCAAGCCCACAACATGGGCATGTACCCTTGACTGGAATTGAACATGGGACCTTTTAGTCCACAGGCCAATTTTCTATCCACTGAGCCAAACCAGGTAGGGCAAAAGTTGAGTCCTTAAGATATTTTTAAGTAAATGTTCATGTGGTTTTGGCTATATTTTAAATAAAATAAAAATGAAAATTATTATAATAGTATTAGTAAAAATAAAACCATTGTATTAAAAGACTAGAGGTCCGGTGCACAAAATTTGTGCACTCAAGGGGGGGCCCTCAGTTGGATTGCGAGAGGGTGCAGGCCAGGCCGAGGGACCCCACTAGTGCACGATTGGGGCTGGGGAGGGACATAGGAGGTTGGCTAGCAGGGGAGGGACTGTAGGAGGGCTCCAGGACATGTTGGCCCATCTCGCTCAGTCCCGATCAGCCAGACCCCAGCAGCAAGCTAACCCACCATTCAGAGTATCTGCCCCCTGGTTGTCAGTGCATGTCATAGCGAGTGGTTGAGTGGCCTTAGTATATCATTAGCATATTACCTTTTGATTGATTGAATGGCCGAGCAGATGACTGAGCACTTAGCATATTAAGCTTTTTTTTTTATATAGGATGGGGGGAAGTCACTTCCAACATGTGACTCTAATAAGTCAATCTTTGATGTTCTGAGAATTTTTTATCACTACTTCCCCAAATATGGGTTTTCTAGAGTTTTTCTCAGTATAGATCACATGAATTTCTTTCAGATTTAGTTACAGCAAGAGTGGGAAATTGAGGAGAAAGTGACTGAAGAAGAAGTTGGCTTGTTTCTTCCCTGGCAAATGTTGCCTGTGGTTTTAGGAGACAATTTCATTGCCAAACAGATCAGGAATATCAGGCTTCTTCAAAATGTGGAGATATTTTTAGGTTTTTCATTCTTGTCCTCACATCCTCTTCATTTCCAAGCACCTGTACATATGACCTGTCTAGATGACTTATTAATTCTACTTTCTATGTGATGAAATTGTTCAAGAGTTATTTAGAATCAAAGTTTATGACCAGATTGTCTTATTTTCACCCATTGTATGCAAAACAAGTTTCCGCTATTTTTTCCCCCCTTAAAAAATAATTTCTTGTGATTATCATGCCTTCAGCATATACCTTTTCTGTGGTAGCAAAGAAAAAATCCAGAACTTCTGCCTTTGCTTGTTAAAAGGAGATATATTAAAAAAAATAATAATAAAAATAGTGAACTGTTTGTTTTCATGAAACATCTGCTAGATTTAAGATATGCATTATGCCTACTAATCCTAACAACTATATGAATTCAGTATTATCATCTCAATTTTTTTAGGTAATTATAATAGAAATCATTTACTGTGCAGTCACTTCTATATACACAATTTAATTCACTCCTTGCAAAAACCTTTGAGTATATATTTACAGGGTTAGTAGAAGCCCAGTGGAGGGAATGGCTAGTTCTCTCCATTTTAGTATGAAAAGCTTCCAAGAAGATGCTGTAATGCAATACAGAAGAGGAACTAATGAGACTAACTTCTAAGGTGTGAATTAAAAGCATCCGACTTTAACCAAACATGGTTGAAAAAAACAAGCCACAAGTAATCAGAAACAAAAGCTGTCAGTTATAATAATATTGATAGGAAAGCCTGTAAAGAGAGTGAATAATTTTTTAACAGGTTCAAAGCTAATAAAAATACAAAGCTTTATTTTTCCACATATGCCACCCAGCTAATGTCATGCTATCGTTATGAGCTGTACAGTGTCAGAAAATGTTAATACATCTCTGCTAATCTCACACTAATATGAATCACCAATTCAAAATGCATGATTACTGATTGTGGGTTAATATCATTAGCTTCATACTTAATATATATAATGACCTAAAATATACATTGTCTTAATTAGTTAAACTTCAAGTGAATTTCTTATCCTATTTTAACAACTACCATATATCTAAATAAAGGTGTATTTTCTAGTTAATCTTATGTCTTACTACATTTGGATTTCTTATGGCACCAATCAGAATAATTGTGGCAGGTGTTGCTGCTGTACACCAAAAACTCATCTTCTTTAGAGTAGTTGTTAGGAAGTGGCTTCCCAGCTAAAACTACATTTCCCAGCCTCCCTTGCATCTGGGTATGACCCTGTGACTAGTTCTTGCCAATAGAATGTGAACTAAAGTAAGGTTTGTTTCATTTCCAGGCTGAAGTTCCTAAAACCCAAGTGTGCCTCCTTTACATTCTTCTTCCTTACCCTTTGGTTGAATGGAGAGGACTGGGACATATTTTTGGAGGGCAGAGACACATAGAGGAGATAGCTTGAACAACTGTTTGCTGACCAGGAACCCGATATTGGATATTATATGAACTAGAAATGTGCTCTATTGCTTTAAGTTCCTGATATCTGTTATGAGCAGGTGTTACCTTAATGCAACTCCTTACACATAATAATGCTCACTCCATAGTTTCTGATTATTAGCATCTATGTTCCAGATCACTAGATTCATGAGACTGAATTTACATTGTGGTCCTATAACTTTATATATATAACTAGAGGCCCGGTGCATGAAATTCGTGCATGGGTGGTGGTGGTGGGGTCCCCTCAGCCCAGCCTGCACCCTCTCCAATCTGGGACATCCCTCTCACAATCCTGGACCACTGGCTCCTAATCGCTCACCTACCTGCCTGCCTGGTTGCCCCTAACTGCCCCCCACCCCTGCTGGCCTGGTCACCTGTGTCCCCTGCTGCTGGCCAGGTTGCCCCCAACTGCCCCCTCCCTGCTGGCCTGGTCGCCCCCAACTGCCCCCCCCTCCTGCTGACCTGGTTGGCCCTCACTGCCCCCCCACAAGCCTGGTCACCCCACACAGCCTGCTGTTTAGTTGTTTGGTTGTCCCTCACGGCCCTCCTGCTGGCCTGGTCGCCCCATGCAGCCTGCTTGTTCAGTCATTTGGTCGTGTCTCATTAACCCCCCTGCCAGTCTGGTCGCCCCACACAGCCTGCTTGTTCAGTCATTTGGTTGTTCCTCACTAGCCTCCCTGCTGGCTTGGTCATAGGCAGCCATCTTGTGAGGGCATGAGGGTTAATTTGTATATTACTTCTTTATTATATATAATCTCTACATTAGAATTTCTACATTAAAATTCTATATTGAGAATTTTCTATTTATTTTTGCTTCCCCATTCCTAAAACCCCGAATTAGTCCATGTGAAATAACTATTATGTTCAAATTGAAGTTGATCATTTTATACAATAAGTGTATGACTCATTTATTTTATTTTATTGTATTTTATTTTTTTAAGTATATGACTCATTTAATTCCAAAGGAGATGGTGTATAATATTTTATTCCAAAAGGGGTATCAGTAGATATTTTAAGTGATTAGGGTAGCAGATTTCTCTTGGTCCTCTGTTCTTGTTTTTATCACTTTTTACCAGAAGAAAATTAGCTTTGGTATATGTTTTAGTAAATAGTTAGTGTTCAATGTAGGAAACCAGGGAACATGACTTTACCTTGACTATATCACAAAGTCCATTAAATATTGTTAAGTTAGCATGCCTCTGAGAAGAGAGGCACTATAGCTATCTCTCAATAAAGAATAAACCCAGACCTAACCAGTTTGGCTCAGTGGATAGAGCGTCAGCCTGCAGACTGAAGGGTCCCAGGTTCGATTCCGGTCAAGGGCATGTACCTTGGTTGCAGGCACATCCCCAGTGGGGGGTGTGCAGGAGGCAGCTGATTGATGGTTCTCTCTCATTGATGTTTCTAACTCTCTATCCCTCTCCCCTCCTCTCTGTAAAAAATCAATAAAATATATATATAAAAAGAATAAATCCATCTTGGAACTTCTGATTATTCATGCAGCATCATTCACTTTTTCTCAGTAAGCAAGCCACCTGTCTTTTAGAGCACCTTCTACTTTTTGGCCTGTACACTAAGGGGCAGGTAGAAATGAAGTTAAAACCAACCTATCTAGTTATACAGGGGTGGGCAAAGTAGGCTTACAGCTATGAGTATACAGAACACAGAGTTTATGCATGTATTATTATTTATTAATTATTGTGTTATTTTACATACAAACAACTGTAAACCTACTTTTTAGCCCACTCTTGTAATTGAGAACCTAAACCCATATTCTTTGAAGGTCTTGGATGACTTCTGTCTCCTTGTAGGAATGTGTTTACAGATTAATTATAGTCTAAGTTGCCTTTTACCAGATCAAATATTGTGTGGGTAGTATATTCTAGGAAACTTGATTTTAAAATACTCCACATGGTTCCTAATATGGAGATGACCATAATTAGAGGAAGCAGTAGGTTAGATTGGAAACGGTTTACGGTTGGGAGCTGGTGTTTTGACCCTTTCCTGTATATTTCGTTGATATTCCCAACCCGTGGTGGTCTTTGGTCTGTGGCTCATAGCTTGGCCAGGGGGTTAGCCAGAGGTCTCAGTGAGAGCAGTAAAGGAGGTCATGTGTGGCAGGTCAGCAGGGCCGCTACACCCACTTGTCTGGGGAGGAAGTGGAGGCTGGATCAGGAAAGTGGTCTTTTCCTGCTTTTAGACAATGCCAAAGCATCTCAGACAGGGTTTTCCTTTATTTTTGTTTATGTGGAGTTGGTTCAGACACAAGTAAAGTTGTGGTGTCTTAACCTCTAGTAAGATTTCAAGCATACATCTTGCTTCATCAAGCTTGAGGTCTTAGGAGTCCAGTTTATATCTTAGAGATGATAGTATTCTGAATTTAGAAGGATAAAGATACACTTTCATTTAAATATCATATTTTTTGACTGGTAATTAATGAAAAACACTTTAGTTTTCCTTTTTAAGAAGAAGGATAAGAATCCTACACATAGGAAGTTTATTTTCATAAAACATAGTTTACTTTCATAATATTTTTGTAAAATTGGGCAAATTTGGGTTAAAAAATGGGTTTTAAACAAGTGAGCAGGAGGACTAGGACCAGGAAATAAAATCAGTTAAACTTTTATCTGACTATGCTAGGTATGTGTGAACACATCTTTTTCTCACACAAAGGATGTGCAGGTTTTTTCAAACAAAAATTCATGAAACACCCTTGGTCAGTTTGGCTCAGTAGTTAGAGCATCAGCCCGAGGACTGAAGGGTCTCGGGTTCGATTCCCAGTTAAGGGAACATATCCTGGTTGCAGGTTTGATCCCTGGCCCCAGTCAGGGAAAGGGCAGAAGGCAACCAGTCGATGTATCTCTCTCATGTTGATGAATAATGTTTTAGTATAAGTATGTCTCACATATGCAAATCTTTTTATACATTCAATATTTGGGACATCCTTATACTAAAAAATTGTCCATTTGGTTATCTAAAACACATTGAACTAGATACTTTGTATTCTACCTGGAATGCTATACTATGTCAATAAAAAACACACACCAGGGTATGGTGTATGTTCGTGAGCAGAAAGATTACATAGTAAAACTGAATTTTAAAAGGGTCAGTCCCTATTTAATTTGCATCTATGATACCTCAGGATCCTCATTCTTCTCATTCCACTAATACTGATGAATGCCTGTGAAGTGTGAGGCAGATACAAAATCAAATCAGCTTCCAACTTCACCTTCAAAAATGGAGTCTTTTTGCTGGTACTTGCTATAGGATTTTTTTATTTTATTTTTTTGAGGGGGGTGACTAATGGTAAGATGTATAAAATCTGGTAAAAACAGATCAAATTGTTGTAAACATCTCTTCTTAGCTCTCAAACTTTAGTGGTTTTTGGGTAGTTTTAAAAATTATAATCTATAATAGATGCTTAAGACAAGAATATTTTGAAAATTGAAAATTAAAAAATTAGTTTTAAAGAGTTTGAATAGTGCATTATTTTATAAGCCTTCATTACTTTTTCTTTTTTTTTCAGTTTTTTTAATCTCACGAAAAACGATTTTAAATATAATAATGTTACATGCAATAAACATTAATATCTCAAGAAAGATGATTTTAAATATGATACTGTTACATGCAATAAACACCAATTATTTAAGAAAAATGATCTTACATATAATATATTACATGCAATAAACATCAATATTTCAAGAATAAAAGGATTTTAAGTATAATAATATTACCAAAACTGTACTAACATAGTATGATATCACAAAAGTTGTAGGAAATATTAAAAATCTGCAAATAACAGGATTACTTCTATTATATTTTAGAATATTTTCCCCCTCTGGCTCTATTTTTGTTCATTAGTTTCTCTTCTATTCTTCTGAAATAGTCATTGAAACATCTCTGTGGAAATATAAAGAAGTAATATAATTTTGCAGAATATGATTAACCAGTGTAAGTTTGCCAAATTTGACTTTATGGCTATATTCTAGGAAAATAGAAAAGCAAAACTCAATAAGGAAATAGTCTGGAACTAAATTTCAATAAATGTCCCAGAGATGAAGCTTTGTGTCAAGGTCCTTTGTACATTGATTTAATAGATTGGGTTTTTGCAGTTTTAAACACATTATTCCTTGAAGCTTATCCTGATGAAATAACATAATTAGATCCAGTCTTCCCATTCTCCTTGCTCAGCTCTGGATTGGAGGGGATGGCCCTGCAGGCTGCATTCCCAAGAACCAGTTACTGCATGAGTTTTAAAGTTCCCTATTTTAATTAATTTTAATTTTTTTATTTTTTAACTTATTTTTTAAAAATTTCTTTATTGGTTAAGGTATTACAAATGTGTCCTCATCCTCCCATTAACCCCCAACCTCCCCCCGCCCCCCCCCTCCCATGCTATACGGCATTGGAGGAGAGCTCTATGGATACCCTCCACCGCCAGAAAGATGAACAAGTGGATCCTAGGGCAAATTAAGCCTGAAACATCACTGGAACAAAAATGACAGAACTGAAGTTGTCCTACTTCAGGCACATCATGAGAAGGCAAGATTCTTTGCAAAAGACAATAATGCTGAGAAAAATAGAAGGCAGTCAAAAAAGAGGAAGACCAAATATGAGATGGGTTGACTCCATACAAGAAGCCATAGGCGTGAGTCTACAGGAGCTGAGCAGGGCTGTTGACAGGCCATTGCAACATCATTTGTTCATTACGTCATCAGGAGTTGGAGCTGACTTAGTGGCATGTAGTAATTAACAGCTCTCTGGTGGGGAAAAGATGATTATGTGTAGCCACAGAAAAGTGGAAGAGACGAAGGGAGTGTACCATCCAGGGCCTGATCCCTGTCAGATCCCGTTCTCCCATTCTCCTTGCTCGGCTCTGGATTGGAGGGAATGGCCCTGTAGGCTGCATTCCTAAGACCCCATTTCATCTCCCTTTTGGCTAGTTTCAGGTCCCGGATGGCCCTTACAGGAGACAGGCGGGCAGGCAGAACGGAGAAGCCGGCTGAGTATTTCTCTTCTCTCTTGCATGGGCTGCCTCTCTGACAGTGCCTGTGCCTTCTGCATGACCTCAGCTTTCGCTTGCAGACCTCGGGCTCTGATCTCTAGTACCATTCCCTTTCCCTCCTCTGATTCACGGAGGGCAGTACTGGTGTTGTTGATTCACGGTGCCTTTCTAGCTTCTCAGATCTCTCATCTTCCATGTTGTCAGTTCCCTGTGCTAAATTCTTGCTGTTATATGTACTTGAAGGTTTCTTGTTTTTTGGATAGACTTTGCTCAGTACAGAGAAGATAGGATTTTTAGGAGAATATCAGGAAACCGAGGATCCATATTTTTCTCTCATTGACATAGTCTTCAGGGAATTTCCAATAAACAAATGAACAACATTTCCTTTAGCACGGACACTCTGTGTCAAGGATCCAAGACTGCTCAGTGTCTTCCAGAGCAGACGGTTCCCAAGAATGTTTGACATGAGCCTGCGCTTTGCCCCAAATCAAGTTTTTCTTTATTTTCTCAGTGAACTCAGACAATTTCCTTTTTTCTAATGAACGTGAGGTGCTATCATTTCTAGAACAATGATTCTTACATAGATAAGTAAGGGAAAAAAGAATAACAAAAGCAGAATGAGATGGGAAAAAAGGAGTTTAGAGATAGGAGAAAGGAAATAAAAATGACATAGGATCAGATAATATAGCTAATCTCTTTAAGAGAAGGACAATAGCTTTGATTTATGTTTTTATATTTTTATTGATTTCAGAGAGGAAGGGGGGAGAGAGAGAGAGAGAGAGAGAGAGAGAGAGAGAGAGAGAGAGAGAGAAACATCAATGATGAGGGAGAATCATTGATCAGCTGCCTTGTGCATGCACCCCACTGAGAATCAAGCCCACAACCCGGGCATGTGCCCTGACCGGGAATTGAACTATGATCAAAATCAGAAATCATAGTAAATATAAAAATGAAGTTTTTAATATACATTGAAAATATTAATCATCACAACCTCTCAGTGAACCCTTTGTTTGCCAGCAAAGGAAAGGGAACTATTTCATAGGGAAAGCGGTGAGCTTGCCAAATGGGCAGCAATAGCACAAACCTGATGGAGGGGGTGGCGTGGCCGTGGGCTATGCAGGTGTAAATGCCTTACTCATAGATACTGAGAACAGACTGATGGTTGACAGAGGGGAGGGGTTGGGGGCTGGGTGAAAAGGTGACAGGATTAAGAAGTAAAAGCTGGCAGTTATAGAATAGTCACAGAGATATGAAGTACAGTATAGGGAATATCGTCAATAATATCGTAATAATTATGTAGGGGGCCAAGTGGGTACTTGCAATATCAGGGGGACCACTCTGTAAAGTACATGCTTGTCTAGACACTATGCTGCACATGTGTATATTCATACAGAATAATACTGAATGTAACTGTAATTGGAAAAAAAAAGACAATTTATTATTTTTTTTAATGCCTTACTCCAGACATTTACTTACAACCTTGTGAGTTAAGGGCCTTATTAGCTGACCTGTTAGGAGAGGTCAACCCTTGAATTAGGATTTGTGTAAGTTACAGAGGCACTCACTGCTTTCTGGCATCAATACAAAGAAGACAAGGCCTTTCTTAAAAGTCTCAACATTATATAGTTCTACAGTTTACCATTACCCTAAAGAGCAAGGGCTTTGTGGCTGGGCTGCCTCTGTTTAAATGCTGCCTTGCTCACTTCCTAAATGAGGCACTCGGAGCAAGTTAGTTAACCTTGTGAGGCCTCCTTTGTAAAATAGATACAGAAACAACACCTCCTTCAGAATCTCATTGTGAAGGTTAAGTTTGCTGATGGATATAAAACTTAGGCCAGTTCTAAAACTTAGTAAGCACCCCATAAAGATTAAATATTATAATTGCTCAAAATGATACCTATGATTTTAGAGTCTGTGTTAAATTCCAAGTGTGGGAAATATACTTTAGACAAATGCATACAGTTATATACCATATTAAATGTAAGAAATCCTGCTGGCTTAGAACTTATTCTGTCTCACAAGGAAAGATGAAGAGAAAAAAGCTGCACAGTGACAGCTGGGAGATTTGACAAATGGGCAGCAAGAGAAAATCAATAAAAAAGTAAAATTGCTTTCTTCAGGCACATTCTGCACATGCAGGTTGAAGGGAAATGGGGCTGCATTTATGACAGCAAAGTAAGCAGAATAACTGGGATTGGGAAATCTGTAGCCAACTAAAGTCACTGCATTTAGATGGACAACATGTTGGGAAATAATTAGGTCTGAAACTGTGGTTAACATTCAGCTTGCATTCACTCTGTTTCCTGAGAGTTTTAGCTTACTGAAGTCAAATGACTTTTTTTTTTTTTTTGCAGATGGAAAATTATGAGCTGTTTAGGGAAATAAGCACATGTCTTAATTGGGCAACATCACCTTTTCCAAGAAAAGTGTAAATGAAACTTTAAAAAATAGTTTAGATAGAAAACAATTGATAAGAACTAACTTCCTTCCTTCCTTCCTTCCTTCCTTCCTTCCTTCCTTCCTTCCTTCCTTCCTTCCTTCCTTCCTTCCTTCCTTCCTTCCTCTCTGTTCTCTCTGTCTCTCTATCTCTCTCTCTCTCCTCCCTCTCCTCTCCTTCTCTCTCTCTCTCTCTCTCTCTCTCTCTCTCTCTCTCTCCCTCTCCCTCTCCCTCTCCCTCTCCCTCTCTTTCTCTCTCCCTTTCTCCCTCTGTCACTATCATTTTGGGACCCTAATTTTGTAGTAGCTTCTGACTTAATACTGCTATAATGATTTTGATGATTGAGAGGGTCCATGCAGGATATCCCATATGAAAGACAATTGAAAATAGCAAAATGGCTTTATTTATGAATGAATGCATTTAGGTTTAGGAAAGTGTAAATAACCATGCACATACTTTTAGAGAATTTGAGATCCTACTGATCCACTCCAGAACCAAGTTAACATTTGTTGACTCAAATAAGTTGGTTTCCCATCTCTCCTGACTCATCTGGCTGGAACAAGTTTAATGCCAGTGTGGGATTGACCACATGATTCTTCTAGGAAAAGATAGGAAATGCATCAGTGTGATTTGAGCTCGTAAGTGTTGAGCAATGCTTCTTCACAGTGAATCCATTGTTCTACCTGTGGCACTTTATGCCAAACACAAGCCTTGTTTGGACACCAATCCTTCTTCCTTAATATTTGAAAATGCCTAAGTGTGGCCTTTGACTAGTTTAATGCCCTCACCTCCTCAAGTGTTCAGTGGGAGCACAAATCATTTATTAAATATGACTATAGGGTCACTTTTTCAGAACTAGAAATAAGCTCACATGGTTGAGAGTAAGAGCAATGAGAGCGAATGTTCATTATGTGCCTAGGCCTAAAGGGAGATGGGTAGGGAGCTCCAAAATCCCGCTCACTGTCTTTCTCCTGGTTTTATTTATATAGTCTGTGGAATTGATGCCCCATCAGAGCTCCTGGACTCCCTCTTTTCGTGAGACCGCATCATTTTGAAAACACTTAGAAGGATGAAGGGCCCAGAGCTACTAAGGAAAATGTGATTAATCACAACTTCTTTTAAATCACTAGTTCATGAGCAGAAGGGGAGAAAAATGAGTATAGTGAAAGCAGGGAATTGTGACCAATGAGCATCAGTAGCACAAAACTAATAGAGGAGAGGAAGTGGGACTCAAATGGGACAACTATGCCCTTTTTCCTGAATGTTCACACCAGTTGAATGAACTATGTACGTATAAGAAGGAATGCCATCTCTTCCACTGTAGTGGCGGGGGGTGGGCAACTCTCCTGCAAAACTTTCCTGGGTCATCCCAAAAGAAGTACTGTCCCTCTCCACCCAGTTATCATAGCACTTTAAACATGCTCCTTGTCCATAGTAATTAACATCTGTTCTTCCTCTCAGTTATATGAGACTGGGAGAAAAAAAGAATATTAAAAATAAATCTAAATAAATGGATTTTATAAATTATTTTGATAGTGTGGTCAAGGAAGGCCTCTTTGAGACAGTGATATATAAGCTGAGACCTAAAGAATGAGCAAAAACTGGCTATAAAAGCAGGGGGGAAAGAATGTTCCAGAGAGACTGGAGAGCATGTGCAAAGTCACCAAGAAAAGAGAGGATGCGGGGTGTGTACTGAGGAACTGAATGTAGGCCAGTTTGACTGGAACTTGGTGAATGTTCCATAGCAAAATAGAGCCTCAGGGAAGGCAAATTCATGCCCAAAATAAATGTCTGTTCCAATGAACAAAACATTGCTCCTTCCATAATGGAAGTGTTTCAGTGTAATAAACCTGCCACCAGGTAGCTGGCTGATCACCATGGGAAATGGTGGCATAAGGAGGCTCAGTGCTGGTCTCTGCTGCTGGCAGACCAAGCACTCAGCCGTGGCTCTAGCCAGGTCTCCTGGGCGAGTGACAGTTCATGTCACTGGGCTCATGCATAACCTCCATCGCTGCCACCATGGTCACTTTGTTCATCAGCCCTTTGGGCGACGACGGTGGGGGCGGGGAAAGAGGCTGACTGGTATCCACAGTACAGGTCATTCTATCTATTTGATTAT
The DNA here is from genome assembly GCF_000147115.1 of Myotis lucifugus. Taxonomy (NCBI): domain Eukaryota; kingdom Metazoa; phylum Chordata; class Mammalia; order Chiroptera; family Vespertilionidae; genus Myotis; species Myotis lucifugus. The sequence continues at coordinate 8,609,961 of NW_005871060.1, read as the reverse complement.
TAAAATCCTCCTCTGCTAGCATCACCTGAGACACAAATATCTTCACAATTTTTGGCCATTCAGATAGGTCCCTCCAAATACCTCTGCCCCAAATTTCTCTGTCCTCAATTTTTCAATTATTTTTCTTACAAGTCCCAAACCAACCAGTTAAACTGTTGGCCATCCCACCACCCACTCCCACTTGAAAAAAAAAGGAGACCCTGACAACTACCTCTAATTTCATTACTTAAGTGATTTTTAAGTAATTTTTTTTTCTGGGGATATATTGCTTGACCAGACACAGATCAGAAACTATTTTCTTACTTTAATTATTGGAAAGCTTGAATCATAAAGGTAATTGTCAATTAAAGATAATTATACTTCTAAAAGCATACTTAAAATCCAACACAAGATAATCACTTTGGTTATCCTATCACATTGAGGGAAATAATATCTTACCAAGTATCTTTATTACTATGCCTTCTTCTTCTTCTTCTTCTTCTTCTTCTTCTTCTTCTTCTTCTTCTTCTTCTTCTTCTTCTTCTTCTTCTTTTTTTTTTTTTTTTGCTTTTGTATATGAAACTCAGGAAAAAAACAAAGCTTAGAGAAAAAAAGCAATAAGTAATGTACCAAAGTTATCACACAGTATTTTTTAATTTAATTCTGTTAAGGTTTAAAATTATGAAGTGGCAAAGTCTCTTTCCATTCTGTCCCCATTCCCCACACCCCTTTGCCCACCTCTAGCTACCCCCACCGCTCTTTCTCTCCGGCTATCACTACAGTGTTGTCGGTGTCTATGTGTTTTAAATATATATGCTTTTTCCTTAATCTCTTTACCTCTTTCTGACAGCTGTCACTCTGTTCTATGCATCCATGCCTCTGTTTCCATTTTGTTCATCAGTTTATTTTTGTTCATTAGATTCCACATATAAGTGAGATCACATGGTATTTGTCATTTCTCTGACTGGCTTATTTCACTTAGCATAATAATTTCTAGGTCCATCCATACTGTCTCCAAAGTAAGAGTTCCTATTTTTTTATGGCTGAGGTGTATTTCATTGGGTAAATGTACCACAGCTTTTTATCCACTCATCTACTGATGGGCACTTGAGCTGTTTCCAGATCTTGGCTATTATAAATTATGTTAGAATGAACATAGGGGTGCATATATTCTTTCAAATTAGTATTTCAGATTTCTTAGGATATATTCCCAGAAGTGGAGTCGCTGGGTCTATTTTTTGAGGAAACTCTATACTGTTTTCCACAGTGGCTGCACCAGTCTGCATTCCCACCAGCAGTGCACGTGAGTTTCCTTTTCTTCACATCTCCTTGCCGGCACTTGTTGTTTGTTGATTTATTGATGACAGCCATTCTGACAGGTATGAAGTAATACCTCATTGTCTTTTTATTTTATCTTTTAAAAATATTTTTATTGATTTCAGAAAGGAAGGGAGAGGGAGAGAGAGATAGAAACATCAATGATGAAAGAGACTCATTGATCGGTTGCCTCCTGCACGCCCCTACTGGGGATCAAGCCTGCAACCCAGGCATGTGCCTTGACTGGGAATCAAACTGGTGACCTTGGTTAATGGGTTGATGCTCAACCACTGAGTCACAACAGCCAGGCAGTGTGGGTTTTTTTAAAAATAACTTTTATTTTGAGACCACAATATAGTGGTCAAAGCTAAGAAATTAACTTTGATACAATGCTATTAACTAAATTACAGAC
>NW_005871060.1:8598711-8608153 GCF_000147115.1 Myotis lucifugus | reverse complement strand
GAGGCCCATTGCACGAAGATTTTTTTTTTTCGCTAAAAGTATTACAAAGGGTATTACATAAGTGTCCTTTTTTCCCCCCCGCCCTTGACAAGCCCCTGCCCTCCCTTACCCCCCAGTGTCTTATGTCCATTAGTTATGGTTATATGGATGCATACAAGTCCTTCGGTTGATCTCTTATTCCCCTCCCTCCTGTCCCCCAACCCTCCCTGGCCTTCCCACTGCAGTCCGACAATCGGTTTGAGGCAGCTCTGCCACTGTATTTATTATTGTTCAAAAGTTTGTAATGGTCTTAATTATCCATGAAAGAGTGAGATCATGTGGTATTTTTCCTTCATTGACTGGCTTGTTTCACTTAGCATAATGCTCTCCAGTTCCATCCATGCTGTTGCAAATGGTAAGAGTTCCTTCTTTTTAACAGCAGCATAGTATTCCATCCTGTAGATGTACCACAGTTTTCTAATCCATTCATCTACTGATGGGCACTTAGGCTGTTTCCAGATCTTAGCTATGGTGAATTGTGCTGCTATGAACATCTGGGTGCATATATCCTTTCTGATTGGTGTTTCTGGTTTCTTGGGATATATTCCTAGAAGTGGGATCACAGGGTCAAATGGGAGTTCCATTTCCAATTTTTTGAGGAACCTCCATACTGCCTTCCATAGTGGCTGCACCAGTCTGCATTCCCACCAGCAGTGCACAAGTGTTCCTTTTTCTCCACATCCTCTCCAGCACTTGTCGTTTGTTGATTTGTTGATGATGGCCATTCTGACAGGTGTGAGATGGTACCTCATTGTTGTTTTGATTTGCATCTCTCGGATGATTAGTGACTTTGAGCATGTTTTCATATGTCTCTTGGCTTTCTGAATGTCCTCTTTTGAAAGGTGTCTATTTAGATCCTTTGCCCATTTTTTGATTGGATTGTTTATCTTCTTTTTGTTAAGTTGTATGAGTTCCCTATAAATTTTGGAGATTAAGCCCTTATCAGATATGACGTTGGCAAATATGTTTTCCCACGAGGTGGGTTTTCTTGTTGTTTTGTTGATGGTTTCTTTTGCTGTGCAGAAGCTTTTTATTTTGATGTAGTCCCATTTGTTCATTTTCTCTTTAGTTTCAACTGCCCTAGGAGCTGTATCAGTGAAGAAATTGTTTTGGCATATGTCTGAGATTTTGTTGCCTTTGTATTCTTCTAGAATTTTTATGGTTTCCTGTCGTACATTTAAGTCCTTTATCCATTTTGAGTTTATTCTTGTGTGTGGTGTAAGTTGGTGGTCTAGTTTCATTTTCTTGCATATATCTGTCCAGTTTTCCCAACACCATTTATTGAAGAGACTATCTTGGCTCCATTGTATGTTCATGCCTCCTTTGTCAAAAATTAATTGAGCATATTGGTTCGGGCTAATTTCCCTTGTCCATTTTTCAATTGGTTTGTCTGTTTTCCTGGTGTTGAGTTGCATAAGTTATTTATATATTTTGGAAATTAACCCCTTACCAGATATATCATTGGAAAATTTGTTCTCCCATTCACTGGGTTCCTTTTTCATTTTGTTGATGGTTTCTTTTGTTGTGCAAAAGATTTTTAGTTTGATGAAGTCCCACTTGTATATTTCTTCCTTTGTAGCTTTTGCCTGAGGAGATATATTACAAAAATATTGTTATGAGAGGTGTCTGAGATTTTACTGCCTATGTTTTCTTCTATGATTTTTTATAGTTTTGTGATTTACATTTATGTTTTTAATCCATTTTGGGTTTATTCCTGCATATGGTGTAAATTGGTGGTCTAGTTTCAAATTTTTGCATGTACCTGTTCAATTTTCCCAAAAGACACTGTCTTTACTCTATGGTATGCTTTTGTCACCTTTCTCAAATACTAATTGACCATAAAGGCATGAGTCTATTTCTGGGCTTTCTTTTCTGTTCCACTGATCTATATGCCCGTTCTGTGCCAATGCCAGGCTGTTTTGATTACAATGGCCTTACATAGTTTGATATCAGGTAGTGTAATACCTCCAACTTTGTTTTTCTTTTTCAAGATTGCTGAGGTTATTTGGAGTCTTTGCTTGGGGTGATGATGTTTTATTGAGTTATAAACTTGAACCCTGTATGGTTTTGCGAACCAATGTCACCCCAATACATTCAATTTAAGAAACATTACATTCTGTATGAGTCCACTTACAAGACATTCTTGAAAAGGCAATACGATAGTGATAGAGAATAGATCAGTGAATGCCAAGGGTTAGGAATGGGGTTAAGGGAAGGGGTAAGAGTGTGACTATAGGAAAAAAATGTTTTGGGGGTGATGGAACTGTTCCGCATCCTGATTGTATTCACAGTGACTACATGAGCGTATACATGTGTTAAAATCACAGAACTGTAACCTTTAAGAAGAGATCAATTTTACTGTATGATTTTTAAAAATAAAAACATCAGCACTAAAAGAAATACAACCATAAAGTGGCAAAAATATTTTAATTTGTATCTTAATATTATGGTGTAATTAATTTAATTATTTTTTACAACAAAAGAAATAGGATATGTAACCATGTACTGGTTGGTAACTATCAGGAATTCATTCATTCAGTTAACAAAACTGCAGTGAGCCAAACAAAGCTTCTGCCTTCAAGGAGTATGAATTCTAATAGTGAGGTTAACTATAAAAAAGGTTAACAAAAAATATATAACATTGTGTAATAAGTGTCTTAAAATAGTGGATTGTGTTCATAGTGTCATCAAAATATTTATATTCAAATTCAGCTGCTATGAAAACTTATTTTTGCCTTTTTAGAAAATTCTCCTTTGTAAAATATGCTCCTTTGTAAAATATAAGCCACATAGTTTGCTTCCTGTTTGGAAAGTAACTTGGAGCTAAAGAAGAAGGCATCGAGCAGTTATTTTTGGTTCTAGTTCATGCAGCTTTTTTCAAATATGTGAAGTTAGGTTTGGTGAGAAAGCTCTTGTCTCTTTGACTTCCTGTTTAAATAGTAAAACAGAAGCCCAGAAAGGTCTGCTATGACCAAATGATAATGACAGTTTATTCATTGGGGAACTTTATTTTTCCCTTGCCCATAAGCATAGCCTTAGGATGAAACCCTCACCACAGTACATGTGTACATTTTGCTGAACTGACAAAAATTGCCTAATCCAAATCCTTATCTTTGAAGTTGGGAATTACACTGGAAAACCTAACTGAAACTGACAAAGGCTACAGTTACAAAAAAATTTAATATTTGAGCCTTCCCTCCCCCCTCCCAAGTTAATTGTTTGGAATAGTAATTACTAGAGGCAAAATTCAATAATATTTTAAAAATTCATTCTTCAAAAACTGGCCACTAGATGGTGAATTCTATTCTTGTTATATGTCATTATTTAGCTGGCTAAAAAATAAATAAATAAATAAATAAATAGCCCTGTTCCATAGTAATTTGTTTTCTATGTTAGATAAGACAGTTAAGTGTGTTTTAGAGGTCCTGAAGTATTTAGACTGAGAGGATTCTAGTCTACTTTAATCCTTTCCAGTATCTTTAACATGAGCACTAGGGTATTTATTATTGACTAGAGGCCTGGTGCACGAGATTCATGCACTTGTGGGTTGGGTGGGGGGAGGTCCCTCAGCCTGGCCTACACCCTCTCGCAGTATGGGAGCCCTTGGGGGATGTCCAACTGACAGCATAGGCCTGGAGCGGGCCTAAGCCATCAGTTGGACATCCTTAGCGCTGCCGCAGAGGTGGGAGAGGCACCTGCCACAGTCACTGCGCTCGCCAGCCATGAGCCTGGCTCAGGGTTTCTGTTCCTCTTGTGGGAGCTCACTGACTACCAGGGGGCAGCTACTGCATTGAGCGTCTGCTCCTGGTGGTCAGTGTGCGTCATAGCAACCAGTCGTTCCACCATTTGGTCAATTTGCATATTAGCTTTTTATTATATAGGATTATATGCCAATCTATCAAGACAAAGATGAATATTGAGACACTAGTCTAATAAGGTTACTTTCTATTAAGTTTAGGAGTACTGATGCCACACACATCCCTAATCTCTTGTTTTTGGCTAATGTTAAATTAGCATAATATTGATGATTTATTTCATTGGAACTTTTCAGAAGGAATCTGAGCTCAGTTGCAGTGGTTCTGTGTAATTGTATTGTATTAATGCGAGATTCAGTGTAAAGTAATAGACCAAATGACAACTACCTATTAGACATTTTTCTTTCTTTGTATCTACTTGAGATTCACTTTCAGGCACTCCAAAATTCTTTGGGCCCTTAAGGGCAGTAACTAACCTTCTTACAGGGCATTCGTTCAGTTCCGACTGGTTATACCAGCAATCCCAGTGGCAACTGCTTGGATATCTTCAGGTCTTTCATACTCTCCTCTTGCTCTGGTATCTGTACCTGTTAAATTTTTAGTTTTTACCTCCCTCTCAATTCTTGCAACTGCAGTCCATTTTCTAAACTACTTTGCTCCACTCTGAACACTAACTGACCTGATTCCTTCGTTGACCAAAATATCAACATAAGGCATTTGTATTTAGCAGAATATATTGAAGTTTCCAAGTTGTAAAGTGGAGTCACAGTATTACTGACTTATAAGCCAAAAGTTAAAATTTAATAATAACCATCATGGTCCTACCATGACCTCCATGGGCCATCCATCCACCATTTCTTACTGGCTGTCTCTCCTTAGGCTTGCTGCCTTCACTTCTGGTCACTGCCTCACTCTCCCCTGCCTTTCCCCCGTGATCTGTTGTATTAGTTTGCTAGGGTTGCCATAACAAAATACCACAGACTGGGCTCAAGCAACAGAAATGTATTGTCTCCCAGTTCCAGAGGCCAGAAGTCCACAATCAAGGTGCTGGCAGGTTTGTTTTCTTTGCAGGCCTCTCTGTTTGGCTTGCAGATGGCCGTCTTCCCTGTGTCCTCACATGGCCTTTCCTCACTGTGTGCATTGCATCCCTGGTACCTGTTCTGTGTTTTTATCTCCCCTTCTTCTATGGACATCCTAACAGCTTTATAATTCGAGTACCTCTTTCAAGGCCCTATCTTGAAATGTAGTCACAGTCTGAGGTACTGGGGTTTAAGGCTTCAACATGTGAATTTAGAGGGGACACAACTTAGTCCATAACTTCTTCCAAGTTCTTTCTCTTCTTCTGTTCCATTGCCAGCCTCCAATTCCCAAATTTCAGTTCCATTTCTAAAGCAGAGCACCTGTATTTGCCATTAAATACCTCTGTGTATGTTTAAAACAAAATGATATCTACTTTTGAACTCATTTTTTAGCAATACATAACTCAGGTGAAAGTTTCAAAATTACAGTTTATCAGATAATATAAGTGCTATGGTAGAAATACATTAATTTTTGTGCATAAAAAGGACAAATGTTATGATATATTCTCTTTGTCCTGAACTTCCTTCAGAACCATTGAATGGGTGGAAGTTGTCTGAGATGCTGGGTTTTTCCCTCTTCAAACTCATGTATTGTCTCTTGAGTTTACTCATTTGAATTACAATAAGAACTCATAGAGGTATTAATTCAGAGAGGAGAGGAAATATCTTGTCAGCTGTTAATATATCAGTCTCAGGATTTTTTTTAAACAAAAGATATCCAGTGCATAACTGTTACCTTATTTTGATAAGCCAAAGAACGTACCTAACTCTTTATGTCTCTCCTTCCCCAATCTTTCCCATCCTTACAGCTCCTCCTTCATTCTTTGGGGGACTTCTTTTTCAATCCAAGGGCACACTCAGCACTTACTCAAGCAATCTTTATGAGCAAATTGATCTACATTATCTTTCATCTTTACAACTATCCTGCAAGGTAGGCATTATTAAACATACTATATAGATGAGAGGTTAGAGGTAAAGGCCTCTGTTTAAGACCTCAGTCTCATGCTATTTAGTGACAAAATATGAATTTGACCCAGGTCTGACAGGTCCTAATGTTCCTGCTCTTTTCACTGCACAGAATGGCAGATATGAGACTTCTGCTTTTTAAACTCTCACAAGAATTTGGAATTCTCAACATTCTTTGTCCTTTGTCTTAAAATATTTGGATACTGAAAGGTCTATCCTTATTTATGCTCCCTTTTTTCCTTTTTAAAAATTAAAAAATATTGTGTGGGGGTATTATCCCTAATTTCACAATTCTCTGAGATTACTCTTATTAATTTTGCATTTTTCCTCTCAACCCTCATTGATGTCAGTTTACATGTTGATGATGTCCTGTTTAGGAGAGAAGTGAGTCATGCCAGTCAGGGGAGTCATATGCAGCAGGAGGAAGGACGTGCACAGCAGTTGGTGGGAGAAAGAAAGGAGTCCTGGGTCAATGCCAAAGGAGAGTAAATTTTTGAGGCATCATTCCGGGAAGCAACAAGCTAGTGAACATTTTGAGAAAGAATTGCAATATTCATGAACCAAGAAATAGTTCAAAAGGTGAAGCAAGATGAAAAGCCCAGTAGGAAAGTTAAGAGACTAAAACAAGATGGCCTTAGGGGCCAAAGGAAATAAACATAGACAGGGAGAAGGGTGGTTCAGGAACAAAACATTTGATTGTGATGATATTATCTTTTATGCACTTTTTTAGCATATATCATTAAGGCCCAGTTAAATGTTAATAGGAGTAGAATTTTTGGATCTACCTCTCTATAAGAAGTAACTGTGTTATAGGTATTCAAGTTAACTACTTGATGATATTATTTGGTTCTTCTGAATTCCTTTTTTCTTTACTAATCATGGTGGGAAAGAGAAACACAATATAATGCAGTAGTAAATTTTTATTGAATGCTCAAATGACCTGACAATTTTATGAGAGAAGTATCTTATCATTCTCATTGTACTAATAAGAAAATGGAGGCACGAAAATGCTCAGTACTATTCCCAGGGCTGTACAATGGGTAAGAGGCATAGTGAGGATTTTAATTGATCACTGTGCAATGTGTTGAGATAAAATAGTGATATATATATATAAAAGCTAAGCGACTGGAATGACGGAACACCCAGAACGATTGGTCGCTATGACTGACACACACTGCGATGGCCAACTGGCCCGATCGGGGCCCCGATTGGCCCCCCTCTACCCCAACCGGTGGTGGGGCTGGCAGGTCAACCTCCCATGTCCCCTCCCCTCTGCCAGCCTGGCCCCAGTTGGCCACTATCGCTAGGGGCGGCCGGACCCTACCCATACACAGATTCGTGCACCGGGCCTCTATTACAGTATAAACAAATGAGGATCCAATGAATTCTGCTTGGATGAAGATTAGAGAGAACTCTGCTAATGAGATGATGTATCTCCTATAGATCATCCCATAACTTGGTGCCAATATAAATATTACTGTTTGCTGATTGTGCTCTCATATAAACATTACCTTTATATTGCTCTTATTTCCCAGACACAAAAGTAGCACATAATCAAGGATTTATCTGATTTTTCTTTTACTAAGAAACCCCAAGTCTTAAAGACATTTCCACTCCACAGGACTCGGAGTTCCATTTAAGTTAATGTTTGTTTCAGAAATTCTAGTTATCATGTGCTGAAATGACTCACTGCTTACACTGAAAATTTTATAAGAAATAGTAAAGTTGGATAACATGTCAAAGTCCACATGACGATTTTTATACTTCAGGCAGTTTGTGTAAAAGGAGAGAGTACTTTCTGAACAAAATGTTTTTCTATGAATCGTTCTTCCTGTACATATTATCCTAAGGATAAGAGTAGACTGGGCTAGAAATATTAAATTCCCTTTTCATGGGCATGGTTCTCTAACAGAACTCCCCAAAGTAAAAGTTCAACAGAATAAAGGAATGTGATTAATTATCTCCCTAAAACATTTATCAGTTAGAGTGAAAGGTCCAGTTTCTCCATATTTTCCACTTATTTTTATGTTGTATGATCACTGGAATAAAAAATGCTGATGAGAATGTCTACTCCAAATAAAGATAAGAGGAAACCATGGCTAATTCCAGTGCTCAGGAAATGGGGAGTTGTAGCTAATGGAGGTTTTTGAAAAGTGATTTTGTTATTCTAAATACTTATTATCATAATACCTGCCTGTAGATGTAAAAGTGAGGACACTGCAAGGGTTAGTTATCAACACATCACATCATTTCTGAGCAGGATTTTAGCAAAACAAAACAATAAAACATAAAAATAAATGTTTTTTATTATTTCTATTTTTTCTAATTATGTAATTTTTAAATATGTAAGAACTCTTTATTTTTATCAATTGGATATTTTTTATTGTTTTGGTTTATTAAAGTTTCATTGTATCTTAATGATACTCTTAGATTTGGCAGAGATTTTCCACAAGTTGCTTCAATTTATCTGAAACTTGGTTTCCTCTTCTGGAAAGTAGAGAAATTAGTTGCTTCTAACCTTAAGAAAATGTTACGAAGATTAAATAATAAGGCATGTAAAGCACTTGCAGGTGCCAGAACATGGTAAAGGCTCAGTGAATGTGATCATTACTGAAACAGGTTAAACATGGCCGAGATGTTTTCTCTGTGTGTAGCATACCCGTGTGGTTCTTCTGTGTTGCAGACTGTAATGTCCAGAGATGGCTGTAACAGTATCTCACGTCCCATGTGCTCTTCTTACTGTGTGACTTTGGCATGCCTTCCATCGAAGGGCTGAAAGTGACCCAGCCCTGATACCCATGACATTCATTTTTCCATTTCATTTATTTACACAATGCATATTTCTGGAGCACTATATGACAGCCACGGTGATAGCTCACTAGCAAGGGTAGAGGAGTCTGTCTTCATCAGGTGCAAAGTCTATCAGGGAAGACAGACAATTAAACAAACCATCGAAGTCAATCATACTAAGAGCTGTTATAATGTAAAAACAGGATGGGGTGAACAGTGATGTGCTGAAGCTGACTCCTGCTGGTTCATGAGAGTTGATCGTTACATTTCCAGGAATTTTACAAACTGGTTATTAAGCATAGCTGTTATTAAAAATTAAATTATGTAAAGATACAATTAAATAAACTATATTAAACACGAAGATAATAACACACTGCACTTTTGAACAACAGTACTGCAGAGAAGAGAACTGAAAAGCAGGAAGTAGCCTGTATCCATCTACTGAAGGTACATTTTATATTGTTAGCACCAAAGTAAATGTTGAGGATCTCATTTCTTGGTAGAAAAGCCAGGGTTGATGCATCTGGTTCTGATCCTAACATGTTTGACCAATTTAAGTTCATTTAATGAAAGCAATTATAGAAATGTCCCACCGGTTCACGTCTTACCTCTGGTCACTCAGTTCCCTTAGTAGTAGTAGACTCAGCAGCTCCTCTGCCAATGTTTTCCATGGTGCTGTTTTTAGTGGTACTTTTCCATTTGCAATATACAGTCCTTCACATCTGGGCTGAAGGAAAACAAAAGTTTTAAACATTGGCTATAGGTCTGAGAGAAATACCCTTCACTTATGGGCAGTTTTAATGCGTTGGTGTC
>NW_005871060.1:8595268-8596802 GCF_000147115.1 Myotis lucifugus | reverse complement strand
CCCCCGGCCCCCCCCAAAGGGGGTTCCCCCAATCCCAATCTTTTTCCAGGGATTTTTTTTTTTTTTTTTTGGGGTTGGACCAAAAACCCCCCCCCCCCCCCCCCCCCGCCGCTATGGGTCCATTCTTGTCACCACTGAAATACTTGTTTAAGTTCTTTTAAAAATTTATTATTATTATTAAAAATATTTTTATTGATTTCAGAGAGGAAGGGAGATGGAGATAGAAACATCAATGATGTGAGGGAATCATTGATTGGCTGCCTCCTGCACGCCCCCTACTGGGGATCGAGCCCACAACCTGGGCATGTGCCCTGACCAGGATTTGAACCATGACTTCCTGGTTCATAGGTCAATGTTCAACCACTGAGCCACGCCAACCAGGCATTGTTCAAGCTCTTATGAACATTCTTAAGTGGGCAACTCCACTGGCTTCTTCGCCAAGTGTGGCCATCAGTACCTTCACTGCATGAGGTGAGGGTGCTTACTGGCTTGATTCTGATTCATGCTGCCACTCTATTCAGAGGTCTGGGTCTGGCAATTTCCAAGGGTGCTTCTCTGAGTAGGATACAGAGCTCTGCTTCTTATGGAAATTGCCACCTACCCATCCTTTTAAACTCATGGAATCCAACTTTCCTGGAGTAAGACCACACCTCCCTTTAACCTCAAAGCCCAAGATTCCCCACCAACTCTAATTGGACAATTTACTTTCTTCCTATGCTAGCCCTGAACTCCACAAAACATTAACACCTCCCTGGGCAAGAGAGTCCAGCATTCAGAAAAGAGAGGCCAGGTATAATTGCTATTTGAAGAAATGACCTTCTCTGTCTTTTGCTAATGAGTTTATGTAGCAGTGGGGGGAATTAATAAAGATTTTATTTTACCATTTATCAATAGCTGTAGATTATCAAAGACATAATAAGATGGTAATGCAGTTGCAATTACAGTTCTGGGTGTGGTATCTTCACCAGAGCAGGGTATAAACATAGCCCCTGGCCTGGTGTAGAGCTATTGAGCTAGTAAATGCTTCTTGACAACTCTGTCAGTAAATTAATAAAACGTAGTTTGTTCTCAAGTAGCAGGGAGAAAAGTATACTGATTTGCCTAAGAACTAGCTATATCAACTCAACTTCATCTCTGTTATAATGTGTTTTGGAGGGAACTTGATCATCTTGGTATTCTGAGGCACATTATGCTAATGCATTACTTTGATGAAATTATGTTAATTGGACCTAGTGAACAGTAACTATCAAGTACCTACATGCCTTCATCAGATACACAGTGCCAGGGTGTGAGTGAAAAACCCTGCCAATTTCAAGGATCTGTCACATAGGCAAGGTTTCTGGGTAGCCAGTCACCTTGGTCATATTGGTAATAGCTCTTCTGAATTGAGATGTAAGTTTCTGTGCCTTACATAGCACACTATAAAGAAGGAGGCATATATTTTGCAAGTTTCTTTGGATCTGGGAGGCTGCATATACCACATAATGGAATGCTGGTCCTACCATTGGTTGAAAAATCTGTAACTCTGACAGTT
>NW_005871060.1:8436087-8594849 GCF_000147115.1 Myotis lucifugus | reverse complement strand
AAGTTTAGAAATGTACACAAAATTCTAGTGTAAAATGAAAGTGATATATATGAGACATATCCAAGAAAAGGCAGAAGGCACAAATAAACAGCATAACCCCTCGCCCCCCTCTTCCCCCCCCGCCCCCCGCCCCCCGGGAAGCTACTCTTACTGCTTTCCTGCCTTTTCCTCAGAGTAGACCTATGGTCTCATGGGGAATTCTCTGTGGCCAGGATGAAGGATGGGGAAAAAGAATGGTCATGGACATGGTTTATGAATAGATAGCATGTGGGCATCAGACAGAAATGGATAGCTGCTGAGTTACAGCCTCACTTAGGGTGGCACAGTGATAAAAGAAGTTTTCTCATGGGCAGAACTTTGGGCAATCATCTGATTGTCCACTTAATGTGAAAGGAGAAATAGCCTGAAGTATGGATTTCCATAAGCTGGATAGGGCAGCAGTTAAGGTTTGGGAAAGAATAAAATAGGAAGATTGGTGACAATATGGAGGCGAGGTATGTGGATGGGACTCGCAGCATGTGCAGGGTGGGAGAATATGTGTTCCATATAAACACCCATTAGAGGTTATTCCAGTAGTAAACAAGTGCTTTTAATAATTGAGTGGATAAGATTATCACTCCTAGGGATGTCAGTCAGCATCTCTTTTTCTAACCATTCATATGATTGGTCAATGGAGGAATATACAGTAGGTAAGATAGCAGGAATGGAGGTTATACATAAGGCTTACCAACATAGGCACACTGTCATCAAGGCTGATTTGTCAACACCATCACTGTGTGTCTAATCAGCTTATAGCAGAGGCCATTGTTGAGCTCCAAATATGACACAATTCATGATGTTCAGGTCCATTTCCTGGAACCATTGAATGGCATCTGAAGGCTCACTTTTGGCACCACCCATAGATAAATCCTATGAGGACAAGTGCTGTCTACAGGATGCAGTATATGCCTTTAACCAGTGACCAATAAAAGGTGCCATCTTTCCCAGTGCTGGAGGTGAGAGTGAACTTTGCAAGTATTTTACGAAATATTTATTTGGGGAAATTTTTCTGTAACCTTGGTCTGAGTAGGTTTATAGTACTGGAGGAAGACATCCATTAGTTTGGGAATGTAATAATAGTTCCACTGAATTAGAAGGGGAGACTGTCCACTGGCCATTTTAGGCTAATGAAGTATAGACAGGCTATTTATTGTACTGGCTGGGGTGATAATTCTGATTTATCAAGGGGAAATTGAGTTATTGCTATACAGTGAGCATGAGGAAGACTATTTCTGGAACCCAAGTGGGGCTCTTAACTACTTAGGACTCTATTGCCTATGCCCCTTGGAAATAGAAACTATGGCAACAGTCAAGATAGGACCACCAAAGGTCTCAGCTCATATAAGACTAAAGCTTTGATTCAGGCAACCAGATTAAGAACCCATCCCACCAATGTGCTCTAAGAGAATAAGGAAAACATGGAATGGGGATTGAAAGTAGGTCACAGTTTAGGCTAACAGCTTAGGCTTAGTGATCAGTTAGAGAAGCGGAGACCAGTTACAGAACAGCTTTGTCTTATGACAATTGTTTCTTTCCCCCCATGTTTCCTCTCGCTCCTTTTATAAAGAGTACAGCTGGTGCTTAACATTTTAGGTTGCAAGAGATGACATGGCTGAATTGACCTTGATGATATGGTTCATTTGGGACACAATTTTTCACCAAAGCAAAGGGCAAGAATGAATGGTGAGAGGCAAAAAGAGTCATCCAGTTGGAGGTAGAGAAGAGTGAGTTGTAGTCTTTTCCTTTTGTAGAGCTGCAGGTTGGCTGTGCTTACTTCCTGAAGGTCACAGCTCTTTTCATTTGGAATTCTCTTCATAACTACTTCCTCTAGGTTTATAAAATCACTCCCTTCAGTCTTAGGAGGTAATGGGTTTCCTTGATTAGTAGCCATGAGTACTAAACTATTTCTAGCTTGTTCCATAAAAACCTATTCGTGGCAAACAGTCTCCTAAAAATTCTTCTCAGATTACCTGGTCTGAGTATATCCTGCTGGGACCCTGACTGATTCCTATATAATACTTCATTTGATCTTTACAACTCTTCTATGACATACATTAGGTAGATCCTGTTACTTCCATGTTTGGAACATTCCAGTGGCTTTTCATGGTACTTAAAATAAAACCCAAATAGCATGGTGTGCAAAGCCATACTTGATCTGGTTTCTGCCTCCTACTCCAAGCTGATCTCTTATCACTTTCCCCTCCTCCATTGTACTCAGAAATTTAAGTTCCCTCACTGCTTTGTCTGAGACCATCATCCCAAAGATCTGCCAGCCTATAGTTCAAATATCAGTGTAAATGTCATCTCCTCAGAGAGTTTTTCTCTAGCAAGTCAATCAAAAGTAGTTATCCAAACATTATCACAGTATCCTATATAATTCTTTTCATAGAACTTACCACTTACTAATATTATCTTGTTTATTTTTCTTTTTTATATATCTTTATTGTGAAAAGTATTACAGATGTCCCCCTTTGCCCCCAATAACCCCCTTTATCTTACCTCCACCCCCAGGCTTTCACTGCACTTTTATCTGTGTCCATGGGTTATATATATATATATATAAAACCCTAATATGCAAATAGATGGAATGGTGGAACAACTGAACAACCGAACAACCAGTCACTATGATGTGTGCTGACCACCAGGGGGTGTTGGCAGCATGTGGCAGAGCGCAGAACATGGCGGGCATCGGTAGCGGTGGGATGGTGGAGCAGGTGAGTGGAGGTGCCAGACCAAGGCTGGGTGCTGGTCTCTGTCATCAGGGCGAGCCTCTCATGGTTACTGAAAATTCTTTGCTCCCGCATGCTGTGGTCCTGCCAGGCACTCACAACAGCTGCTGATCGGCCCTCAGGGCTTCTGAGGGGCAATTGGGGCTGGCAGCTGCAGCTTGCACCCACTGCTGGCGCTGGCCCTGCTTGCACCTGCAGCCAGTGCCAGAGCTGCTGCTCACACCCACTGCTGGCGCCCAGTGTAGGTCTTGATCTCTCAGCACCATCAGTGGGAGTGAGCAGTGGCTGTTGGTCCCAATCACCCCTGAGAGCTTCTCCACCTCCCCCTGCTCCTGAGGGGCAATCGGGGCAGCAGCCACCACTCATACCCACTGACGGCACTGGCCCTGCTCTCACCCACTGCTGGCACCAGCCTTAATCACTCTGAGTCAGCAGCCGGTATGAGCGGGTCCAGAGCTATCAGTGCAGGGGAGTGGCAGTGGTAGGAGTGGAGCTGCTGGCAGACAGGGGGCCAGGGACTGTACCCACTGCAGCTTCACGGCCCACAGTTCCTTTCAAGGTGCACGAATTTGTGCACTGAGCCCCTAATGCATATATAAGTTCTTTGGTTAATCTCTTCCTGCCCCTCACCCCTCTGAGATTTGTCAGTCTGTTCCATGCTTCCATGTCTCTGGATCTATTTATTTTTATATCTATAAAATCCTATTATTTATTTTTATATCTATAAAATCCTATCTATCTTTCTATCTCCCTTCTTCCTAGAATGTGAATTTCCTGATAACTAGGTTTTAATTTTTATAATAGATGCTCAGAGGTTTTAAATTTCTCGAAGTTTTACAATTATTAGTGACAAAGTCAGCTCCTGCTTCTTCTGATATTCACATACCAGGAAGGGTCCATCTGATTTCCTGACTATAAGAATGCCATGGAAGATGAAATGCCATGAGAGATAAATGCCTGCTTTACATCAGACCCCAAACTCCTAGAACAATAATGTCATTCTCCTATCTTCTTAGCCCATTTTGAGTTTGGAAATGATTGTTTTCTGATGTTAAATTACTATTTGTGCTGAATAATTCAATAAGATGTTAGAAGTGTTCCATGATTTGGTGGTCAAAATTGCTGTTAAATACTGAATTAAGCATGTCTCTTTACTGTAGACTTCCCAGGGCCTTTAATGTACACATCTACCCAAATTGATTAGCATAGGAAATACAGTCACATACTACTTCACAATGTTTTAATCAATGAGGGACCATATTTGTAATGGTGGTATACCATATAGCCTAGGTGTGTAGTAGGCTACACCATCTAGCTTTGTGTAACTACACTCTGATGTTTATACAATGATGAAATCACCTAAAGATGCATTTTTGAGAATGTGTCTTTTTTGTTAAGTGGAATTACTGTACTTTTATGAGATTCCTATAAACATCAAATAGAACGTGTATTTCCTGGAACACAGCAGGTAAATATTGAATTAAATCTTTAGTGATAGATATTATGTTAGCATTACAATTTTATTACAAAGAAAAATTTTTTAATGAATTATTTTACAAGTAGAGAGAAAAGAGCTAGTATGTTTATATTAGTATCTTTTAGATTTTTTTCTTATGTGTGGCTTATTCAGTTTTGTAAAAGTCTTATTCTTTTTTTTCAAGTATATGTATGCCAATTTTTTATTTCTCTGGTCAAGTCACATATTATTTTTGCCAGTCTGACTATTCTGGTGGAAATGTTTAAACATTTTTAAGCCTATTTTGGATTTCTTCTGTCCAGCTTCAAATAATTTCTAAAGGGGTTTGATAGTTATCCTATTACTTCCAATACAATGTGCACTGCTGTAGTTGGTAGTCTGTTCCGCTATAAGGTAAATTACTGTTCTAATAAGTCTCAAAGTATAAAAAATTGAGGAATACAGATGTCCCAATGAGAAAAGGTGCTTAGAACTAGAAAAGTAGTAAAAATAAAGTTATTTTTCCCAAAGGAATTTAGTAATAAAGCTATAAGAAGACTTTACTATTACATGCTAAAATAACTTGGCTTATCAAAACTGATAGAAACAACTGCTTTTCTCTTGCTGCTTTTAAAATTCTCTCTTTGTCTTTAACCTTTGTCATTTTAATTGATGTGTCTTGGTGTGGGCCTCTTTGGGTTGATCTTGTTTGAGACTCTGTGCTTCCTGGACTTGTAAGTGTATTTCTTTCACCAGGTAGAGGAAGTTTTCTGTCATTATTTCTTCAAATAGATTTTCAATATCTTGCTCTCTTTTTTTCTTCTTCTGGCACCCCCGTAATGTGAATATTGGTAGTTAGTTACCTACAAGGGAGCACCCATAAGAGTGTCAGCTGATTTCTCAACAGAAACTTTGCAGGCCAGAAGGGAGTGGCAAGAAATGTTCAAAGTGATAAAAAACAAGGACCTACAACCAAGATTACTCTATCCAGAAAAACTATCATTTAGAAATGAAGGTCAGATAAAGAGCTTCCCAGACAAGAAAAAGCTAAAGAGTTCATCACTACCAAACCAGTAATATAAGAAATGCTGAAGGTATTCTTGACGAAGATGAAGTGAAGAAGAAGGAGAAGGAGAAGGAGCAGGAGAAGGAGAAGGAGAAGGAGAAGGAGAAGGAGAAGGAGAAGGAGAAGGAGAAATATGAACAATACAATGGCAATAAATATGTATCTATCAACAATTGAATCTATAAACAAACAAGGAATCTAATGAACAAAATAAACTGATGAATATAATAGAACCAGAGGCATGGAAACATGGAACAGACTGATGAATCTCAGAGGGACGGGGGGATGGGGGGACAGGAAGAGATTAACTAAAGAATTTATATGCATATATGCATTACCTATGGACACAAACAATAGGTTGTGAAAGCCTGGGGTGGGGTGGGAACCAAGTGGAGGGAGGCAAAGGGGGGGGGGGGAGGAGGGAATCTGTAATACTCTCAATAATAAAGATTTTTTTAAAACTGATAAAAACAGATCTAGAAACATCTTTTCTTTCCATTGATAGAATTCATAGCCTCTCAGTTTCCTCTGTTACCTCTAGCTTTGCCTTGCTTTTATAATTATGCTTGCAGCACAGTTTAAAATTAGCATGAACTTTAAACAAAAGAATAAAAATAGGCATAGATAAAGAACAGGTAAGGAACTGAAAAGCATGACAGAGTTTTTTGTGTTTGAACCCCTTTGCCATCCAAAGGTCCCTGTAGCCTTCAATAATGTCCGAAGCTCTCTCAAAGATTATTGTGAATTCTCAGGACTTCTTCCATTTCCTGGGCAAAGGGGAAAAATTGGGGGATATCTGTAATATTCCCAACAACAAAATAAATTTAAATAAACATACAAACGAATAAATAAATAAACGAGTGGGTTACCAGAAGCAAGAGGGGGAAAGGGATTTGTTATGCAATGTTCAATGGGCATATAGTTTCAGTTTTGCAAGATGAAAAAGCTCTCGATATCTGCTTCACAACAATGTGCGTGTACTTAACTGTACTGTACACTTAAAAATGGTTAATATGGTAAATTTTATATTATGTGCCTTTTACCAAAATTTAAAAGCCCCTTGGAATGCAGCTAAAGCTACATTTAAAGAGAAATTTACAGCATTAAATGCATTTATTGAAAAAGAAAGATTGACATTTAGTAACATAAGCACCCATCTCAATAAATTAGAAAAGGGAGAGTAAAAATAAAAAGTAAAATTCCAAATAAAATAAAATAAAGTAATGATAGCAGAAATTAATGGCATTATTTTTTTAAAAGTAAAGAGGAGACACAAACATTTTGGAGAAGACTAATAATATTATAAACCTCCAGAAAAACTAGTTAAGAAAAAAGAGAGATAATATAAATAACCACTATCTCGAATAAAACATATAAATTCTGCAGACATTCAGGTGTTATGAACAATTTTATGCAAATTGATTTGAAAAAAGAGAAACTCTTTCAAAAAGTCACAAATGAAAACAAACATGACAAGAGATAGGAATCTGAATAGTTATGTAACTGAATCCATAAATAGAAATTGTTGGGAGGAGATTCTCCAAGGCTTTCTACAGCAAGGTGATCTTTACAAGGACGTTTTTGGAAGCTGGGGATAGTGTCTCTCCGTAGAGAGAGATCAAAGGGCAGATTTGTTTTCTGACCAGGAAAATAATGTCTCTCTGCAGAGCAAAGTTTGGTCAGGTTTGCTAGCAGCCCCTTAAAAAGATAGTGTTTCCTAAGGTCAATATTCCTTCAGCTGTGACACAAGTCATTGTGTGCGTAGTGGCCCCTTGGGCCAGTCTCTTTATCACTCCCTTGGGAGTTGGAGGAAGGGGCTCACGTTGCCTGCTGTGTCATGATAATAAACTGTCAAAATCCATTTGAGCTTGTTGTTTGCTTACCAAACAACAGTGGACCTACAGAAGTGTGGCACGTAGTCACTGTTGCTTAGGAACTGCTTGACTTGACAGAAACCTTCCCACAAAGCAAATGCAGGTCCAGTTGCTTTCATGGAGTGATTTCTTCCAAATATTTAAGAAAGAATTAATGCTGGTGTTACCAAAACTTTTTCAAGGAATACAGACAGAGGAAACATTATCCATCCTGTTTAAGGAGGACGTCGTAACCTTGATACCAAAGCCTAAAGGATCTTAAAAAAATTATATGTCAATCACACTTAGGACTATAATTGTAAGAAACTAAATATTACAAACTAAATTCAGTAGTATGCACTAATGATAACATACCACAACCAATATGCATTTAATTCAGAAATACAAATTGCTTAACATTTGAAGGTCAATTAATATAATTTAGTAAAACAAGATCAAAAAGAAAAATGATACAATCATTTCACCAGATGTAGAAAAATCATCTGATTAAGTTCAAATTTCATTTAAAATAAAAATACTTAGCAAGCTAAGAAAAGAAGGTAACTTTCTTAATCTGATAAAAGTTGTTCCAGCCCTGGCTGTTGTGGCTCAGTTGGTTGGGTGTCGTCCTGTGTACTGAGAGGTCCCTGGTTCAATTCCTGATCAGAGCGCATGCCCAGGTTTTGGGCTTGATCCCCAAGAGAAAGTGTGCATGAGTCAGCTGATCAATGTTTCTCTCTTACATAGATTTCTCTCTTAAAATAAATAAAATATTTTTTTCAAAAGTTGTTTTCAAAGAGACTCTAACTAACATCAAATTATCTTTAAAGGACATACCATTTTAAACATAACCACAATAGCATGGTTTCATCTAGAAAATAAATGATTTGTCCTTATATCATCAAATATTCCTATCAGTATTCAAATTTCTAAAATGTTTTATGAATTATTTTTCTCACAAGATCCAAATTAGGTCTGTCCATTTCAATTGATCTATATTGCCAAAAGATTGTGAAGAGTCTGAGATGTTACCCTACTTGCATGCTAACAAGCTTTCATAAATTCATGCAACAGTTCTGGCAGAAGACACAAGAATCAGAGACAACAGACTTTATTACTCATGGTACAGTAAGCAATATGCTTCATCTTAGTGCTAGGTTATTTTGCTCCCCAGGCATAGAGGAAAGAGTGGAGTGGCCAGATGAATGCTGCACATAGTGGGTTAGTGTCACAGGTGAAGAAACCCAAGCTTAGGAAACTCCACTCTTTTGGAATGGACTGTCAGGAATCCTGCCAGCCTTGAGGGAGACATTATCTTCATTATAATAGACAGAAAGGAAACCTGTGCTTTGCTCTGAAGGGACAAACTATCTCTATCTTCCAAGTTTGTTTACTATAAAAACATCTTTTAAAAGTAGTGTAGAACCAAAAGGTAGTTAATGCCTGCTAACACAGGAAACCCATGGAGAGTAATCTCCCAACAGACATGTCTCTTAATCCCCCAACCCCTCACATAAATTATTTGTTGAAGGAACTGGTCCAGTAGAATGTTAACAATCTGGAATTTTCTAATTGAATTCCTGTGATGTCTTTTAACAGTCCTCTGCCTACTACATTCCCTATAAATTGTTAAAGCCTTGATCAGATTCATATTTGACCTTTCACGAGAGTACTTTACTAGTATAGGTGGCAGTATGTACTTCTATCAAGAGACACACCATGGCTGGAGGTGTCCTTTCTATGATGTTAGAAGCCACTGAAGAGTATTCATTCTTTAAGGGTTACAAAATGGTGATATCCTAATTCTTTAACAATTCCTTCATTTACTGGCTGCAACACTTATATAAAAACTTTCATCAATTTTTTGGTTACTTTTATGTACAGTTCACATAGGAAAGGGAGGTTAAATACTTGATTCTCTTCCTTTACTTAAAAGCTTTCAAGATAATGGGTTGGTGCCCTAGTGTCCTTCAAAGATAATCAATGGAGCATCATTATAAACTCATGGAATCAGACATAGTTGACATTGCCATTATCAGCCACATTATTATCATTTCAAAGAGGGTGTTTGGTAGAATTGAAAAGATGACTCTAAGATACATATGGGAATTCTGAGGGCACAGATTACATACTCATGAGCAAAAATAAGGAGAAAGGACTTGCTTTATTAGATAGAAAGACTTACTGTAAAGAGACAATGTGTTATTGGTGCAAGAATTTACATATACATGAATGAAATAAATATACAGTCCCCAAACAGACTTATATTAAGACATCTGACTTACAACAACTGTGGCATTGCAGGGAGAAGATAATTAAAAAAAATAAGTAATGCTACAATTGGGTATCAAGCTGAAAAACAAAATGATACTAGACTCATACACCATATATAAAAATGTATCTCAGATGTATTATAGATTTAAAGAGAAAGAACAATAATGTTTCTACAAGATAATTAAGAAGACTATCTTAATGATCATGAGTAGGAGAAGACTATTCGGAAAAGATACAAAAAGCACAAATGAAAAGGAAAAGGTCAATAAGCTGAATTATATTAAAACTAATAACTTTTATTGATCAGAGTAGGAGAATATTTTTGCAATAAATACAATCTTTAGAATGCTCAATTTCAAAGATATATAAAGAGATCCTAGACATAATTAAGAAAAAGGAAGACAGCCCAAATAAAAAATGTATAGTAGCCTTGGAATTTATAAAAGAGCCATCCAAATGGCAATAAACAAATGATAAGATGTTTAACTTATTAGTAATATAGAAATGCAAATCAGAACTATTATGACATATCCCTACAAATTTAGAAAAGAATGACAATAAAAAAATCAGTTGCTCCTAGCTAGTGGAACTTTCATATACCAATCATCTTGGGAAAAAATTTGGCATTATCTACTACAATTGAAGATGAGAATAGGTATGACTAGGGTTACCAAGTAATTTTTTATCCAAACTAGAACATTTTTGAAAGAGAAGTAATTAAAATTACATACTATTTGAGATACTTATTGCTAACAAGTGGATTTCATTATATTAGAAGGTGTATAAAATACTTCTATTAAAATTATTTGCAAAATAATTTTTTTCTATGAACTAAAAATAATTTTAATAAAAATATTTTAAAACTTATTTTATTGATGCTATTTTATTAACCAACAATAAAATATATAAATAGTTGTGGATTTACCACCTTGAATAAAAGTTATAAAAGCAGGCATTTTGATCTCATTTGTGGTTTTAGGGAAAAAGATTTTAGTCTTTTACCACTGAGTTTCATGTTAGCTTTGGGTTTTTTTCATATACAGCCTTTGTCACATTGTGGAAGTTTTCTTCTATTCCTAGTTTATTGATGTCTTTTTAATCATGAAAAGGCATTGAATTTTATCAAATATCTTTCTATATCTATTATGATGATCATGTAGTCTTTCCCTCATACTGTAAATGTGGTGTTGAACCATCCTCACATTCCAAAACAAAATCCCACCTTGTCATTGTTTATAATCCTTTTAATATGTTGCTAAATTTGATTTGCTAGTATAATGTTGAGAATTTTTGCATCTATATTCACAGGAGATATCTATATCTATAAAAGCCAAGCAACTGGAACAATCGGAAGGACTGGTCGCTATGACGTGCACTGCAGCGGCCAACCGGCCCAATTGTCCCCTCCCAACTGGCCCATGGCCCCTCCCCCTGGCCGATCAGGGGTGGGGCCAGCTGGCCAACCTCCCGTGGCCCCTCCCCACACTGGCCCGGCCCCAATCAGCCCCCATTGGCATGGGCAGCTGGACCCCACCTGTGCACCAGGCCTCTAGTTGATCTATAATTTGTTTGTTTGTTTCTTGTACTGCCTGTGCTGGCTTTGTATCAGTGTAATTCTGGCTTATTTGAATGAGTTTGGATGTGTTCCCTTCTCTTCAATTTTTTTGGAAGAATGTGGGAGGAATTGATGTGAATTTTTCTTTAAATGATAGAATTCTCCAGTGAACACCATCAGTTAGCCTGGTACTTTACTCTTTTTTTTTTATCCTCCTGGAGGTAATGTTTATTGATTTTTTAATATTTTTTTAGAGAGAGAGAGAAAATTGATTAGTTGCTTCCCTTACACACCCGAATGGGAAGCAAACCTGTAACCTGGGTATGTGCCCCGACCGGGAAACAAACCTTACTGGCAACCTTTTGGTGTATGGTACAATGCTCCAACCAACTGAGCCACGCAGCCGGGGCCTGGTACTTTGCTCTTTTTAAGAGTAAGATGCTATTTCCATTAAAAGCTGATGGGGTGGAAATCTATCTTCCCCTTATTAGCATCAGGGATTGAGAATAGATGCCACAGATGAGAAAAAAGTGCTATAAAGTATTTGCATTTCATGGCAAGAAACTAATCACAGGCTCTAATGCTGTAGTGTGGGGGCAAAAAGGCAACTCTGGCCTCCCTCCAGGAAATATAGTTTAATATGTATTAGTAGTTATCTTAGAGGGAAGCAACAATTGGAAGAACATTCAACGTTTGATTCTCAGGATCATCTACTTAATAGAATAACCTTGGCTGCACATTAATCAGACGGTGTGAGGGAGGGTTCTATGAAATGCATTTCAACAGGCACCTAGAGTGATTATTTCCCTTGCAGAATTTCCATGGGCTCTGGAGAATGAGATGGGCTGGAAACATCGATTCCTTTGATTGTGAGCAATCACAGAAGCTCCCTAAGTGGCAGTAACCCAGAATAAATTCTTACCACAAAAATATCTTAACAGGTTCTGAGAATCGGACTTATAAATTATTGAACGTAAATGTTTTTTGAATTCCATGTCCTAGCTATGTTGGATTCTGCTAACTCAATTTACAGTATTAATTCATGGTATTCAAAAGAGTTTTTAGAAGTCTTTTCATATCCGGCTTCCTTTCTTCCTGGAATACATGCCCCAGGGATACAGGAATCTTTTTCTGCTTTGTTCACTAGTGCATGCCAACTGCCTAGAACAGTTCCTCTCTCATGATAGGTGCTGGAAATATAATTGTTCAATGAATGAATAAATGTGGGGTATCTACAGATTGAATGTCAGTTTCTCATTTTGTTGAATCCCTGGCTGTGTGGACAAAATTCAGAAGTGATTCTTAGGCTTTGAGCAAAGGCAACGGCCTTTTTATTAAAGATAATAAGGGATGTAGAGATGTGTCCATTTAAATTGTCTTATAAAGATTAGTTATGGTGTCAACATGAAAAGTAAACTATTTCTGTAAAACTAGTCCAGGTCGAGGAAAAGAAGGGGGAAAAAAGTAGGTACTGGACCCTGACCAGTATGCTCAGTAGTGAAAGCCTCAGCCTATGTACCACAGGGTCTCAGGTTTGATTCCTGGGTTGCAGGTTCAATCCCTGTGCCCAGTCAGGGTGCGTGCGGCAAGCAACCAATCAATGTGTCTCTCTCATATCAGTATTTCTCTCTCTCCCCCTTTCTCCCTCCCTCTCTTCTACTCTCTCTAAAAATCAGTGGAAAAACATATCCTTGGGTGAGGATTAACAACAACAAAAATAAACACTGGGATAACCAGTGACAAGAAAGAAGAGGAACAAAAGGCTCAGGGAAACAGGATGGACAGAATTACTAACTTGGCTAAGGAAGGTTCCGTATGATAAAGAGCACGCAACTCAGGTCCCAAATACCTTATTTGCATTCTGAAATTTAAAAATAATGAAAATAAACATCTTTTCTTAACTCATTTGGTGACAAATTCTGACCTGAATTACTGTGAAATTCTTCATATACTTTCTCTCACGTAATACTATTTGTTTACAGCAAGAATGTTAATACGATTGATTATGGGGTATTGCTCCAGACCCTTCTGGAATATGTAATATGAAACTATATATATATAAAACTATATATGTAATAACTATATATGTAATAACTATGTATATGTAGTTAGAATCTTCTCAATTTTATAAACATAATGGCACTATATATAAATCAAGAAAATTCTGAATTTCCAAATACCTCTGGCCTCAGGGTGTCAGGTAAGGGATTGTGGACCTGAGTAACTGATATCTCACAAAGAGATGCGAAAGAGGAATAAATTCCTCCAGATTTCAAGAGTATTCTGTGCGCATAATGGAATGAATAGTGTCTCCCCCAAATTCATATGTTCAAGTCCTAACCTTTGATACTTCGGATGGGTCTTATTTTGAGATAGTGTCTGCAGAGGTAATCAGGTTAAAATGAGGTCCTTGGGGTGTGTTTATAAGTCGGGGACATTTGGACACAGACCCTGGCACAGAGGGAAGACGGTGTGAAGAGTCATAAGGAGAAGATAGCCATCTACAAGCCAACGAGAGAGGCCTGGGGCAGCTCCTTCTATCTCAGATCTCAGAAGGAACCAACTCTGTCCACACCCTGATTTTGGACTTTAAATTTCTGTGGCTCAAGGCACCTAGTCTGTGGTATTTTGTTACAACAGCCCTAGGAGATGAATCCAGTGGGATGTGCGTGCTCTATGGGAAATGCAAGTGAGGGGACTAGTGTGCTTTCAGCTTCCAGTAAAGAGTATGACAAAAGTGGCTTAAAAATTATAGCTGGAGATAAGTAGTTCCTGGGCTGTTTCAGGGTCTTGATGATGTCATCAAGGACCCAGCCTGTTTAATTACTTCTTTACCATCTTTAGTGTGACAGCAAGGTCTCTCTTCATGGTTATCAAATTGTGGCAGTTGCTCCAAGTGCTGTATCCTCATGTGCGAAAATGCAAAAGTAGGGAAGGGAGGCATGGGGTTCTGCTTAGGGCAGTGGTCAGCAAACTGCGGCTCTCGAGCCACATGCGGCTCTTTGGCCCCTTGAGTGTGGCCACGAAATTTCAATCACACTGTACGTGCGCGCTCGCAGGTGGTATTTTGTGGAAGAACCATACTCAAGGGGCCGCAGTTTGCCTACCACTGGCTTAGGGCAATCTCAGCCGTCTCCTGAGCTCATTAGATGAAACCAGGTCCTGTGGCCATTCTCAGCTGCAAGGCGGGCTGAAAGAACCAGGACGGTCTGTTCGTTCTGCTATAACACCCATTGTCGAGAAGTGAAGCAGTACATGCACATGGGCAAACAGGAGAATAAACAAACAGTACAATGTGAATTGTGTTGGCATCGCAAAAGAGCATTGTATAGCAACATAGCAGTAGAGAATTAATAACCTCGATAGGAAAGGTAAACTCCTTTAGCAGTAAAGGCAGGAGCCCTGTTAACTTTTCTAAAAGAAAATTAACAATGAGTGTCTGTACCCAGGCACACTCTCCCCAGAGAGGCACCTTGAGCCCCAGCTTGATGCAGCTCGAACCTTGTGGCAGGTTCCAAGTCTATGCCCATTTTACTAGTAACCTCACTGGCTCAGAACTCACCTTTAACTTTGGGGGAAAGGACTTGCTATAAGTAAATGAAATTACTCTTCTGTCAGTGATGATTTCCAGGATTTGAGAACAAGGCCTTTAGTGGATGAAGAAAGTTCTTAAAACTTTTTATTAGTAGTATTGTGTTTGTTTTGTTAATCCTCACCCGAGGATATTTTTTTCCATTGACTTTTAGAGAGAGTGGAAGGGAGGGAGGGAAGGGGAGAGAGAAAGAGAGAGAATGAAAGAGAGAGAGAGAGAGAGAGAGAGAGAGAGAGAGAGAGAGAGAGAGAAACATCGATTGGTTGCCTCTGGCACACACCCCAACTGGGGACAGGGATTGAACCTACAACCCACGTGGGTTTGACCAGGAATCAAATTCACCATCCTTGCAGTGGTTCTCAACCGTCTGGCCCTTTAAATACAGTTTCATGTTGTGACCCCAACCATAAAATTATTTTCGTTGCTACTTCATAACTGTAATTTTGCTACTGTTATGAATTGTAATGTAAATATCTGATATGCAGAATGGTCTTAGGCGACCCCTGTGAAAGGGTTATTCAACTGCCAAAGGGGTCGCGACCCACAGGTTGAGAACGCTGCTTTAGTGCATGGGATGATGCTCTAACCATTGGGAATACTGGCCAGGGCATTTTTATGAGTAGGATTGGTGGCATCTTCTAGTTCATTGTCTAATTAATTACTCAAGGGATCATCTCCCTGCTCAGTCTTTTTATTTTGAGTAACAAACTGCTTTGCAGCCGAATCTTGATATTTTTTAAGAGTGTGCTGGTCCTCTGGAATTGTACTATTAAGAAAAGCAGTTATCTGTGGGACACATCTTCCAGGTACATGGAGCATGCTGTGGGCTGAGAACTGAAACAGCATGACCGATGTGAGGTCCATGTTGTTTTAATGCATTTTTATTATATTCCCAGTAGCCTTAGCCATGCTGAGCTGCCTGCCTAGGGCTGCATTCTTAAATATTCTATTCTGAAATACCCATTTTGCTTATTGTTTATGATCTTGCCAAAAGTTGCACAGATTTTAATTATTTTTAGCTTCATTTTCCCTATCGATTCTGTTATTCCTAATCATACAGAAAACAAGGATTCCCAGTAATGGTGTTTATAGCAGAAACAACTGAATCTGACATTTCCAGCCTGTGTCACAGGAGCAGCGCTCTGCCAGGGGAAGGCCATGGTTTTGGGGTAGAGGTCAGCAAGCCTTTCTCATAGCACCTATAAACATCATTAACTTGGGTTCAGGGTTTAACATGACGATAATGGTTTAGACAAAAAGTAAAAGTTGAGACGGCCAAATGTGGAGACTGACAATACAGTTTCGTTGGTATTACACTGTCTTTCAAGTGCAGTTTGTATTGTGACTAATAGATTCGTGCAAGAGGCTTGCAGAAGCTTCGTGGCTTCGCCTTGGCATCCCGTGGGTGTGAAAGGGGAATGAGTGGCTGGTCAGCCAGGTTAGCAAAGCATTTTTATCTGTAGGCAGCAGATCTCTGAGCAGCTCTGTACTCCAGAAGCTGCTTAGCAATGTTGACATGGGTATCCATTGGCCAATAGGCATTCCCGGGAAATTTTTGTAGTGGGGAATGCTGCTAACACCCAGGCTGGCCACACTCTTCCAGAAGTAGGTTTCCTTACAGGAACTTAGAGCATCTTGACAAGCTAGGCCTGCCTGGGAAACATGAGTCACACAATCCCCTCCATCTGACCTACTCCCAGGCACCAGAACCCACACTGCTGGGCCACAGGGATAATCGTACGTTCTTCTCGGGGCACCTCTCTACAGGCAGCTGAGAGAAAGGTGGTCAGTCATATTTTAAATAGCAGAATACCATTCACATCTCCTTCACTCGTAGTCATCTAGATTCTCCTTAAAGATCACCAATAACAGGTAACTCCCTTTCCATAGAATTTATAGTATGTAGTTAAGAGGATGGGTTCTGGAGCCAGACTATCTGGGTACAAATCCCAGTTATTCTACTCATGCAACTATCTAGCCCTGACCAAATTACTTAACATCCTGTGTCTCTTCATTTTCAAAATGGGGATAATAAAAATATACAGCATAGGGTTTATATACATGATGTAATATGTACAAGGTTTATATATGTTATCAGAACAAGTACTTGAAATGCTTCAGGTAGAGTTGACTTCACCTCCAGCTCCAGGGGAGGGCATGTGATTCAGTGTCTGCCAATCAACATGCCACATTCCCTTGACCACATGCTTGGTACAGAGTTGGGCATGAAACATTATCAGAGTCAGTGGAGACAAGGGTTTTGCCAGGTCTACAGGGAAAAGCACAGGCATTTTCTTCATAGGATACGGACCTGGGAAGATGTAACTCGGGCTGCTGGCAGCTAGTTGGCAGCACATAATGCCCAAGGGAAAAAGCTGTGGCTTATACCTGTTATTCTTTTTGGCCACCCAGAATCTTTGAACAACTTTCCTATGTTGAAGAGTTCCCCAACTTATTAGACCACCTTCTTCTGTAAGAGCTAGATTCTTACCTTCTTAGTCTTCTTTGCCTTAGGATAGGTGTGTTCTAGCTTTTACCAATCAGAATCACTCTTGTCAGATTTTTAATCAGGAGCCAATGAGGCAAAAAGAAGGCCTTTATTCTGAGAAGCCAGTGGCAGCTGTATCCCATTTCTGGAAGCATCAATAGCAATGGTTCTGGCCCTGGCCAATGTGGCTCAGTAGGTTGGGTGTCATCTCGTGCACCTGAAGATTGCCAGTTTGATTCCTGACCAAGGGCACATGCCTGGGTTGCAGGTTTAATCCCTGGTGGGGGGCGTGCTGGAGGCAGCCGATCAATGTTATGTTCTCACGTTTATGTTTTTTTGTTTTTCTCTCTTCCTTCCTCTCTCGAAAAATCACTATTCTTTTAAAAAATTATAAAAGCAATGGTTCTAACAGGCACATCCAGTGCCTGGGATTAGAACTGTTGGGTCTAGTTGTTCTGGCATTGGTGTCTCAGGTCTTAATGTGATGTGGGGTATGTTTCTGACTACAAGTCTCCAAATCTGGTTCTGAGGTATTTCTGCAAATACTGTGAGCTAGGTAAAATCCTTTGATAATTTTGTGTGTGTGCTTAAATTAGCCATAGTTGGTGTTTGTTGTTTGCAACTGAAAATTTTGAGTAACACAATTAAAAATGGAGAAGAGCAAATTCAAGAGATAAAGACCAGGTCTTAGTGACATCATATGGATTCCTGGATTTAGCCACAATTGAAGCTAATACTCCCCTTGATGTTTTAAGTTACATTAACCAATAAGTTCTTCTTTTCCTTAAGCCAGTTTGGGTTGGGTTTTGAAAACTTGCAGCACAGATCATCCCAACTGTTACAGTATTGTACTTTATTCTTATGTCCTTTATTTATTTTCATATAATCTATATATACAAAAGCCTAAGCAAGCATTTGACCAGTTGACCGATCGACTGGTCTCTATGATGCGCACTGACCACCAGGGGGAAGATGCTCAACGCAGGAACTGCCCCCTGGTGGTCAGTGCGCTCCCACAGTAGGAGCACCACTTAGCTGACCAATGGGTTCCAGACGCTGGGCTCATGGCTGGTGAGTGCAGCTGCGGCGGCAGCAAGCCTACCGAGTAGTGGTGGCAGGCGCAGTGGGGCTGGGGTGAGCAGGAGTGGCATGACGCCCGGCCCAGGCTTGGGCTCCTCCCCAGCTGCCTGCCGCTTCATGCACTACTACATCCCTCAGGGGATGTTGGACTGCCAGTTTCAGCCGATCCCCGCAGGCCATGCTGAGGGACCCCATCGGTGCACAAATTTGTGCACCAGGCCTCTAGTTTTTTGATAAAATTTAAAATGAAATGAATAATACTTTAAGGAAACCAACCCTTATAATTCTCATGGAGGCTGTTTATTACTGTGATCCAAAGTTTTATTAACAGGGCCAGGCATCTGTTTTCTCTTTAATATCAGATGAAATCAGAACAGAATTTGACACTGTTAATTCCATTTTTCTCTCCTGTAAATTCTTTACTTGTTTTAGTGTCTCATTTCCTTTTAAAAACTTACTCATGGGGAGTAAAATAAAATACATGATTTTTTCTACCTGGTTTCTCAGTTCTATTAACTTAAAAACAATCTTCATACTTATTATTCACATTTAACCATTGAAAATGCACATAATTGCATACACTTTTATAATAATCTGCCTACATTGCATTGTAGAAACAAAAAACACATCCACTCAAATTGATGGTCTCCTCCAGTGGAAGTGTTTCTAGACTGCAGAGTGTAATTTGCTGAAACATTTGACATTAGGTTCCTTTTTATGTCATTGTAATTTCTAGCACATGCGTTTTCTATAAATGTTGGCAAGGGTGTTGCTCCCCCCTTTCCAAAGTTATTGCTTCTCAATGTTTGTGAAGTACAAATATACACTTTATTTAAATTGTAAGAACAAGGTCATGTGGGTCAATGAGTTTACACACTGGCATGTGATTTGGATGTTTACCAAACCAGTTAACCAAGATTAAACCAAAATGAAAACGTCAACTTATTCAAATGGATATGTCTGTGTTATTTAGAAACAATTTAAGAGTATGTTGGCATAACATAGTTGCACAAACATAATTTTGGACTTATTTTTATTCTTTAGGTTTAAAAATGTAGTTGATTCTTAACTACAGTAAGTTAATACATGAACATTGTTAAAAAGACTAAAAACTACAAGAAAATTACAAAGAAAAAATATACATAATGTTAGCATCAGATAAAACCATTGTTATTTTGGAATAATGTCTTTGAATCTTTTAACTAGAAATAAGTATTTTTATACATTTTTCTTTTTTGAGATAATTATGTCCATCAAGTTTTGCATAATGTCTTTTAATTAAATTTATTGTGAAATAAATTTTAAAGCATTGATTTTGCATCATCTGCAATTTTGATAAAATTAGTTCACTGCCTAACATCATTACTTTGCTTTTATATATAGGGATGTACAGAATTATGAAACTATAATCCTAATTTATAATCATTTCAGAGCTAGAATAAAAAACATAAATAATCTCACTTAATCCTCTAAATTACCATGAATGGTATATACAAAAAAAAAAAAAGTATTGCCCTGGCTAGTATGGCTCAGTTGGTTGGAGCATCATCCTGTGCCCTGCAAAGTTTTGGGTTTGATCCCTGATTGGGGAGCATACAGGAGGCTACCAACCACTGTTTCTCTCTCACATTGATTCTCTGTCTCTCTTCCTCTCAAAATCAAAATTTTTTTTAAAAAAGCATTGCTTTATTTGGGGTTGGAGGGAGACATAAGATAGAATACATATTACAATCATTCCCCCAGTGGATGCCTGAAACTTCAGATAGTACTGAACTCTCTATATACTATTTTTTCCTATACATATGTACATACATGTAATGAAGTTTAATTTATAAGTTGGACACAGTAAGAGATTAATAATCACTAATAATAAAAATACAATTATAACAATATACTGTATTAAAAGTTATATGACTGTGGTCTCTTTCTCAAAATACCTTATTTACTGTACTCACACTTCTCATGGTGATGTGAGATGATACAATGCCTACGTGATGAGATAAAGAGGGGTGAATGATGTAGGCATTATGTAGTGTTAGGCTACTGTTGACCTTCTGATGATACAGCTACAGACTAATGTATGAGCAGCATATACAGTGTGGGTACAGTGGACAAGGGTACAGTTCATGCACTGAGCTGGACAGAGTGGGACAGTGAGTTCATCACACAACTTAGAATGGTGCACAATTTAAAATTTATAAATTGTTTATTTCTGGAATTTTCCTTTTAATGTTTTTTGATGGTGGTTCACTAGGGGTAACTAAAATAGGAGAAAGTAAAACCACAGATACGGGGGGACTACTGTATAGGAAATCAGAAGACCTCACCATCCAAAACTAATCAACTCTGTGTTTGTGATGATTACTATTTTTGTGTCAACATTGTTAGATTATGTTGTCCAGTTATTTGGTCATACCAGTCTAGATGTTCCTGGTATTTTTTAGATGTGATTAAGATTTACAACCAGTCGACTTTAAATAAAGCATATTACCCTCTGTAATATGGGTGAGCCTCATTCAATCCTTTGAAAGCTTTAAGTTCAAAGACTGAGGTTTCCTGAAGAAGGAAGAATTGTCTTAAGGCTGCAACATAGAAATTCTGCTTGAATTTTGAACCTTTTGACTCAAGATTGCTGGCCGACTCTATAGATTTTGGGCTTGCCATTCTTTACAATCATATAAGCAATTTATTAAAATAAATATCTCTCTCCAGATATGTGTATATATAGCTTATTGATTCTCTTTCTCTGAATAACCTTAACTTATACAGTGATCTTGGTCAAGTGACCTCAAGTTTTCATTTCTTCAGTTGAAGGTTGGGAGCTGGAATTAGATCAGAGATTCCTAAACTATAGTCTGTAGATTGAATTCCATTTGGATAAAGTTCTACCGATCTGTGATTAATAGAGAAAACAAGTTGGTAAGCTTTTCAGATAACTAGACGTATGTAAATATATTTCTCTCTCATTCCCACTGAAGACTATATCCTTCTATTTTCTTTTGTAGTGAACATATCCTTTGTTTTATAAAATGATAATGATGGCCCTGACCGGTTTGGCTCAGTGGATAGAGCATCGGCCTGCGGACTGAAAGGTCCTGGGTTCGATTCCAGCCAAGGGCATGTACCTTGCTTGCGGGCACATCCCCAGTGGGGGGTGTGCAAGATGCAGCTGATTGATGTTTCTCTCTCATCGATGTTTCTAGCTCTCTTTCCCTCTCTCTTCCTCTCTGTGGAAAATCAATAAAATATATTTAAAAATAAATAAATAAATAAAATAAAATGATAATGATGGTAGTTGGTAGTTGTTTGTCCTGTGTTGTTTTTTTCTGTACCAGACAAAGTACAAAGTTCACAAGTTTAATTTAGTTACCAAATTTGGGAAACTTTTGCTGGCTAGCATAATTAAAGTATTCTAGGAGCCACTGGCTAGATGATCCTTTTCAACTCTAAAATTCTAGAACTCTAAGATATTAGAGACTCAGAAAAGTGAAATACTCACTTAGTTGGAGAGTTAGAAATAAAAAAATAAAAATAAAACACAAAATATTATGAAGACAAAGAAATTAGTTGTAGATGTGTAGCCATTTTGGATTATTAATGCCACCTGGCATTCTGTAAACACGAGCGAGGCCAGTTGACTGTGGCTTTAAAAAATAAAACTACCCCGTTCTGCTGGTGAATCTTTCAGCCTCAATTCCTGGTAGAAGTTAACATTTAACATGACCTTGGTTGAGCCTTTCAATTTCTTTCATGCTTAAATAAAAGAGATTATCTAAAGCAGTTCACTATTCTCTATTGTTTATTTCATTCTGGTGGGATAGGGTAACCAGAAAGCCAGAGCCTATGGAAAGAGAGAGGGGACGTTTCTTTTTCCTTTTCAGAAGCTTAATGTCCTCATAAATGGACAGCACAAACAGCTGAAGAAAGCTGGTTTTCCCTATGTAGCTGGTTTTAACACTCAGACTTGCCACTCACAAGGTAGCAAAAACCATCAGCAGTCTTTTGACAGATTACTATTCAGTGGCTGTACAGGTGAAATTATAACTATGGTAATCCTATATAAAAAAGCCTAATATGCAAATTTTCCCCTCGGGCAGTCTTTGAACTGGGAGTTTGACCATTCACTATGACGTGCACTGACCACCAGGGGGTGGCAGTGGAGGTGCTGCCAACCTGAGGAGAGCAGGACCATGGCGGGATGGTGGAGCAGGTGAGTGGGTGGCACCAGGTCAAGGTAGGAGTGAGCGGGGGCCCGATTGCAATGCCCATCACCCCACAGACAGCAACCAGCAGTGGCAGTGGGGGGCAGGGCCATTGCCCAGTTCCCAGGCACTGAGGGAGTTGGGCAGGGGCCCAGCCCTGATTGATGACCCTGCAGGTGGGAGGGTGGAGCAGGTGAGGGGGTGGTGCCAGGCTAAGGCAGGGTTCCAGGTGGGGCTAAGGGGCTGCGAGGCTGGGGGCATAAGCTGGGGCCTGATCTCCACAGGCCACCCCGAGGGACCCCATCTGTGCACTAATTTGTGCACCAGGACTCTAGTTTACTTATAAGCAAATAATGGGTAAATATAAAGAGCTCTGTAACCAGGATTCAAATCAGGGATTTGGTGGATGCATTTGGGTAGAGCAGTCACTCATCTTCATAACCCTTTGTGGATTATACCTATTCAGGAAGAATTCAAATTAACTTACTTAGATTAATATTCTTTTTTAAAAGTATATTTTTATTGACTTCTGAGAGGAAGGGAGAGGGAGAGAGAGATAGAAACATCAATGATGACAGAGAATCATCAATCAGCTGCCTCCTGCACACCCCCCACTGGAGATCAAGCCCAAAACCTGGGCATGTGCCCTGACTGGGAATTGAACCATGACCTCCTGGTTGACACTCAACCAATGAGCACACTAGCCAGGCAGATGTAATATTCTTGAGGAGAATCATTAAAAGTTTTCCGACCTATCATACATTAGAGAAAAGATTTATAAACCTTAAGTAGAGTTTAAGATATTTTTCTAAACTAAAAATATATGTACTTTTAGCTACAGCATTATATCTTTGGGGTCTTCCAAATATTTCCCTTTAATTGTGTCTGTGCGGAATTCTTCACTTTTGGTGATCTGATTTTATTCCATATAAAAGGCAAAGCTTATCATTATCAGTCTAGTTATCTCTATATATAAAAGCCTAAGTCTATATATATTAAAGCCTAAACGACCAAACGACCGGATGACCGGATGACCGGCCAGTAGCTATGACACGCACTCACCACCAGGGGGCTCAATGCAGGAGCTGCCCCCGATGGCCAGTGCACTCCCACAGCGGAGTGCCGCTCAGCTGACCGACCAGCGCCAGACACAGGGCTCACGGCTGGCTGCCACAGTCCAGAGACTGCAGCAGTAGGCACAGTGGGGCCGGGATGAGCAGGAGCAGCAGGCAGGGATGGCAGGCGGTGTTGGACTGCTGGTTTCAGCCCGATCCCTGCAGGCCATGCCGAGGGACCACACCGGTGCACGAATCCATGCACCGGGCCTCTAGTATATTGATAAAATGTTAATTGATAGTGTTTAAAAGTTCCAAGTTTTATTTTCCCATTCATCAGGAATGTCTCATCTTTTTACATAGCTTCTGTTTTGCATATGTGACATAAACAGGTTTTAATTTTCTACTTTCTCTCTCATAAAACTATGGTCAACAGAAATTTAACTATTTTTTGTCCCCATTCCTTTATCCTGTCCAGGGTTTCCCTTCATATTGTTGTTCAGGAGCAATTAGACACACTTGGTATCAGGCAGAAGTATTCACTATTTAGCAGCAGAAATGACTTTTCTCTCAACCAGGACTGTAGAAACAATGGCTCTGCCTAGGTGATGTCTTTGTCTGAATCTCACTTTTTAATGTTTACCTCATTACATTTCCATTAATGCTGACTATGCTGGCTAGGTTGGGGCACCTTTCCCCAAGGACACTTACAGACGGAAACAAAGTTGACCAGAGGGCAACTAGAAGTGATAAAAGGTGAGTCACTGGGCTGGTGCTCCAGGTGCTGTGGCATTCATGATTTAAGTTCCCAGAATGAGTCAGTTTTATCAGAATTTTAGAGAATAAAGAAATGTTATAAGAACTCCCAGAACTTGGCCAAAAATCTATTTCAATTGGCTTTGTTTATGGCAAGGGGCATTCAAGAAACAGGCAAGACAAGAAAGTGGTGAAGCAATCACCTATAAATAGTAGAGACTGTTTGTTCCAAGACAGTGTGTTCTGTAAAACACTGTGAATATTTGGATTCTTGCAAAGAACTGTCTCTAGTTCAACTCAGATTTGCAAGTGCAGGTGAGAAAGAAAAGAAAAAATATCCAAGAGAACATGCTGGTGTTTAGTGTTTTGTTTTCATTCTACTCCAGGATGGAACTTTTCCATTTTGCCTAGATTGTCTGCTTTGTAGGGCTGCTTCACAAACTCCATCAACATCCATACACTTATGGGGAGCCTCTACCATGCCAAAAACTGAGGCATGAACATTGTAAGTTCAAAAGAAGCATATTCCTGCCCATAGCCCAGCAAAGGAGAAACACAAGAGAACTGAAAATTATAAATTATAATCCCATGTGGTAAGTGTGATGTAGGAAGAAAGGTGAGGACTTAGGATAACTGACTCATCCTGACTTGCCTAGCAGTTTTCTGGTTTCAGCATCGAAAGTCCTGTATCCCAGCCAATCCCATACAGTTGATCACCTTAGTGAGATACCCAGTTGGGGGTAATTGGAGGTAGTTATTGGGGGGCAATAGTAAGAAAGGGAAATTCCCGGAAGAGAGAAAATGTTTAAGTGGTGTCTGGAAGGGCTGAGGTCAAAAAAGGTAGGTGTGATAGACTGAATAATGGCCTCAAAGAGATCCAAGTCCTAATCATTGGAATCTGTGAATGTTACCTTCTATGGTCAAAGGGATTTTGCAGATGGGATTGAATTTAGGATCTGGAGATGGAAAGAGTATCCTGGATGTCATCCTAAATGTCTTTATTTTAAAAAGGCAGAGCGAAATTTGATAACAGAGAGGAGATGTGACAATGGAAGCAAGGGGTCCGAGTAACGTGCAAGGAAGGGGCCACCAGCCAAGGAGTGCATGTGGCCTCCAGGAAAGAGAAGGAGATGATACTTTCCCTGGACCCCCAGAAGGAATCATTCCTCTAACACCTTGACTCTAGTGCAGTGAGACTGATGTCTTATTTCTGGTCTCCAGATCATAAGATAATAAATTAGTGTTGCTTTAAATCACTAAGTTTGTGATGATGATTCATTATAGCAGCAACAGGAAACTGAAACAGAGGGGAATGCAGAGGAGGGCATTCTAGGCAAGGGAATAGCATGTCAAAGGCTGTTAGAGAGCAAGGCCTGTTCGGGATACTACAAGATGGCAGTCTGGCAGCGAAGCATGCATGGGAACACAGGAGGAGAGAAGACTCCAGGTGGAGGCCGGGGCTGGACCCGACATGACCTTGTAACTCACAGTAAGAAGTTTTTCCTCCATCTTGAAGACAGCGAAGATGCATTCAATGATTTGAAGCAGGGCCATGATGAGATCATATTTGCATGTTAGGAAAACCGTTTTGATAGCAGGATGGAAAGTGGATTATTGAGAGGAGAAAGAGATGCAAAGAAGCAGTGAAATCCCTTTTAAATGGTCGTCCAGGCAAGCAAAGGTAATAAAAGCCTTGCTTGCTAACGGGGATGGAAAGCAGGGGCAGTTTCTGGAGATTCTTAGAAGGAGGGTTATACAGGACTTGCTGGACCACCTAGTGAGGCAAAGGAAAGACTGACATTTTCATCTGGGTGCTGGGGAAGAGGTAGCTGTCACAGCCGAGACAGGGAATACAGGAGGAATGTGTGTACAGGCTCTGGGAGGGAATGATGTGTTAGCTTGTAACTAAACATGCTGAATTGGAGGAGCCAGTAATATGTACAAGTAAAAATTCAAGAGGGCAACTCAATCAAAATTTTCAACAACAAAAATTTTGACAAAGGAATGTTCTTATTTGGGGCACGGGGACAGGGAGTGAGGTGGAAATGGACCAAAGACAAGCTCACTGGTAATGCAGACTTGCCCCTCGTGCATGGGCTTTTTTCTCGGCGTGCCCAGTCCATTTCTTGAGCATCACTCTCCAGGCATTACTGGGTGTGGTTCAGATAAAAGTCTCAGTGGAGCCACTCCACTTGGTCTCTGCATTTCTTACCTTGCTGTTCTCTGGTTTGTCCTCACGCCACCATTCCTTAAGCTCTGATTGTGCTGCACTTCTGCTCGGAATTCTTCTGTAGCTTCTCCTTGTGACTTTTCCAATCAGGCTCTCACCTACCTTTCAGCCTAGGCACTCCCACTTTATATCAGTAGATAAAAATTATTAAACTAAATGATTATTTAAAATGCTAATACCAAATAACAATGAAGAAAGTAAATATGTGATTTACAAGTGTTTTATCCTTTAACAATAGATTTTGTTAATATTAATGTTGAGTTACTTGTGTAAAGCTCTTTCTGACCTTGCACTAGTGGGGAAATGGTGAGGCTCTAGGTATATGCTGTTTCCAAACAGAAGTTACCCATTAACTCCATTTCTTGTTTGATAACTTTAAAGACAGATTGTGAACAACTTTTGTTGATCTGGGAGTATGCAAATGTGTGTTTGAA
Organism: Myotis lucifugus; assembly: GCF_000147115.1. Lineage (NCBI taxonomy): Eukaryota > Metazoa > Chordata > Mammalia > Chiroptera > Vespertilionidae > Myotis > Myotis lucifugus. The sequence continues at coordinate 8,568,040 of NW_005871060.1, read as the reverse complement.
GGTGTTCAAATGATAGCAAACTCTAGTTATATTTCAAAGAAAGTATCTGTTTTGTCTTTATCTCCTTTAGTTCATTATTTATAGATGAAAAAGCTGATTTGTAATAAATACTCTGGTTCTTGGACTAGAGTGAAACTCACCTTGCAATAGGAGTTTTGCTTTGTCCATTGTCATTTTCTTTGTTCTCCTGAGGATTAGTGGGGAATGGAAATGTTTTCAAAAGGAGTGCATCTTTGTTCAATTCACAATTTAACGCCATCTCTAGTCATTTGGGTATATACGATTTCAGTTAAAAATCCAAGTTACAGTATTACATCGCAAAGATACTACTATTTCAATAATTTAACAACAGCAAGTAATACTTAAAACGGGTATTTTAATCACCACCATCCCTTTTGTGACATTTCTATTTAAAAGTTCTACTCTGGAATCAATTTTTGTCTACTCTGGAATCAATTTTTGTCTCCTGTGCTTTTAAAAAATATCTCATGTTATAGGTATTTTAATATTCATCTTATTTCTTCTTTTGTCATGTTTTACTTAGCTTCCTCACACTGCCTAGTACACTAGCCACACAGGACTGAACTAGATAAATATTTGCTATTATTCTTCCTCATAGTAAAGTTTACTTCACATTCCCCAATGCCTCACTGTGCCTTTCTCATCATAGCAAGGTGCTGAAGTCACTTGGAAACAAAGACATAAGGTTATGATAAGAATACAAATCAAATTCTGTGACATACCAATGTTCCTTTATGAATTTTCCACTATTGTTGGGATCTTTTCAAAGTGATGGAAAATTCCACAAACATTTTTAAAAATTTTGACCTAAGAATTCTTATTAATCTCTTTAGGACTCTTCTTAATGCTAATAGAGAAAAACTGTACTTGCAGAAAAGATAATGCATAGCCTCCCTTAATTTGTAGATTGATTTTAAAAAGTGATTTTCACAGTACAGAGTGGAGTAGTTCAATAAGTCAGTTACGATTACAATCATTAATAAAGAATGTATCATTTTGCTTGGGGGCTGGTATGGACTGAATTGTTATGTTGAGGTCCTAACCTCCAGTTCCTCACAATGTGACCTTATTTGGAGACAAGTCATCAAGTTGAAAGGAGATCATTAGGGTGGGCCTTAATCCAATATGACTGGTGTCTTTCTAAAAAGGGGAAATGTGGACACAGAGACAACCATGTGCAGAGGGAAGATGGCCATGTGAAGATGCAGGGTAGGAATGAAGCATCTCTAAGTCACTAATGATTGGCAGCAACCACCAGAGTCTAGGAAAAACCAAGGAAGGATCCTTCCCTAAAGGTACCAGAGGGAAACTGGCCATGCCGATACCTTCATTTCAGACTTCTTGTCTCCAGACTGTAAGGTAACACATATCTGTTATTCTAAGTCACCAGTTTGTGGTGCTTTGTTATGGCAGCCCTAGATGACCAATACAGGGCCTTATAGACTGTATACTGGCACCTCATTCTACCAAAGCTTTTTTAAATGGAAATATTTTAGAATAAAAGTGTATGTTAACAGTTTCAAGTGTAAAGAAATCTAGAAAAATGTAAATGTCTCTGGTTTGGATAGAAAAAGAGTCAGTTGGGCTCTTAAATGACTAAAGATTTAAAAATAGTGAAAATCTCTGCTGAACAAAGCTAGCAGTCAAGCTAGTCCTGCCTATCGTTACTGGGCTACAGCTACGAGAACCTTTTTAAATGTGATTGGCAGCCATTAGATGTCCTCTCAGAAGAAGAGATGGGCTATTTATTATGTAAGGTGCAGAGACTGACAATCTTAATAATTACTTAAAATAAGATTACTTATGGTCATTTGTGTGAAAAATAGATTTTTCTGTACCTCTGTTTTATTATTGCTTCAAACTTGGAACTAGTTGTTCAATATGTCTTCTCTGTAATATTGAAGGTGCTGAGAGATCAAAGACTATCTCTGACTTGTTCCTGGCCGTATCACAGTGCAGATGAATGTACTAGGCATCCAATGACTGTGGGAGGAAGAGTGGAGGCAAGGCGGAGGAGGGGAGAGACAAGAGAGAAGATTCTAATGACAATTTCCTTGTTATATACCACAATCTATGGGCAGCGTTTTAGTTCTGATTCCTTTTGGAAATAATAATGACTCATATTTAAAAATTCTCTTACTTTTTGGAAATTAAGATATTTTTATTTTCTCAGGATGGAATTGTGAGTCTGTGATGTGATCCCTCCATTAAAATATTAGTTATCCCTGGCATTTATCTTTCTTTCTTTTTTTCTTTGTGTTCTTTTTTGGTGGCATTTATCTTTTATTTTGATTTTGAACATCGTGTTCTCATCCCTATTCTCTCTCCAGGCCAACTATCTTGTAAATGTCACCACAAGGGAGATCTGATGAAAAATGATTGTAAATAAGAATAATTGTAAAGAAATCCTTGGTGGAGCCATTGGCTCTTTGTCTTATTTAAGGAATATATTACAACAACAATTTCAATCTAGGAATCAGAAAACTTGTTTGTATTCTGCCCCTGATATGCTTTGTCATTGAATAAAGTTTAGCACAGTTTTCTCTTAGGAATTAACTATTTAGCACAGATTGCTTAATAAATATTCTTAAATGATATGGACATCTAGGAATGAAAGTTTCTGTCTGATTATGAACTGCTACGCTGCTTGCATTTCCATATAAAAACTTATTCAGGAGGTTGTTTCTTCTTGACATTAAAGGAATACAACAGGCATCAATTTCCACAGGAGACTGACTTTAAGATGACAAAGAAACATGTGTTTCATGATTACATGTGAATGAAATGTCCAGCTAGAGCAAATCCATAGAGACGGAAAGCAGATTGTTGGTTATGGGGGCTGAGGAATGGGAAGTGGGGAATGATTGCTAATGGGTTGGGGGGCGTTCTTTTTGAGGTGATGAAAATGTTCTAACATTCGTAGTGATTATGTGATCTTATGAATATACTAAAAACTACTTAATTTTATACTTTTAGGAGATTTTATGGAGTACGAATTATATATCAATAAAATGTATTTTTGGTATTTCCCTTTTTAGAATTGGTCTTCAAGAGAGATGATTCATTCATTTAAATTAGGTTAAAGTGCTTAAAACAGGATTGAACTCCCCCCTTTTCAATTGCACTCAGAACTGTTTCTCATGCTTTGAATATGCTCTTTGGGGGCAATTTCCATACCCTGGGGATGAATTTGATATTGAAAAGGACTGAAAGTCAGTGCAACCAAAAATAATTAATGAGGTGTAACTATAAAATGACACTTCCTTGTATGCTCATAAAATAGCTCTGAATGTTACTTCCAAAAGTTATTTCAGAAATGGTTGGAACAAGGTCAGCATTTTTTGATTAAATATAAATTACCCATAGTGACCCTCTGAAAGTAAAACATTCACTTACATTTCAATGTCTTAGTGATAAAATAACCTTATTACTTTATAGTTCCACTTCTTGTTCATGACCAATGATGTGGCAGTTCAGGAACATAATCAGACAATATGGCCCAGTGAAAGTGTAAAGGTACCCTCCAGGGGGACTGGGTACAACAAATTCCATTCACTTATCATATGAGCAAGAGAGATAGCTTGAGAGAAGCATGTTGAGAATCTTAGAAAAGCAGGCATATGAGTGCATACAGTTTTCCCTGACTGAGTTGCGTGAGCTCACGAAAGAAGAGAAACAGGTGACTCAGTGCTGTTGACACTGTAATCTCTAGTCCTAGGTTCTGCCCTGGGGGCTTCCATAGACTTCAAAGCACCCACAGCTGCTGGAGGTGTTGACTGTGCCTATGAATCTCCACTCACAGACTGGGTAATGAACAGAGGGCCCACTTCCATGCCGCCCGGCCTGCAACAACATCACTTGCATGCTTGCCCTATGAGAAAGCATATGTGGGCACCTCATAGCCTATAGGCCTACTGCAATGTATGAGCTGTATCTTTTTATGTAACCTTATGAAGTCAATACATGTGGTCCAGTCTAAGGAGCATGATTCTCACCCAACCCATGTTTAAAAAGGTATTCAATTTATATCTTGAAAAGCATTAAAATACATACAATCTACCTCCCTTTGGAATATTTCTTGGATCCTCATTCTTTCACATCTCATACTTGTTGACAGTCCAGATTCTTACTTGCCAAACCCACTGACCCTTCTCTTGCTAGGTCTTTCCCTTCATCTTGACTCTTGGATTCTGTAGTCTTCTGTCCGCACTGCAGTGTTCTCCAATTTTGTATTCCAAAAGACTAGAAAAGAGTTTGGTAGAGATAGATCAACTTCAGAGGAAATGGACAGAAACTGGCCTAATAAATCAGGATTCAATTGGTATTGGGAGCAGGGAGGAGAATCTGAATACTCCTTATCAATACTTTTTATATCTAGTTTATAATTTTAATATCTCCCACCACAGGTTCTAGTATCTGTACTGCTTTCCCTGTGTCATTTGATATGTTCTAATCATTTTCCTAGCTACCCATTCATAGCCAAAGTATTGTTTGGTTGTGGTCGATGTTCAGATTACACATTTTTAGTTCTCCAATGTCTGTGATCTCTATTTTACTGCGTCTTCTTCTTGCATCATAACTTAATATATCTCTTCAGTTTCAAGCAATGTATCCTCCACCCCTATCCTGCATTTCCTGAATGCTGGGGCAGTTATGGTGCTGGGGTCCAATCCCAGCAGGTCCAGGGGTCCCCAAAGGTGTGGACGGAGTCAGCGAAGAAGGAATGACACGAAGACAGGCAGGGAGGGGTCAGCATACAAGACAGGGCAGATATAGATGCAGAGAGAAGAAGGCAGGGATGGAAGATTTGCCACTGAGGAAGATCATCTTGATTGTGCTTAGGCTCCTATAAATATTCAAAGATAAGGGCTCCTAAAAATGACCTGAAGGATGGACGCATCATTGGAATAGTCACAAAGCCTTTCAAAGGGATTGGCTTTGAAGATGGCAAAACCATTTGAAATTTTATATTATGTGGTGTTTAGGAAAGAATCTTTTTCATGACCTCATACCCATGTCTCCTTCATTTCTGTCCTATTGACATTCATATCTGAAATAAAGGTTGAAAGTCATCATTAATTATGCAGATGTTCCATCTTTTTTTTTTTTCTTAACACAGTGCACTGAAAGACTAGACAAAGAGCTAAGCCACAACTACATTTCCAAAATGTGCGTTGGCTAAAACCTCTCTAAGAAACCTAAATGCTATGTCATTTTATTACTTCATACCAGCCATTCAGAGCTGTTTCTTGCTCTAGTGAAAAAAAAATATATGGGGGTCCTTCAGCAAGAGGCAAGAGCTTCAAGTAGATAACAAAAGAGCTTTCAGAGATAAGGTTCTCAAGAACCTGAACAAGCAGGCCCTCATGTCCTCAGCCCTGTTCAAGGGATGGTTCTCTGATACAACCTCATTGTCTTGCTTCCACATCTGAAGCTAATGTATTTCAACCTCCTTTTACGTACCCCAATCTCTTTATTCTTTAAGGTTCAGATTAAGCCCAAACTCTCCCAAGACTCTATTTGCCCACTTCACGTTAATATTTAGGTTCTCTGACCTCCTGTTGAAGATTTGGGTTCTTGCAACATTTATGACTTACACAGTGTAAATGTGGAAGACATAAATGGGGAAGAATTAAGGACTAAGAGAGGCTTTGAAAATATGCATGGTTTACCTCCCTTAATTTGACCCATTTTTTTTTTAACATTAAGTGGCAGCTTCTGCCTAACTTTTAGATCCAACCATAGTTACCTCCTTTTCTTAAGCTGTTAAGAAATTTACTCATAAAAATGATCAAATGGAACATTAGTCAGCTGTGTGAAGTTAAATATAAAACAGGCAAAAACCTAAAATACAATAGTAACCATGAATGGGTAAGTAGGAAACAAAACCAAGGTTGAATTCACTCCAAAATTCAATAGATGTATAAAGACCACATGGTTTGCATACATAAGTGTTGCAAATATTTTCTGAATCATCAGTTAAAAACATATCTGTGGCCCTAACCGGTTTGGCTCAGTGGATAGAGCTTTGGCCTGAGGACTCAAGGGTCCCAGGTTTGATTCCGGTCAAGGGCATGTACCTTGGTTGCGGGCACATCCCTAGTAGGGGGTGTACAGAAGGCAGCTGATCGATGTTTCTCTCTCATCGATGTTTCTGGCTCTCTATCCCTCTCCCTTACTCTCTGTAAAAAAAATCAATAAAATATATTTTTAAAAAACAAACACAAAGAAACATATCTGTGTGGTAGGGCAGGGAAAAATGTTTGCCTCCCACCCCTTGTCTTTCTTTAAACATTCAAGTCCAAGGCCAAAGGAAGAGCCCTCTGAAGCATCTTATTACTTTTTGTTTTGGTAGTTGGAGTTCACTAACCAAAATGACAACAAACATTCAAAAATGGGGACTTACTCTATGGCATCTGTTCAAACCTCTTAAAAGCAGGGATGTTTTCCTGTCTGATGTATAAGCCACCCAAGCACAAATTAAAAGCAGATGCTCCATGGTTCTGTGAGGATATTTATAGCTCAGAGTGTATGCTTTCTGGTCATCTCTCAACAGCAGAACAGTCTGAAGAGGTAGTGAATATTTTGCAATAATGAATGCCCCATTCTAGCAAATTTCCACTTCTCTGTTTTGAAATTAGACTACACATTTTCTTTCCTCAGTGGAAAAAAATATCTTTGAAAAGGAACTTGAAGTGTTTTCCATACTACATGTGTCTTAGACACCCACAAGGTTTGGTGTGTTAACCACGACCAAGAAGGATGATTTCAGGTTTATATATTGAACTCCCTTCCTAGGTAATTCATGCATTTCAGTATATTCTGTTTTGTAGAACAATAGGTTGAAATACTAAGTACAGCAACATTCATAAAAATAGGATGCAAAATATTAGGGTTTCCACTGAAGGGTATACGTATATACCATTTGGATTTATCAATCTATTCTACCAATATTTATTATGTGCAATGCACATAGAACATGTATAATGAGGATTCAACAGAGAAACACAACTGTTGCTGTTTGACTTCATGAACTTAATATTTGGGGAAGAGAGTGCTCCATTGCATGTAAATGGAAGCTGACAATAGAAAATCATGCAACAGGTGTTGCCTATATGTACACAGAAAATGATAATTCAGAAGGAAGATTTTAATGTTGACAGAAATGATCATTCTTTAATATTAAACACAGTGAAGACAGTTTCATCCAGCTGTGGATTTTGGAATAATGGTCAATGGAAATGGATTAATTTATTTTAAAGAATGCCAATATCATAAAAGGGATAAAGCCCTGGATTAGGAGTAGTGAATGCAGGAAGAATGACATCCTACAGAGAAATGATGTTCCCACATAAAAGGTGTCCAACCCCTTTGTTTTCTGAAGCAATCTGAGAGTTCTTTTTCTATAAAATAATACTCATCCTCTCTCTTCTTTAATCTAAGTGACACTTTAGTCCTTGAATCATTTTCTTCTAACTCTTCCTTTCCTTCCTTACACTCCACCTCCCTCCATGACATACTTCCGACCAAATAAAGGAGTGGTGGTAATGAGACCATCTCCACCCACAAGCAACTGATTGACATAAGCATGTCCTCAACTTCATTCACCTCCACACAAAATACTCTTTCCACTTTTCTTGAACCTCATACAGCTTGGCGGGGGGGTGTTTAGTTTTGTGTTCTGTTTAGTTGTCTTTCCTGTTTTTTGTCTGTATTAGCATTTCTGTCCAAGACAAGTAGGAGCTTTAACCAATATTTAAAACAGAATCCATTAGGCAGATTAATGCTTACAGTGATGATTCAGATTATGAATAAATACAGTGCCTTAGACATGTTAAAAGGAAATTTTATTTTAACATTTGTAAGACATAGCAGGGTTTATTAAGGCAGTTTCCAACTCTAAAGGAGAATGCAGGTGACATCTTTTTAAAAAATGGGACACTTCAAATCCCTCTTTACCAACTTAAACAACTCAGAATTTTTGCATTAAAAATGATTCCGTAGAACTCACACTAGATATATAGTTAAGGATACTTTTCAGGTATTACTTTAAATCAGAATACTTATCGAGAATAATCCAAAGTTTAACCAAAGATAAGTAAATTTTAGAATGCTTGAATATATCAAAAGAAGCAATGTTTCCATATGTATAATTACTTATAGTGTTGTCTATTTTATATTGACATTGTCTGAGATATTTTGAAAAGGAAATATTAATGTGATTCTACTCCTCGCCTCCCAAAAAAGGATTCCGTAGAAGCAAAAAATTTGGTAAAGTAGGTGACACAGAGGGAGAAATGGAGTCTAGAAGGATTCTTGGGGCACATCTGTGACAGTAGGACCCTGAAAGTATCTATAAATCATCCAGAGACTTCAGTGACCACCAATGCCTCTGTTTCTCAACATTGAGATGTCCGTTCTGTTTATTCTCATCAGAAAATTAGTTTTCCATGGAAGGCCGGGCAAAAATTGCTGCTGTACCCCCTCTTCCCCTCTCCATTTCTTATTGGCCAAGAAGCTATACTCCAGAGAGATCCACAGAAAGGATAGCTCTGATCCCCCTTTTTATTTCACTGAGTATAAAACGGAGGAATTTGTTATTTGAACTTATTTTTCTCGTGAGTTTAATCTGTTGAAAGTTACTAGTAAGAAATCCCTGCCAAGCGAAAAATTAAAAAGTTTGCTCTTCGTGTGGGACTTGTATAGGCCTTGGATTCAAGTTTGTGGATTTATACCCTGTTTTTGCTGCTTCTGAGATATTTGTTCATAGGCAAGTTATTTAACTTGTTCTTGCCTCTGCTTACTTATTTGTGAAATGGGAGTGAAATAATAAACTAAAGGATCATTATACTCACCAAAGACACTGAACTCTAGCCTCTATCTCTTATTAACTTATTATTTGTCTTCAGAAAATGTGGATTACTCTGGGACGCCTTGGAGGCTAATGTTAGGGAGCCCTATTTTCCTGAGTTGACCAAGCTCTAAAGATCAAGTTGCTAATTAATCTCAAGCCACGCAGGTGGCATCAGCATGAACTATTGGGCACAATGGGCAGCTCTGCTAGTCAGTGAGAAACAAACACTCCCAAAGATGCCTGTTTCAAATCATGAATTCACCTTGGACACTGGCAGCTCTGTCACGTAGGCCCCATGATACTGTTAACATGTTTTCTTGGCCATACTTCTTTCAAACCATTGGTACTTCTGGGTCCACTATTCTAGAGAATTTTCTCTCTCATTTGGAATGACCTTTATAAAAATATCTCTAGGTTAATCTCCCTTACTCTTTTCCTTATCTATCAAGACTTCAAATCCGTAAGAATGCTAGTGTTCTGTTAATGAGATTAACATTAGTAGTTGTTGGAAAAAAAAATGATAGCAGTACTGCCAGTAGTTGAGATTTATATACCACTTACTGTGTTCCAGATACAGTGCTTTATATATATTAATTCTTTGAATCTTTCCAATAGTCCTTGGAAGAAGGTATTATTCTAAATGTCATTTTTCAGATGAGGCAACGGTGGCACAGTTTGTTTAGCAATGTGCCCACTTCTTACAGCCAGTAAGTGGCAGAGCTGGGATTTGGACCCAGGCAATTGGGTTTCCTTAGCCTCTATGTTTCTCTTAGCCTCTATGACATACAGCTCCTTTATAAGTAATAATAAATACTATTTATTGTGTGCTTCCTTTGTGCCTGTTACTATATTAAAGTAATATTTTAATAATTTTTTATGTAATATTTCGTTCATTCTTTGCAGCAATTCTGTAAGGAAGGCTTTATTTCCATTTTTTTTTAGGTGGGAAAACTGAGTCTTAGAAAAGTTAAATATCTTACTTAAGGTCACATAGTGAGGAAGTGACAGAACCAGTATTCCCCAAAGCCCCTAACCTTAACCTGTGTGCAAAATTCCTCCAAGCTGAATGGAAAATTCCATTTAAGTTATTTCTTACTTTTTATAACCTCTTTATAATATCATCAGGAAATGTCTTTTTTAAAATCCTCACCTGAGGATATGTTTATTGATTTTTGAGAGAGAGAGAGAGAGAGAGATCAATGTGAGACAGAAACATTGATTAGATGCTTCCCATACATGCCTCAACCAGGAACTGAACTTGAAACGTAGGTATATGCCCTGACTGGGAATTGAACCTGCCACCTTCTGGTTTATGGGACAATGCTCCAACCAATTGAGCCACCCAGCCAGGGCAGGAAAATGTCTTCAAAATAATCTGAGGCAAACAATTTTTTAAAACCAAATATTTATTCTTAATTTATAATTGGTGAGAAAGTACTTTCTGGATAGGGAGGGATTGGTATGCTCACAAACAAAAGTTTGGATGTGTGTGGACAAAGGTGAGCTATGTGTTTGGGCTGGAAACTACAGGAGGTAATAAATCTTGAAATCATGCAGGAAATAAGGCTGAAGAGGTAACATGTGGCCAAATCCGGAGGGCCCTGAAAGCCTGGTTTGGAGTCGGAAGGCTCTCTATATTCACTGAGGGATCAATCACTGAGAGCTCTGTGGGCAGCCAGGGTCTGGGCTGACTGAGGGAGAGTCCTGGGATGGTGACAACTAATGCAGAAGTAGGAAGATCAGGTAAGAGGCTATGGAATGGTTCTAGGATATTTACCAAAAGACGTTCAAGAGTGTTTTCAGCATTGCCTTCATAATAGCAACTTTATTCACAAAATTCATAATGTGGAATAATAAATAGCAATAAGAAAAGAACAAGCTGCTGCTCTACACACAATTGAATGAATCTCACAGACAAAGGCTGAGTGAAGAAGCCAGGCACAAAAGAGTATACGCTAGATTCCAATGACATGAAGCCAGGAACAGGAAACAAATCTGTGCTGAGGGAAGTCAGAGTGGTGTTTATTGACTGGGAAGAGGTATGGGTACTCTGGGGTGCTGAAAATCACTTATCTTTCGATCTGGGTGGGATTACATGGCTTTTAGAAACACACACCTACATACATATATACGTAAAATTCATGGAGTTCCATACTTATGACTTGTGCACTTTACAGTATATATGTTATACCTCAGTAAGAGGTAATTTTTCAAAAAGATTATTATATGGTTCAATCAGCTCTATTAATAATTGTGCAAACATTCCAGTGGAGAGCTCTGTTTATTTTTCTCTAATTAAAAAAAAAGGTATATTTCTTCTTCTCCTACTTTAGACTTTCTTCTTGGCTGGGTGGGTGATCTCTCTGTGAGTCACTGAATCAGTGACAAGAGTGGTGGGGTTCAGCGAGAGGTGCAGAAAGAAGAGAAGGCTTCCGAGGTGCGTGGTGATGGCGGAGAGGAGAGGAAATGAATCAGCCACCCTGGGTGTGATGCAGCGCAGGCTGCGCCACTCAGAGGAGACAGCCTCTCTTCCTTTTACAGGGATTTCAACAGAGCTTCCGTTTTTATTTCCCTTCACCATTGCCACCGTGATATGTGAAGGAAAACCAGTCAGGTTGCTCTGATTAACCCATGTTCACATAAAATAACCAGGGACTACTTTTTAAAACTAGAAGCTAATTGGTAATTTGTAGGTAGAGCATACAAAGGGTTTGTAGTAATTAGACCAGATGAATGCCCACAGAGGTGAAAATGGAAAGCAAGCCGGGTGTCTTGCAGAATTACCTATCCGGAAATTGCTGGTTCTGAGATGAGTGCATGGTTTTCTAAACAAGCCAGACTCAGATACGCTTATATGTTTTACAACCAGTGATTTGGAAAGTTCTTTCAGATACAACAACCTGCCAGCAGGTTCTATGTGTAAGACAAAGTACAACTGTTGTGGGGAAGCCAAGATAAATGAGGTATATAGTTTCTATACCGAAGGAGGATTCAGTCTAGCAGGGAAGAGCAGACTAGAGCCACAAAGCTGGCTGGAAAGAAAATACTCAATACCAAGAAAAAATATAGAGTTCTTGTGAGGTTAGTGACAGATGGGTGGGATTTCAACAGAAACAGACAGACAAGGATCTTTGGGGAGAAGTGGGAATGGTGTCAGTAGCTACTATTTCTGTGTTACACAGTACAACATGCTATAGTTTCTCACTGAATCCTTAGATCAAGCATGTCAAACTCAAAGGCTAACATGGGCCAAATAAACAAGGTTTAAGTTTATGTGGGTCACAAAAAAACAAAAACTTCAATTTTCATAGAAACGTAGGTTAATTTCGATAGAGACAATGCTGAATACAAAGGGCTGAAATAAATGAATAATCGTTAACATAAAATAATAGAACATTTAAACAAAAATTAATATTTTGTCTTGAACATTAACTTACCGGACACTGAAGAACTGCATAAATTAATAAGTGTAACACAAATACACCTATTTTTCTTGCTCTCCAAAACTGAAATATTTCCTGTTGCGCACACCAAAAAAGTCAGTCCAAAACTAATGACATGGCAATCGGCTGCTAAAATATTTGCTGCTAGTATCAATGGAGAGAAATGGTGCACCTGCAGGTAAGGCATGCAATGGAAATGAATGCAACATGATTATAGTAATCAGTTATAAGCAAACATTATAGTTCGTTATTAATAATTATGTATAACAGGATATTATAAAAATTAAGTTACAAAATTTTTATTAAAATGTTTCTTACATACTGTTATATTGGCTCGGCCACAAAAATATTCGTTGTGGGCCTCATGTGGCCCGCGGGTCTCGAGTTTGACATGCTTGCCTTAGATAAACTCTATAAAGCAGCTGTTGTTCACCTTAGTTCCTGATGAATGCATTGCATGAAGAGGTAGTAACTTTCCCAAATCAAACACCCCAGGACTCATACCTAGGTCTCTTCAAGTCTGAAACCCTTCTTTCTCTTCTTCTTTTTAAAATCTTTATTATTGAGAGTATTACGGATGTTCTCCTTTTGCCTCCTATTGCCCCACTCCACTTGCATATAAATTCTTTGGTTAATCTCTTCCTGCTCCCCCTCTACCCTTTCCTGTGAGATTCATCAGTCTGTTCCATGTTTCCATGCCTCTGGTTGTATTTTATTCATCAGTTTATTTTTTTCATTAGATTCCCTTTTTTTATTTTGATTCAATTGTTGATAGCTATGTACTTATTGCCATTTTATTGTTCTTATTTTTATCTTTTTTCCCTTCTTCTTACTAACTGCTTTTTCTCTTGCTGCTTTTAAGATTCTCTCTTTGCCTTTAACCTTTCACATTTTAATTATGTGTCTTGGTGTGGGCCTCTTTGGGTTTCTCTTGTTTGGGACTTTGGGCTTCCTGGACTTATAAGTCTATTTCTTTCACCAGGTAGGGGGATTTTCTGTTATTATTTCTTCAAATAGGTTTTCAATATCTTGTTCTCTCCCTTCTCCTTCTGGCACCCCCATAATACAAATGTTGGTACACTTGAAGTTGTCCCTGAGGCTCCTTACACTATCTTCAAATTTTTGGATTCTTTTTTCTTTTTTGCTCTTCTGATTGGCTATTTTTTGCTTCCTTATATTTCAAATCATTGATTTGACTCTCGGCATCCTCTACTCTACTGTTGAATCCCTGGAAATTATTCTTTATTTCAGTTAGTGTATGCTTAATTTCTGACTGGGTCGTTTTCATGTCTCTGATGTTCTCACTAAGGTTCTTAAAATTCTCACTAAGTTCCTTGATGCTCTCATTTAAATCCTTGAGCAACCTTATGACCATTGTTTTGAACTTTGTATCTAGTAGTTTGCTTGCTTACATTTCATTTGGTTCTTTTTCTGGAGATTTCTTCTGTTTTTTCATTTGTGACATCTGTCTTGGTCTCCACATTTTGGCTGCTTCCCTGTGTTTGTTTCTATGTATTAGGTAGAGCTTCTTTGTCTCCTGGATTTGGTAGAGTGGCCTTGTATAGCAGGTGTCCTGTGGGGCCCAGTGGCTCAACCTCTCCAGTCACCTGAACAGGCACTCTAGGTATGCCCCTCTGTGCACTGTGTGGACAGTCTTGTTGTAGTTGAACCTTGATATCTATTGGTGTCACTGGGAGGAATTGACCTCCAGGCCAATTGGCTGTGAGGACCAGCTGCATCTACAATGGAAGAGACACTGTGCAGGAGACACCCCTATGGAGCAGGACTTGCTTCAGTGTGGCCTTGATGCTCACTGAGTTTGCCCCTTGAGTGTGTCACTCATGGATATGTAGAGTTGTAATCTGGTACAGTCTGAAGCTGTCCACTGGGTGCACTGGCTCTGGGGCCTCCTGGGAGGTGCAAAGTCAGTCCCTGCCTGAGGCCAACTGGCAGGAGCTACAGCGCATTCTGAAGAAGGCTGCTACTTGTGTTGTGCTTAGAAGTGCCCAGGAAAGGCAAAGCTGTCTTGGGCCTCTTATTGATAGGTATGGGGCACACTGATGCCAAGTGCTGCTTGTTTGAGAGATTTTAGGAAAGTCTGAAGCCTGAGCCAGGACAGGCCATTCATATGAAAAAGCACTGCAAACAGCTGGGAGGGCCAGCAAATTAGATGGGGTGGGATCACAGAGAATCACCAGGACAGAGCAAATAGTGTGAGCGAGGCTGATGAAAACTCAGATATGGTTGCCAGTCAGCTCTTCAACAGAGGATGTCTCAGCACAGAAACAATGACCCCTGTAAGCACCTCAGTCTGGGAGAAAGCTGCCCCCTAGTTCTTGCTCTGATGCCAGACAATACAGTTTCTTCCTGTATGTCCCTGGACCCGCCAAGCCATTGCCCCAGTGTTGGATCTCAGAGGGAGCCAGTCTGAGTAAGTTCATGTAACAGTCCTTTAGGAGGAATTGCCTGGATCTCCAGCAGCCTATATGTCACTCAGCCACAATCCCCACTGATTTTTATGGCCCAAAGTTACAGGATATTCTCTTCCCAGCTCTGGGACTCTGAGCGGGGGATCTGGTGTGGAGCTGGGACCCGTTGCTCCTCACAGGATGCCTCCATAGCCAAGATATCCCTCCCAACTAAAAGAAAACACCACAATTGGGTGTCAGACTAGCCTTCTACCCTCCTACCAGTCTCAGTGTGCTTTCTTCCTTACTTCTCTAGTTGTAGGACTTCCATTCAGCCAGCTTTCAGACAGTTCTGAATGATGGTTGTTCTGTATTTTAGTTGTAATTTTGATGTGGTTGTGGTTGTGGGAGGCATTTACCTAGGCCACCATCTTGCTTCTCCTGTCCACGGCCCTTCTTTATAAAAACAAACATAGGCTCTAAAGTTAAGAATGTGAAACACTTGAACTAGACTAACTGACAGAGAATCCCTGTCCATTCTTCTCACAAGTTATTTTATTTTTATGTGTGTAGCTTTCTTTATCTGTGAACCAGGGTTAAAAATAAAAATGTACTTCAGGACGAGTAAATGAGTTTACCTCCATGAAGCATTCAGAGCAGCTCCTGTCTGTGCTAGCAGTATGCAAATGCTCATTACTATCATTTTTTGAAAAAAAATTATTATAAAATGTATACACTCTATAGAAAACTGACAAAAGACCTAATAAAAGAGTTTGGCACACTTGCTAGAGTCAAAACATTCATGTTTATGGAGAACATTTGGAAAATATAGAAAAAAGTCAATAGAAATGCCTTTCCATGGTTAGGAAAGGAAGACATTGTAGATAAAGGGACTACTATGAGTGAAGACAGTGGGTGGGCATTTTTAGGGAATAGCTTCGTACAGGATGAGATACTCATAACAAGGATTGTGATTAAAAGTCATATTGACTAAGTACATGGATGGCTTTAAATGTCAGATTAAAGATTTTGCAATTAATTTAATAAGGTGGCAAGGACCGCCGCAGACTGAAAAATAGGTACTAGGACAGACCTTAGAACAGGAAGATACCCCAGGAGTAAAGCATTTCAACAGTATCTTGGGAATTGCCTGGGGGCTGAGGAGAGGAAAAGGAATCCTTTAAAAATTATCTCTCTATATAAAACCCTAATATGCAAATAGACCAAATGGCAGAACAATCGAACAACCAGTCGCTACAACGTGTGCTGACCACCAGGGGGCTCGCAGAACATGGCAGGTATCAGCAGCAGGCGGCAGAGTGCGGAACATGGCTGGCATCGGCCGTGGCAGGATGGTGGAGCAGGTGAGCAGGGGTGCCAGACCAATGCAGGGCTCTAGTCTCTGTCATCAGGGTGAACCTCTGGTGATTACTGAAAATTCTTTGCTCCTGTGCATTATAGTCCTGCCTGGCATTTGCATCTGCTGCTGGCGCCAGCCCTGCTCACACCCACTGCTAGTGCCAGAGCCACCCCTCGCACCCGCTGCTGGTGACTGCCCCGTTTACACCCTCTGGCGGCGCTGGAGCCGCTGCTCGCACCCACTGCTGGTGCTGGTCCCACTCACACCTGCAGTCGACACTAGAGCCGTCACTTGCGCCTGCGCCAGTCCTGATTGCTCAGCGCCATCAGCTGGTATGAGAAAGTGGCGGCTGCCGGCCCTGATTGCCCCTGAGGGCTTCTCCACCTCCTCCTGCTCCTGAGGGGCAATTGGAGCAGCAGCTGCTGCTCGCACCCACTGACAGTGCCGGCCCTGCTCACACCCGCTGCTGGTGCTGGCCCCAATTGCTGTCAGCAGGAGCGAGTGGGGCTGGCACCATCAGCACGTGCAGGGCTGCTGGCAGACAGGGGACCGAGGGCTGTGGTGGGAGGGGCTGGGCGGGGCATGGAGGATGAGCCAAGACCCACTCCTGTGCCCACCACAACCTGTGGCCCACAGTTCCTTCAAGGTGCACGAATTCGTGCATTGGGCCCCTAGTTCTAAATAATACTTAATCTTCTTGACTACATATTCTCATCTGTGAACTACTGTTTTTTGGAAGTGTGCTGAATCTGAGTAAATAGCTACTTAGTTACTATCCAAATATCTGTTATGGTAATAAGGAAATGTTAAACTCTAGGATTTGCATTTATCTTTGTGTGTTTAAGGAATATGGCAATAAATTAAATACATATTGATGTGCTCTATATAATAATATGAATAGTTCTACCCCAAAAACTTTCTTGTCAAAAGTATTGTACTCTCACCAGAAGGGGAAAAGTTGACAAATGTTTACCAACTCAGGTAATACTTTCTCTGCTAGTCTTTATGTCTTTCAAGTAAATTCTGTTTACTTGTCTAATTGATAATTCCCACTCCAAACTTGTATAGTTGGATAGTTAGAATCTTTTTCTTCCAACTCATGAGGAAAGGAAAAATCACAACTTAGTTGACCTTTATAGAGCTGTTTGTGGGAATGTCTAGTTGGACTGGAATAATAACTCTTTTCTTTCTTTGTTTCTCACAAGCCAGTGTGGTTTGTGATTTAATGACCAGGCAGAGAACTGAAATTAATACTGGCAATATTTTAAGCCTGAATGAGGAAAAAGGAGGTAGGAATTTTAAACTGTTAGTTTTGTGTGTGGGCAGCTTTCTGTCTTCTTTGGAAAGAGTGTAGGCCAGGCAAGATCTTACCATCAGTTAAAAAAAAAGAGTGTTAAAAAGGATATAAAGGATATGCCCCTACTCTAACTTTATATTTCCTTTTAACACAATTCAATTCCTGGTGAGAAGATAGTTTTTATGACTCTTTATCCTTTAAGTTGATGTATTACAATGAAGTGATGGCTTGTGCAAGATTAATTTACTTAAAAAAAACACCACACCTATGATTCTGGACTTAGATATCTAAGCAGGTGTGCATGACCAATGTAAGATTCACAGACACCTTATCTTCCTTAATGTCTTTGAAGAGAAGCCTGTTTTTTAACCTTAAAAGTGAATGGTAACCAAGCAGAAAGGAACACTCGACTGTTCTTTATTTTTGGGAGGACTGTTCTTTATTTCCTAGTGTCTAATAAGAAATATTCATCAAATACAGAATATACATTTTGGCAAAATGAGGGACAGCACTAGGCACTCATTCTTACAGGAAATGGAGGTTTTCCAAATACGACTGCTTTTGGTGATATATCATGTTACAGAACTGAATGAATGGTTGTCAGGGCTCCCTCAGCAAATCCTACTTTTTTAAATACTTGCTTTTTGGCTAGTTGTTTAGTTTTTTTTTTTTTAATTTCTAACTTAGAACAAAATTCTCTGTCACTTAATATAGATTACTAATTTCATCTTGACAATCACATAAAATTTGGTATGATTATTCTCATGCTGATAATGAAATTGAGGTTCAGAGAGACTTAAATAAAGGCCGGAACTGGAATTCAAACCCAGGTCTTTCTAACTTGGAACCACGAGCTCTTACTAGTATCTTCTACCGTGTTTTCCTCAAGGCAACTATGTGTCTATAGCAGTGATGGCGAACCTTTTGAGCTCGGCGTGTCAGCATTTTGAAAAACCCTAACTTAACTCTGGTGCCGTGTCACATATAGAAATTTTTTGATATTTGCAACCATAGTAAAACAAAGATTTACATTTTTGATATTGATTTTATATATTTAAATGCCATTTAATAAAGAAAAATCAACCAAAAAAATGAGTTCGTGTGTTACCTCTGACACGCTTGTCATAGGTTCGCCATCACTGGTCTATAGCAAAGCCATTAGTGACTACTTGTTCATGATAAAAGTAATTTGAAATCTTTTAAGATAGCAAAAAAATAAGTAAACCTATCTAAAGTGCCCTCAAAAATCTCCTGTTTAGCCCTGGCTGGGTGGCTTAGTTAGTTGAAACATTGTCCCTTACACTAAAAAGTTTCACGTTTGATCCCTGATCAGTGCGCAGTATGAGAGGCAACTAATCTCTCTCTCTCTCTCTCAACCAATAAAAACATATCTTCGGGTGAAGATTAAAAACAAAAAAAGAATCTGTTTAATGCACATATGGTCCATGCTTCCATCAACCATGACCATAGGAATCGAGTCATTTAACAGTTTCTTTTTTTTTTCTTCTTGATATCTCTGTTCTGACCATTATTGGCCTCCTGGCCATTTCCCATAGGTCACTGCTAACCATCTGATAACTGAGCTCCCAGTCTTCTTTTATTTCCCCTTATAGATTATTTACAGATTTCCCCTAAATGTGGACATGAGCCATTTCTTTACTTCCCCAAAGTTTTGAGGAAAACTTTTCAAAAGTCTCATAATTTAAAGAGGAAAATTATAATGCAGAAAAGAAAGAACACCATGTCACTCTATATTAGATATCAATAGATATAAGTCCAAGATGTGTGTAACATTTAGCAGCTCATACCTTTGCAGAGGGCCATCTCTCTCTGTGCCCCACATGCTGCCGGTGGCAGGCCAGATACCATTCCAGATGGGTGTGCCTCTACTCTGGTGTTCCTGGTTCCCCACTCCAAGGAGAATTGTCTTTCCATGCCCACAAGTTGTCATCTTCACCCTCATCATGATCATTGCTGTGTTGCAGAGCCCACACCGAAGACTGCTTCCTACAGGAAGGCTCCTCATGTCCTCACTTCTCCCCTAGCAGAGGGCTTGGCGTTCACTCCCGCAAAACCAAAAGACCTATTAAAGTTTGTGCCAAACCAGTCTTTTCCCAAAGAGAAAGTCTCCCAATCACCTGGAGCAATAGAAAACTATTGGACATTTAAATATTTCTCCTGCTTCCTTCAAAAGTATATTGAAGTGCAGGTTCTGAGGATCTCAACACTCAAACACAATTGAAAGGCTGTTTTTCTTTGTTGCTCCTTTAGGCAAGGTTAATACTTTAGCTGTAATCCTATATAATAAAAGCCCACTGACCAAACGGCAGAATGACCGAAATGATCAGAACAACCACAGCCCCTCTATCTGGCCAGCCTCGCCCCCTATTGATCTCCATTGGGGTGGGCTGGCTAGACCCCACCAGTGCACGAATTCATGCACTGGGCCTCTAGTACATTATGAAATATTCAGGTTATTTTCTTTTGCCTATGAGTATATGAGATGACTTTCTAGTATTTTTTAAGTAAAGAACAAATTACAATGTAAAATATGATGTGCTAAGGGGATATGGGCAATATTTGCCATCAGTGGGTACTTTGTAGAGTCCTTTGTACTTGACTGCATATGTGACATTAAACTTTTCCTGTTGAAATGTTTCATAAGTGATTGTCATTAGGTTTTTCCTCAGGATTTGTCAAGGGCTAATTCACTTAGCTAGTTTAGAACACAATACCCTTGAATAGAAATGTTTGAATGGGTAAACTTGGGACAGTTTCTCCTTTTAAAATTTTGTTTATTATTATATTTTCACTTGATAGTACTATAATTATACTTCCCTGATTAAACCAATCTTTTACTCTGTGACCTGGAGCAAGTGACTTAAGTTTTCTTGTTTGCTGTAACAATACCTGCCTCATAAAATTGTTGCAGAGATTAAATGGAATAACACGTGTAAGGCTTTCACCGAGTGCTTGACGCACAGAGTTCAATCAATGTCAACTATGACTTTTAGTATTAGGAATACTAGCAGTAACTTTACCTGATAGGTGTCACAAATTGTTCACTTTCTCAATACGAATGTAACTGCTGGGTGACCAAATGATGTCACACCCAACAGAGTCAATATTTTGAGTCTCTGGCGTCAGAACACCTGCATTCAAATCTTGGTTCTGCCGCTTACAAGCCGTGTGACATTAAGCAGATTACGCAGCCTCTCTAAGCCTCAGTTTCCTCATCTGCAAAATGAGGGTGAGAATGGCACCTACCTCACTGCCTGTCACAAGGGTTAAATGAGGTAATCCATCTGAAGAACTTAGCATGATGCCTGTCACAGAACAAGCCTTCAAACATTAGCTCCTTCTCTGTTTAGTTTATTTGCTTTTTCTTTCTTAAGTTATTATTCTTATTACCTGACGTTTGCTACTATGAATAGTGTCAACATCCTGGGAGGATTGCCTCCTCCAGGGCACAGAGGGGCATTGCCACGCGTGCAGGCCTGAGACACACTGGCAGGTCAAGAAGTCGAGAAAAGGGTATCTAGTTAAAATTCTCAGAAAAGTATTTTGCTTCAACCCCAAATGGCAAGTTTAGGCCAAAGAAGAATTCTTGAGGAAGGTGCTAGGGAAACTCTCCTCAATGTTCACACAAATAGTCAAGGATGTGGTTTATTGCCTCACCTGAAGGGTGGGTTTCCCTGCCTTCCTGGAGGCCAGTCAGCTCTGAGTCAAAGCTGTGTCACCCCCTCCTCCCTGCCCCAGGCCACTTCCTGAGGCTGGTGAGGATTTTCCTGGGACAACTGCTGGGGCTGCAATGACCTTGTTGTTTTACAGGGACACCAGAGGGAGCGTGATGTTATGAAACCCAGCTCCAGCCCAGGAAATTGGGGATTTGGCTTCTGGCCCTGACTTCAGCCTGATATGTCAGTTAACCTTGGGAAAGTCATTAACCTTTGCCACTTCAATTCCTAACGTGTAAAGTAGAAAAAGGATAATGTCTATACTTCTGAATTCGTAAGATCACTCTGAAGAGTCCATAACACAACAGATCCGGAAGCCATTTGAAAATGTTCAATGTTTACACATTTAAAATGTGATTTTAAATACCATTTAAAAATGAAATTTACACATTTAAAGTATTATTTGCCCATGAAATAGTGTTTAGTGCAACGAATTTCAACTTTTTTCATCTCATGGAACACATAAACTACTAAAATTCTGCATCACACAAATAATATATTTTTTGCTGATCTGACAAAAAATAGGTGTAATTTTTATTCATTCACACAGGACAGCTATTGTTGTGTTGACAGTTGTCATTTTTTTTATTTGACAATCTAAGGGAAAAGAGGTCCATGCTCCTGGCCTCTAGTAGATAGTATTATGCTAAAATTTATATGGAAAGGCAAATAAATTAGAATAGCTAAACAATATTAAAAAGCATAAAGACATAGAATATACAGCTAGCAAACATACAACTATATACAACTTTGCAACTGACACATGGGCATTTATATTCACACAAAAACCTGAACAAATATTTATTGCACTCTCACTTATAAAAAGCAAAAACTGGAAACAATTCAGATGTCTTCAACAGGTGAATGGTTTCCCAAACTATGGCACATCAATACTATGGAATACTACTCAACAATAAAAAGAACAAGATATAAGATATAATCTCCAGAGAATGAAGCTGAATGAAAAAAAACAATCCCAAAGCTTACATACTATATAGATGATAGATAGATAGATAGATAGGTAGATAGATAGATAGATAGATAGATAGATAGATAGATAGATGATAGATAGATACAAAAAATTATGCTTGGATTTTGATAGGAATTGTATTATACCTGCATATCAATTTAGGGAGATTTGACATCTTTCCTATGTTGGGTCTTCTGATTCATGAACACAATAAGTACATCTCTCCATTTCCTTAGATAGATCCTCTTTGATTTCTTTTGTCAGCATCATGTAGTTTCAACATACAAGTCCTGTATGTTTTGTTAGATTTATACCTAAGTATTTCATTCTTTTTGAGCAACTGAAAATGGCATTGTATTTTTAATTTGTGTCTATATGTTCATTACTAGTATATAAAAATACAATTGATTTTTTAATGTTGATCTTGTATTTTGCAAACTTGCTGAGCTAATGTATTAGTTCTAGAAATATTTTTATAGAATCTTTTGGATTTTTCTACATAGAGAATTATGTCATCTGTGAATTAGGACAGTTTTATTTCTTCTTTTCTGATCTTTATGTCTTTTATTTATTTTCTTTTTCTTGCCTTATTCCCATGACTAGAATTTCCAGCACTGGGGTGAATAAAAGTGATGACAGCAGATATTCTTGCCTTATGGCGAAAGCATTCTGTCTTTTACCACTAAATATAAGGTAAGCTCTAAGTTTTTTATAGAGGCTCTTTACCAAGTTGATGGAGTTCCCCCTCTGTTCCTATTTTTTGAGAGTTTTTATCATGGGAGGGCATTGAATTTTGTTAATTGCTTTTTCTGCATCAATTGATATGATCACATTATTGTTTTTCTTTAGGCTATGAATTTGGTGGATTGAAATGATGATTTTCAAGTACTGAACCAAACTTGTGTCCCTAAAATGAGCCCACTTTTCCATGGTGTTTATATTTCAATATATTGCTCAATTTTATTTTTTAATATTTTGTTAAAGATTTTTGCACCTGTACTTATGAGGATTTATGGTCTATAGTTTTCTTTTTTGATATTATTTTTGCCTGGTTTGGGTATCAAGATGATATCAGCTTCACACAGTGAATTAGGAAATGTTATCGCCTCTTCTATTTTCTGGGAGAGATGTGTAGAATTGGTGTTAATTCTTTTTAAGGTCAGGTAGAATTCTTCAGTGAAACTATAATTTCTGTTTTAAGCATCAAGCATTACTTAGAAATTATGAGGAGAGAATAAGTCTATTATATTTACCCAGGTTTTTGCGTATTGCATTCTTTCTTGTTCCTGGTATTCTAACATTCATTCCTTCTTTTATTGTTCCCTTTCTGTTTAGAGAACTTCCTTTAATCATTATTTCGGATATGTCTTCTGGCAACAAGTTCTCTTCATTTTCTTTCATTTGAGATACTCTCCTCTTTACTTCTGAGTGATCTTTTCACTGTGTTGACAGTTATTTTTTTCCCCAAAACTTGCAAAATATTGTGTCACTTTCTTCTGGTGCATGATTTCTGATTAGAAATTTTCCACCATTATAGTTGCTTTTCCTATATATAAAGTAGAGGTGTTTTTCCTCTCTGGCTGCTTTCAAAAATTTTTTTGTCTTTAGTTTCTGGAAGTTTATGATATGGCTTGGCATGGATTTCTTTGAGTTTATCTCATGTAGGACTCATTTATCTTTTTGGATCTGTAAGTTTATGTCTTTTATCAAATTTGGGAATTTTTCAGCTATTTTTAAAATCTTCACTCAAGGATATGTCTATTGATTAGAGAGAGAGAGGAAGGGAAAGAGAGAGAAACATCAACCAGCTGCCTCCCGCACGTGCCCTGACCAGGGATTGAATGGGAAACCCATTGGTACATGGGGAAAATGCTCCAATCAATGAACCATACAGCTAGAGCTCAGCTATTATTTCTTTAAATACTCAATCTTTCTCCACTCCTTCTAAAGCTCTAATTATACTAATATTAGATCTTTGGTATAGTCCTTCTGTTCTCTGAGGCTCTATTTCTTCCTGCTTTAATCTCTGTTGTTCAGAATGAGTAATTTATATTATTCTTATCTTCCAGATCACTGATTCTTTTCTCTCTCTTCTTCATTCTATTCTTGAGCATTTTATCTGGGTAATTGTACTTTTTAGCTCTAAAATTTCATTTTTTTGGTCTTTTTTTGCTGAAGTTTTCTTTCTTTTCCAATTTGTTTAAATTGTGTTGGTATTTGCTCCTTGAAGCATTTTTACTATGATTGCTTTAAAAGCGTTGTCAGATAATTCTAATATCTCTGTTATCTTGATATTAGTATCTATTGATTGGCTTCTTACATTCAGTTTGAGTTATTGGTATACTGAGTGATTTTTTTAATTGAAAAATTAATATGTACATATTATGTTAGGAGACTCAGGGTCTTTTCAAAACTTTCTTGTTTTTTTTAATTTAAATTTTTTATTGTTTAAAGTATTACATGAGTCCCCCCCCCCCCCCATTGACCTCTCCCTGGCTGGTCCCACCCCCCAGCACATGCATACAAGTCCTTTGGTTGATCTCATACCTCATCACCCGCCCCCACCCTTCCCTCATAGGTTGGACAGTCTGTTTGATGCTTCTATGCCTCTGGTTCTATTTTTGTTCATCAGTTTAGGTTGCTCATTATATTATATAAATGAGTGAGATCATGTGATATTTACCTTTCTTTGACTGGCTTATTTCGCTTAGCATAATACTCTCCAGTTTTATCCATGCTGTTGCAAATGGTAAGAATTCCTTCTTTTTTATAGTGGCGCAATATTCCATTGTGTAGATGTAATATCTTTACTGATACAGCTCCTAGGACAATGGAAACTAAGAAGAAAATAAACAAATGGGACTACATCAAAATAAAAAGTTTCTGTGTAGCAAAAGAAACCATCAACAAAACAAGAAAGCCTACTGAATGGAGAACATATTTGCCAATGTTATCTCCAATAAGGGTTTAATCTCCAAAGTTTATAGGGAACTCATAAAACTTAACAAAAGGAAGATAAGCAATCCAATCAAAAAATGGGTAAAGGACCTAAATAAACACTTTTTGAAAGAAGACATACAGAAGGCCCAGAGACATATGAAAACATGCTCAAAGTCATTAATCATTTGAGAGATGCATATCAAAACAACAATGAGGTAGCATCTTACACCTGTCAGAATGGCTATCATCAACAGATCAACCAACGACAATTGCTGGTGAGGATTTGGAGAAAAAGGAACCCTTGTGCACTACTGGTGGGAATGCAGACTGGTGCAGCCACTGTGGAAAACAGCATGGAGTTTCATCAAAAAATTAAAAATGGAACTTCCATTTGACGCAGTAATCCCACTTCTAGGAATATAACCCAAGAAACCAGAAACACCAATCAGAAAGGATATATGCACCCCTATGTTCATAGCAGCACAATTTACTATAGCTAAGATTTGGAAACAGCCTAAGTGCCCATGGTATAAAACTTTATGTTTTAATTGGCTTAAAAACACAGTTGCCTGCCCTCCTCCCCTTTTTGTTTTCAGCAGAGGAAACTTCTGCCCATTATTACCAGGTAGATGTAGAAGTCCAGGTTTTCTACATGGTCCCATTGGAAAACATATAGATAGATATAGATTGGAAAACATATAGATAGATATAGATATAAATATAGATATAAATATAGATATAATAGATATATAGAGATATGGATAATGCCTGGGAAGATCTGGCTTCCCATGTAGTCTCCAGTGACACTACAAGTGGGTGGCATCATTACTGCAGGGTAGCAATAAATATCTTGACTCTCCACTAGGCTCCTTTGGTGTGGAGAGTCAAGATTTAGGGAGGAGTGCCTCACTTTTTCTGGGTTGGGATGGAAGTCTAGATTCACCACAGAGTCCTATTGACATCATGGGAAGGGGTGTGTAGGAGCTCTTTAAAGGCCAATGGAAATGAAACTCTGGCTCCCTGCTTGGTTTTCCCTGACACCACCCTGGTGAAGAGATTAGTGTGCCTTATACAGCCTCTTGAGGGTGGAAGTCTAGGCTTCCCACTCAGTCTTTGCTGGTGTGGATAAGAGTACGGTGTTGGGTTGTAGTACGGTGTTGGGCTGTTTTGCTGGAATGCCCCTTACTTTGTCCGTTGATTAGAGAGAAAGGGCTCTGGTTGGGGCTTATTAGTCTGTTCTCACTGGCCTTTCTGGGTTGCTGGCTTCTTTAGCTCCAAGTCTGGTATATATAAGACAAAAAGAGGACCCCAAGAAAATGACCACAATGTGTTTCTTAGGTCCCTAGTCATCTGCCTAATTCTCTCAGGTCCCTAGTCATCTGCCTAATTCTCTCTACCTTTCAGTTTTCTTACATTATCTATCTATATAAAAGCCTAAGCAAACGAACAACTGAACGACTGGTCGACTGATTGACTGGTCTCTATGATGCGCACTGACCACCAAGGAGCAGACACTCAATACAGGAGCTTCTCCCTGGCGGTCAGTGTGCTCCCACAGCAGGAGTCCCATTCAACTGACCAACCTGTCTGGTTGCCCACCAGCCAGGTGGCAGCCACTCACTCCCTCAGTAGTCCTGCAGGTCCAATATCCAGAGAATGGGCCAGGCACCAATGGATCTGCGCTGCCAGCACAATCCCAACAGTGCCTCTAGCCTCCTGGAAGTCAGCCTCGGGCACTGCAGCTGCTTCCCCTCCCTAGATTCTCCACAAGGAAGAAACAATATAAAAGCGGCTGCCAGGTGGCTCCTGACAACCAGCATGAACGTCAGCAGGACGGATCCGGATCCGGATCCTGGGCAGGCAAGGGTGTCCCACCACCCACCCAGAGGCGTCCCACTGCCCACCCCACCCTCTTTGGGGTGGGCGCCAGATGCAGGGCTCATGGATGGTGAGCGCCACTGTGGCAGTGCGAGCCTCTCCCAATAGCAACTGACTGGGCACGAGCCTGCGGCAGGTGCAGCAGGACCGGGATGAGTGATAGTGGCAGGCAGCAGGTGGCAGGCAGCAGTGGCAGGCAGCGTTGGACTGTGGGCTTCTGCCCGATCCCTGCAGGCCATCCTGCAGGACCCTACCCGTGCACAAATTTGTGCACAGGGCCTCTAGTTTTATATATAATGTCCAAAGTGTTTGGTTGTACTAGTGGAAAGAGTAGGAAAAAGTATGACTATTCCATCCTCCCAGAAGAGAATGTTTCATGTATTCTTTTTAAAAATAAAAGTTGTATGAAAATGTTCAAAGATATAGCTTACTCATCTCTGCTATTTGTTTCACTTAGCTTTCCCTTAATACAAAGTATTCCTAAAGTGGTTGAGATGGAGAGTCACAAGTTTCAAATGTGTTCTTAGGATGTTAACAAATCTCACAAGTAAAGGGGCAGATAAGTTTAAGAAAGGCTGTGCTGAAAGTTTCCTTTACTGCTGATTTTTTTAGGGCTTTTAATGTGTTGGTGTGTATTCCAACTTTCTAAGGTAGATTCTTGAACAGGAGACTAAATTGATAGATTTGTTATTTTAGAGGAATAGTCAAGTAGTGGTGTGTACAGAGTAGTATAGATAACCAAGCAAATTATAATTGTTAAAAATTTTGCATTAAAATTGAAATAATCTTTTCACACTACTCACCAATAGAAAGAATTATATATTAAAGTACATGAAAGTGGAGACTTTAAATTACTTTGTGGGAAGATTATTTGTTACACCAGCATGTTCCACTCACGGTTACATTCCATGACCCCATCCTGTTTTTGGAATATCTTCTTCGTTGTCACAGATTTATAACACATTTTCTGGGCTTTAACTCATATACTTCTTAATGAACTCTACATATACGTAATGAAATGGAGAAGTTGAAGGAGCAATATGATGACTAGATGGAAATTAAAGGCACATTCTGAAGAGTTTGAAGCACACTATGCTGGGTTTCGAAAAACAATAGACAAAGAAACAGTGGAATGCTCTGGTAACCTTGCAGAGAGGCACTATATTTAATTGTGTGATAAACTAGTCAGTCTGAACTTTGAATGCAGTAAAGGTTTGATTGCTAAACAAGATTGGTCAGAAGTAATCCAATGCATTACCTATTTTAAAAGTAATTTCAATGTACACTTGAAACCTATTAACCAATTTCACCCCAATACGTTTAATAAAAATTTTTAAGAATTAAAAAAAGGAATTTTTTGCCGTGATATGTTTGAATACCTTGGTAAAGAAAATAACATGTTTTCTTTCCTTTGGTACAAGTTGGAGAGGGATGAAGCAGGCATAAAGTGTAAGAGGAAAAAGAGGGCCCCCTGAGGAAGGATGTGGTGAGATGGTGTAACCGAAGAAATTCCATGTGAACGAGATGACAAATTCTACATTGTCATTGTCCACAATGAGCATCCATTTGTCTGGGCCAAAGATTACACGTTTGTGTTGGAGCGCTATACATGCCTCTTTCTAAGTTCACAAACATTTTGAAAGCCAAAGAGGACTGTTCGTTCCTTCCCTTAAATTATAGCTTTCATTTGGCTCATGAACCCACTTGTGAGTATGTTTTCCATACCATCTGGCTCCTGTGCTTGCTCTTGCCTAAAATCACAGGGGGAGGGCCTGGAATCAAGCCTCTGGGCATTTAGCGAGTGTGTGGCCATCATGTAGGAGCTTTCAGAGTTCCTAAAGCCATGTTCCTTATATGGATCTTAGTAGTTAGAAAGAAATAATACAAAACATCCTAATGCAGACCTTTTCTATTTTTAAATGTTTGATTGTAGAAAATTTAAAATATCTAGAAAATACAGAGGGTGTTACAATGAACTTCCATGTACCTCTCAACCAGCTTCAACAATGAACAACTTTTAGCCAATCTTCTTTTCTCTATATCTCAGCTCACTTCTGTTCCCACACAGGGTATTTTGAAGCATGTCCCAGGCATCATATTATTTCATTTATAATTATTCACTATGTATTTCTAAAAGATAAAGAATTTTATAAAAGTAACTTAAGCCCTGACCAGTTTGGCTCAGTGGATAGAACGTCGGCTTGCGGACTGAAGGGTCCCAGGTTCGATTCCGGTCAAGGGCATGTACCTTGGTTGCGGGCACATCCCCAGTAGGGGGTGTGCAGGAGGCAGCTGATCGATGGTTCTCTCTCATTGATGTTGCTAACTCTCTATCCCTCTCCCTTCCTCTCTGTAAAAAATCAATAAAATATATTTTTTTAAAAAGTAACTTAAAATAACAATACCTGTTATTTTCATACCTAAAAATAACAATTTATCAATTTCATTAACTATACAGTCAACATTAAAATTTTGCTACTCTTTGATTTTTACAGTTTGTTGGAATCAGGATCTAGATACTGCCTATGCACCTCTGTAAGTCTCTTAATATATATGTTCTCTTTCTTTCTTTCTTCTCTGCCTCTCTGTAGCTTGTAGTTCTTAGGAAAATTGGTCATTTATCTGGTGTTGCTGATTGTGTGTGTGTGTGTGTGTGTGTGTGTGTGTGTGTGTTTTATTTTGTTTTTTGTTAATCCTCACTCAGGAATATTTTTCCATTGATCTTTTAGAGAGAGTGAAAGAGAGAGGAAAGACAGAGAGAAACGTCCATGTGCGTAAAACATGAATGTGCCCCAACCAGGGCCAGGCCAGGGAGGAGCCTATACCAAGGTATGTGCCCTTGACCAGAATCTAACCCTTTGGTCCACAGGCCAACGCTCTATCCACTGAGCCAAACCAGCCAGGGTGCTGATTGTGTCTTTGTGGTATTATTGTCTCGTATGTTTCTGTGTTTTCTGAGAACTGATAGATCTAGACTCTGAATCTTTGTCAGATTCAGATTTGATATTTTTGGCCAAAACTATTTCCTAAGTGGTTTTGTGTACTTTCATCAAGAGGTACATAATATCTGGCTGTTTCTCTTTTGTGGTGGTAGCAGGGATTAATGATCACTGTCTAGATCTATTAATCTACTAGGGTTGCAAAATGGTATTACATTTATTTCATTGACTTTTAATCTCCCTTTAGCAATGGAATGACTTATGTCCTACTCTTCCTTCTCCTCACAAGAATCAAGGCCCTATTCATCTTTCTTTAGTCACAAAGGGATTATCAGGTTTTCACAATTCATCAAATACAACTTCAAATTTATGTTAACAGATATTTACTAACAAGTTTCTTGACAATTCTGCATGGGCTTAGAATTAGGTCATGTGTTCCTAGAATATAAGAACCAAAGTAGTTAATATATGTCTTCTTAATAATGTGTTGCACTAGTATTTTTAAGTAATAAGAAAAGTTCATGAATTAATCAGGTTGACTAGTAAACACCACAGCAACTTATAGGTTACTGGTTGGAGAGTTAGTTGGCATTTTTTTTTAAGTATGATTTGGCAAATCAAATGCAGAAAACCTTATAAGGTAGAAATTTTACTTCTAAGTAATTTATCTCATAATTTCCATAAATTTCCAAGGATAACTGAAAAATTATTCATTAAAGTGCTATTTATAATAAAAATTTGAGGAAAACCCCCTCGATTTTCTTTATCAGAAGATTAAGTAGTTTCATATTCATGTTATGAACTGCTATGCAGTTTTGACACAGTAGTAAGTAAATCTCCATGTTCTAATATAGAGAGTTCTCAATCTGTGAGCCCAGCTTTTGTGGCCAGGTGGGAAATGGAATGCTATTACTATGAACTATATGCAATTCTACAATTTAAAAAAATAATACTGTATTATTTAAAAATAAAATCTAATAAAGTCATTTATAGTTTTAGACAAGATGGAGGAAAGAATTTGATGTGGGTTCAATATTTCTGTAAGGACACTTAATTCACATGCAGGATCTTGTAGTTGGCAATTGTTATATCATGAGGGATAGTCTCTCTTTTAATCCTGAACATAATTAACCAATGACAATGAGTAGCAATTAGTAACCTTAGCTCCTTGGATCAATGATGAAAGGAGCTCAGAACACTGGCTTAGGGCATAATACTATGTAAGTGACAGAGGGAGTTCTAGCTGGAGAATGATCAGAGATGTGATGGGGAGATTTGAGCTAGACTTTGATACATCAGAATAGCTGGGACAGGTTAGATTGGCATTCCATATTTCTGAGGGAAGGAAGGGCAGGAAGAGATTAACCAATGAACTTATATGCATATATCCATAGTCCATAGACAGATAATAGTGTGGGGAAGGTCTGGAGAGGGTGGATGGGGTGGAGGGAGTCAATGGGGGGAAAGAAAGGAGACATCTGTAATACTTTCAACAATGAAGATGAATTTAAACAAAAAGGCAAAGATGACAAAGATGCAAAAGTTTGCTCAGTCAAAGGTGTACCTACTACTTTGACTACTTTGAAGGATTCATGTAGGGGGAAATGCAGATATGGTTAGAAAGATATATCAGGGTTTTGAAGGCTGTTGTGGGGTATGGATTTTATTCTGCAGGCAATGAGACATCACTGAAAACTTGCAGTGGAAGAGAGACTGAGTTAAATGCATAGAGCCAAGGAAGAGGGGTTGCTAATCATAGTTTATAAGGCTACAGACATGAAACCATTCTTGGAACCAGATTTGAGCAAGAAATGACAATCCCCCTTTGTACCCTTAACAGATCTAACACCTCCCTACCAAGGGAAAACAGTGGGAGAAGAAGGCTGTTGCTTTTGCCTTTTGCTTATTGCACTAATTGGCTATTTTGACGAAGCTCCATTCTGTCTTTCAGTACCTCTAGTCCTTGTAAATTTTTCCACTGGAGCAAGGAGAGATATCAGCTGACTACTTTATTCATCAGAGTGACAATGTTAGCTTTCCACCTTCCTAATGAAATTCTCCAGTTGGCTGTGAAAATAGCAGGAAGCCAGCTATATTTAGCAAAGGAAAGCAACAAGTCTAAGCCGTGTGCAGAGAAGGGGAAAAATAGAAGCACTAAGTCTTATGATTAGTGCAACCAACAGCACTGCTTACAATTTTCCATATTTTGAACTGGCAAAAGCAGAATGTTTTGTTTTGTTTTTTAAAACCAAAGTAAAGCCTACCAGTTCCTTCACTATTATGTCTAAATAATGTAATATATTCATTCAAGGAGCAGGGTATTTTTAGATTTCAAAAGAAGGACAAAATAACGTATTTTTTAAAAATAAACTAGCCAGTAAGTATAATCATGCTTGTATTTAGATATTTAGTCCTTTCTTTTTTATTAAAAACATCTCAAATCCAGGAACTGGCATAGTAAGTATTTGCAATTTCCTGTAAGACTTTTACTATCCCATAATTCTGTATTAAATTTTCTCCACTTCTATGAGTTCCAGAACCTTCACTTGATTAAAAGTTACAGATTGTGTTGCCAAGACTTAATGAGAATTGAAATGTAAAACTTTTAATGCTTAGAATTTCAGATTCATAGTACCTCCAACGTACCTTTCCATCACCACTCTGGTATTGCCTGAGAGACATGCTTTCTTTGCTTAAATCTATAGAGAGAGGCGGGGAGGAATTTACCAATTTATGAGATCAGTTGTACTCGAATGAAAAAGTTCTTTCTATTAAGCTGAAATCTTTCTTCTAATTTCTATTTATAAGGGGTTCTCTCTATATAAAAATAGACAATATGTTTTCTTAATACAAATTAGTTAAATTTTTGAAGTTACTGCCACCATCCCCATGGTCTTCCTCCCCCCCCCCCAAAAAGGGAACAACCTTACTGTCTTCATTATTTTTTTAAAAAAATATATTTTATTGATTTTTTTACAGAGAGGACGGGAGAGGGATAGAGAGTTAGAAACATCGATGAGAGAGAAACAGCGATCAGCTGCCTACTGCACACTCCCCACTGGGGATGTGCCCGCAACCAAGGTACATGCCCTTGACCGGAATCGAATCTGGGACCCTGAGTCCGCAGGCCGATGCTCTATCCACTGAGCCAAACCGGTTAGGGCACGTCTTCATTCTTCCTCATCCAGTCAAGGTACAGGTATAATCTGACCAGAGTCTATTTTTAATTGGCTAATTAATTCCTAGTCTTTTAATACTTGTCCCACCTTTGGTTCATATTGCTCAACTCATCTTCCTAGATTTTTAATTAAAGGTCACAGTTGGGGTCTACCTGCGCGTTCAATTAGAGGGCCGTCTTTCTGACATCCTTCTGTGGCATCTGCCTTGTGAATACAAGAGCTGTTGCCCAGAGCACCTGGTTGTTGACTCTCTCAGTGTGGACTCACAGTAGGCACACACACACACACACACACAGTGTTTGCTTAGACCTTCAAAGGGCGGATGCTTCTTCTTCATCTGTGGTTTTACTCTGAGTCGCCAAAGTAAATAACTAAATTAAGGAAGAAAATTGGAAGATAGGTTCAAGGCCAAAAATTATTAGTTGATTAGTTTGTCAAGCTGTTAATATGTCTAAGGATATTTAAAGTAATTTTAGATACACATGTACTATATTTAACTGCAAATTATCCTCCCTAGCACTGGGTTTGATATTTTTCTAAATCATTTCCTCTTTGATGTGTTGCTGTGGTTGTCAACTTCAGGAAGTTCGCTGAAAGCTTGATCAAAGGAGAATAAATTGAAGAACTAATATAATAATGCTTAATCACTAGTCTCCTTGTCCTCATTATTTTTGTTAAGCCTCCGGATGTCACCAGGGGACAATTATTAACAGAGAATCATCTTCCTGAGTAATATGAAACACAAAATTTCCTTTGAGACCTTTCTACTCTTAAAAAATTCTAGCACACAGTGAGAGCAAAATTTGGCAGAAAAAATTGGAATAAGTCTTGAACATTTTCTTAGAATAGAATTAAATTATATTTGCGTACCATTGGTAATACTAGTGTTCATTTTAATATGTAAACCTCTCACTTCCTTTGTGACATTTTTTCAGTGTTTACATAATTACAACTGGGTGTTCTGAGGTATCCATCAGGAAAGACTTGTGTCATATTTTAGCGAGTCTAACCCCAAATCCTAAATACACAGCTACTATATTTAAAAAGGGAGGGAGTTGTGTGGATCCTAAATGGATGCCAGTGTGGCATCCACAGACTGTAAAATATATAATTCTATTCCAATTTATAGACAACGGAAGTCATCTGAATTTTAAAACATTTCATTGCCCTGTTATGTCCTAGGTCTAGGCAAGGGTTGAATTCATAGCGAACCCAACAATCTCAGTAACCATTTAACTAACTCCTGGCACAGGCATGTTCTGGTTTAGACAGGTTGTACGAGTCCTTTTCCACAAGGGCGAGTAGGGAGAGCAGTTGGCGTCAAGTCTTAAATTTCACTCTAGAAAGTTCTCCCTCATTATTGTTATCCTCAGCACTCTTTACTTCCCTGGTATAAGTAGTCATCAATTAGCCATACATTCCTCTGGGCTAATTATTATTAATTTCTTAACATAATGTTTTAACTCATTTTGCTAATGAAGTTTACATGCATTTATCTTGGTTGCCAAGCAGATGTTAACTTTTTGAACACCTTAACACTTTTAATCCTCCCTGGTTTTTAGTTTAGGTTTTCAATGAATAATTATTTGTTTTATTCTTTCTGGCATTATGTAGAGCAGCTTTATTTTACAATCTGTCTTATTATTATTATTTGCATAAAGTACTCTCATAAAAATGCATTTTTAAAATATAATACAATGTCAGATTCTTCCCCAGGGAGTAATCTTGTTAGATCTCTGAATATAACAATATAGAGTTTTGTAATCTTAAGAAACTGCTTTTCACTGTTTTCCTACATCAGTTTGGAATACCGCTTCCTGATTTATGAGGGCAAAGCAAGTAAAGAGTACTTGTTTTCATAAGACATTTCACTCTAAGTGGCACTTCTCAAAAAAACCATGATTCTATAATTTGAGGTTCTCATGTTTCTTTTAAGTTACTGTTTGGGAAAAGTTCCATATTACAGTAATGAAAACTAAGTCTTCTTTTAAAATAAATTTTGGCCATTGTTGGAGGCAATGCATAAATTGCAAGTAATTTCTTCTTTCCCTACTCTCTGATCTATTTTACATTTTGCTTTCCATTACATGTTATAAAGATCACTTGCAAAAGAGTAGCTGGATGAGAGCTTTAATAGTATTTGAACCTCAGCTCTGGGCTAGGTGCTACATATAGTAGAAGAAACACTTTATGAGCCATCCCAGCATAGGAAGTTCATAACACAGCCTGGCAAACAACATTTATAGGCATATAAAAATTACTGAATGAAGCCTGGCCCGTGTGGCTCAGTTGGTTGGGCATGGTCCCATGCACTGAAAGGTTGCTAATTTGATTCTGGATCGGGGTACATGCCTGATTTGGGGCTCAATTCCCAGTAGGGTGCATGCAGGAGGCAGCACATTGATGTTTCTTTCCCTCTCTCTGCCTCTCTCTCTAAAAATCAATAAAATATATATATTTTTAAAATATATTTTATTGATTTTTTACAGAGAGGAAGGGAGAGAGATAGAGAGTTAGAAACATCAATGAGAGAGAAACATCGACCAGCTGCCTCCTGCACATCTCCTACCGGGGATGTGCCCGCAACCCAGGTACATGCCCTTGACCGGAATCGAACCTGGGACCTTTCAGTCCTCAGGCCAACGCTCCATCCACTGAGCCAAACCGGTTTCGGCAATAAAATATTTTTTAAAAATTATCGAATGAAATAAGGGCATAAAATTGTAGAATATAATTAAGTGCACAGTGAGTAAAATATAAGTATCTTATTTTACATTCACATAACTTTTTCTTCCAAGTTTCCCAAAGGAATTCAAAGAGTGAATAATAAGAGCTAACAGTTATTAACACTTAGTTTGTGACTTATGCCGAACAAAGAACTTTGGATGCATTATTTATTTAATCCCCACCCCCTACAATCTGTCTAGATAAGTACTAGAGTCACTTCTGTCTTAGGGAACACTAAAGCCCACAGAGGCTAAATCACTTAGCCGCTTGTTCAACATCACATCTCTGTTTCAAACGCACAAGTACACTCAGCCTCTCCCCTTTACTCTTCAAACTGCAGGTCACAGCCCACTCCCGGGTCAAGAGAACAATGTAGTGAGTCACAACTATAATTTTAAGAAATGCAGTTAAATAGACTATCGGAGTATATTCTACATAGTATTAGTTTTATGAAATTTCTGTGTCTGTGTAGTTGCAATTGGACTTGTTACCCTCCTTCTGTGTTGGGAACCCAAACCAACGTTCCTCTGCCCAGCGCTGTTCATGCCAACAGAATAAGGCTGAGCTCCTAAAGCAGAGCAGACACTTCATTCATTGATAAAGGAATGGAGAAGGGCGAGCTCATGCTCTGTGGTACTTTCTCCCACACCAGGCTGTGGCTGCCTGTGTTTACAGGCTGCGGCTTGGAGGGATTCTTTTAGGCCTGGGTCGGTACTTTCCTGTTGCACGCGACCCTTTTGCACCCAGTCCTATCTGCACAGGACGCCCCATCACCATCCTAGTCTTTGCGATCCACACCTTGGCTTTTGAGCTCAGGCCTCTTCATTTTGCCATCGAGAATCCTTTTCAGTTCCGGTAAGCATGCATAGCTCACAACATAGTTTAGGTATTGGGAAATGTTAGGGTCTTTTGGATGCAAGTTTGGTGATAGATTGGGGTCATAAGGTGAAATGTAATGCTTACTATGTGTTGGAGGCAAAAAACAAAAGTTTGAAAAGTACAGACACACTGCGCTGCTGCCTCTCATGGAATTCTTCATCAGGCCTAGGGAAAGATAGAAATAGAAACGTATCTTTTCAGATGATGGATGAAGAGGTCGAGGACCAGAAGTGAAGCAGGACTACTTCTTACTATGATAAATACATGGAACTAAGAGTTCAGCTTGGCTTCACTGAGTGACAGTAATGCAGCATTCCACACTAGATGCTATGGTCAGAATATACAGATATTGACAAAGCTCTCCATTCCCCCCAACCTTCCAGTCTAGAGAATAGGTGATACCAGTGGGAGAGAGATTGTGGGTCAGAGAGGCATCCTAAGTATTATGAAGAGGCAGAGTAGGTGGCACCCAAGTGACTTTTAAAAATGATTTTAGGGATATTTACAGAATGTTTTTATTACATATAGCCCACCTCCCTGCCCACTTTCTATGTGCCTGGACTGCTAGCAAAACTTAATCTCTGTGTGGAGCTTCGTTTCCATTTTGAGGGAGGAACGCTTTTAAAATAAAGTGATTTTCAGAGGAGTAATACATCACTATTTTTTTTTAGATTAGTCTTTCACACTCAAGACCTATCCCAGATGAGCAGGTTTTATTTCACAGCTAAAGGCTGAGATCCTAAATGCCTGAAAGTTTATTGGGTGCAGGAGTAAGAATAATTTTTGAATAAAGTGCATCAGGTCACTAGTTACCCAGAGAAAACAAGAGAGGACAGAAGCTAAGAAGGGAGGCCAGATTATACAGTTTTGCTTAGGACTGGCACTGGCTGAAGTGTGCACCCAAGTGGCTAAAAAGTAGGCAAAAAGGGAGTAGACTTGGAACTCTCAGGAAAGAACTTGCAGTTGGCTGGCACGGCTTGCCACCCGTGCTTACTCCCCTCTGCTGTCGCACCTGTTACAGACTAGGCATTCTCAGCTGAGATGATATGGCCCCCAAAGAAGGGATTGTATTTTAGGGGGAGGAAGCATGAAAAAAATCATACTCTTTTTATGTTTACAGTGCAGATATGTACATAATATGCAAGCACGTGTACGGTGTAATCGTGGCATTCAAATTTCACAGGAGGGAAGGAGTTAGGAAAAATATGTCTAAAAAAGTGTCCTTGGGGGAAGTCAATAATAAAAGATTGAGAAACACTGAGGTAAACGAGGGTAACTGGGAAAGCAAAGACCAGCAAAGAAGGTGTGGGTGGGGAGAGGCTGTGAATTAAAAGGTCAGATTTACTATGTATAGAAAAACAAATGAGAAGACACAGAAAGAAAGGAGCTAGTAAGACAGTGGGCTTCAGGGAAAACATTCAGGGAGTGTGGCAAGAAAGACCTAGGCGCTCTGGGAAGAGAAGACTTGAACGCAACAGAAATGAGGAAAGGGAATTTAAAAAATATGAACGAGTTTGTGAATAGAATTCCCTTTGGCACTGGTCTAAAGAAGCAAGTAAGGATTAGAATTACACTTGTTTGTGTGGTGGCAACAAGAAAGTCAATTCTTTGAGATGAATAATTCATGCTTTTTCCATCATATGTAAAATGCTACAAAAATGCCGCTATCATAGGTTCTCTAGTGCCCCTCCAATAATATAACTCCCTAAGCCCATATTATTTAGCAGCCACAACAATTTATTGTGTTTCTTGAAAGCAGCACTGAACAGACTGGATCTCATGAACCCTGGACTTTATTTGGGTTATGGGGTTTATTTAATTACTAGTGGCCCAGTGCACAAATTTGTGCACATTGAAAGGGAATTAATTAGAAGAAATATTTTAATATCACTATTTGCCCTTTCTCTTGCAGCATCAAGCCCCCGCCGGCGCTGGTGGGACGCAGCATCAAGCCCCTGCAGGTGCTGCACAGGACTCCCCTGATGCACCTCTTGGTCAAGTCCTGCCAGCTCCCACAGGGACGCACGTGCCTGCTGGTGATAGGTCATTACGGCATGAGGCGTCACAACCACAGGCTTTTTTATTTATTTTTTATTTTTAAAATATATTTTATTAATTTTTTTACAGAGAGAAAGAGAGATGGATAGAGTTAGAAACATCGATAAAAGAGAAACATTGATCAGCTGCTTCCTGCACACCCCCTACTGGGGATGTGCCTGCAACCAAGGTACATGTCTTTGACCAGAATCAAACCTGGGACCCTTCAGTCCTCAGGTCAAAGCTCTATACACTGAGCCAAACTGGTTAGGGAAGGCTTTTTATAATATAGGATTCCGGAAGCCATTTAGGCTGAATGGTCTCTAGGGTGTGTGTGTTTCAGTCCTTTAGAGCTGGCTTGAAGGCATTAAATTATGCTTTGTGCAACTTTGAACACTTTCCTACATGAATGTCACCAATCCAAGGAGTCCAAAGATCCAGTGTCAGAGTACCTAAAAGGAGCCAGGCACCCTACATATTTCCTTGACCTGAGGAAAGAGCTATGTCCTTCCTCTGATGGTGTGAACAAGTGGTTCTTCAGAGATCTTGCCACAAATCAATGTCATTCTTAGGAAATAAGGTGACGTCTACCTCATTCCATTCACTGGCTTAAAATACTAGTAATAGAATCTTCTTTAAAATGAAAGGTAATATGGTCCATTTCCCACTATCTGGATGTTCTCTCAAAATTATTCATCTATAATAATGAAAGTGTAATATGCTAATTAGACTGGACAGCCAAATGACCTTCCGGATGTCCTTCTAGACAAAGTTGGGGCTGCAAGAGCCAAGCCCTTGCATGAATTTTGTGCATCGGACCTCTAGTTGCATTATAAATAAACTCTTCTGGTTGTCAGGGAAGGTTACTGCACTAAAGTGTGAGGATGTTTGTTAAATGGACTATAATACAAATACTAAGCTAGACTTCTCAAAAATAATGCCAGACCCCAAAGGTCAGAAAGGCATGGGGCTTGTGCATTAAAATAGGAGCACAGGTGTTCCATTTTATTTAGAAGGAATACCTTAACAATGACAACCACCAGAATCATCTAATCAGTATACAAGTGAAAGGAACAAATGATCGCTAAAATTAAATGCAAAGGAATACCTTAACAATGACAACCACCAGAATCATCTAATCAGTATACAAGTGAAAGGAACAAATGATCGCTAAAATTAAATGCAATTGAGTGCTTCCTTATTATCTTTTTAAAAATACATATTTTTATTTATTTCAGAGACTAAAGAAGAGGGAGAGAGAGATAGAAACATCAACGTTGAGAGAAAATCATTCATCAGCTGCTTCCTGCACACCCCACACTGGGGATAGAGCCCACAACCTGGGCATGTACCTTGACCAGGAACCAAACCATGACCTCCAGGCTCATAGGTCGACCCTCAACCACTGAGCCATGCTGGCTGCCAAGCCTTACTGTCTTGTTTATTTTTTAATTGTAATAAGAACATTTAACATAGATCCACCCTTTTAAAAATATCTAGTGCACAATACAGTGTTGATAACTATAGGCATGATGTTGTACAGCAGATCTCTAGAACTCACCTTGCATAACTGAAACTTTATACCCATCAAAGAGCAACTCCCCATTTCTCCCTCACCATGGCCCCTGGCAATCACCTTTCTACTCTGCTTCTATGAGTGTTATTTGTGTGTGTGTGTGTGTGTGTGTGTGTGTGTGTGTGTGTGTGGAGGGGTGGGTGTTAGGGTGGAGGTTGAGGCTTTTTAGATCCCTCATATCTGCTACCCTTAAGTTGACATATGAGTGTTGGTAAAGGAGTGAGAGACATAAGAAAAGAGAGCAATATAATGGTCAAGGGCGGGCAGGCACTTCCCAGACATAGTTTGGAACTATTCCAATTGTGTAGTTAAAAATAAATGTTTTTTGTAAATTTCTTTTCCCAGTTGCGAGTTGTCTGATGTGATCATGACCTTGTCAGCAAATTCTATTTTCACTGTGACTGGAAAGTCCTTTACCTCATGCTCACTTTGGGGAAATTTCAGTTCTTACTGTTCTCATTTCTTCCTGCACTAATTTGCCTTCTTCTCTGTCTGACAAGCTCCACGGAAAGTTCAACTCATTTGTCTAAGAGTTTCTTCCTCAGGGTAATGCGAACATTTCATTGTATTATATAAATTTCATTTTCGTAATTGCTGTTTCCCTCACACAATAAATATTGTTCTTTATTGCTTCAGCCTAAGTTCTGAGGTAATAGAGCTGGCACAGCCTCAATTTAGAGGCTATTGATATGATTGGAGTAGCGACAGAAGGATTATGTGGAACTGGAAGGAAGACCTCATTTTAAAAGTAGATTTCATATTCCCACTGGCTCCTGATACTATGAGTTAATATCCATTAAAATAAAGTTTGTTTTGTTTCAAAACTCAAGGATTTCAGAAAGTACCTCAAAACAATTTAATGAAATCTGTAATGTACCCTAAATGGGCCTGCAAATTACTGGATTGGAAACATAGGAACCTCATTCTAATACTCTCACCATTGGCACATACCAGATTTGAGTAACACTGTTAAATTAGCCTACACCAGGGTAGTTAGAAAAATGCATCGATGTCAAGTTTTAAAATAGGAGGCATTTGGGGTAGGGGGACATTTATATGTAGTCTCTATACATTCTAGAATTACACTTGTTTGTGTGGTGGCATCAAACTATGTATCAGTTATAGTTAAACTTTATTCAATATGTAATTCATCTCATGCTTAGTGTTATAATAAAAATATAGGAGATACAAAAGAACTTAGTGGTTTTCTGCCAGGAGGAAATTATCATTGGAGAGATTAGATCATGAAACTGCTTCAGGGAATTAAAGAAACTCAGTGTTAGAACTAGTATACGCCTTTAAACACTGTGTGTTTTAGCAAAAACCTAGACCATGATGAGACTATAAATTAACCTCCAGTTGTTTAATAGCCAGTATTTTTGTGCCTGTCTATTGAATTAGCCGTGGCAGCCGTAGGAAGAGAGGAAATGAGGTAGGACAGAGAGTGGGTAGGGGTGGTGCTAGTTTTGTCCCACGTGTTTCCATGAAGTTTTGTATAAAGTGGCCTTTAGGATGTTTGCTGAAACCCACCTACAGGGGAAATGTTGTTTTGATTGAACTTGAGCTAAAATGAGCTGCCATGTCCTGGACTTACTGGCCTGTACAGGAAGCCTGCCAGGAAGGCGCCATCTCCACGTGCTCCCCTGCCTCTCACCCACTGCAGAGGTCTTGCTTTCGTTGGCCTACCTAGTACACTTCTTCTTGGCATCTGAATCTGCTTATTCGTTTACCTACAAGGAAACAAATATTAATAATACAAGAAGTTTTCATAGCAAGGAAAAATAGGTAAAGATAAAGTAACTTTTTTTAAATCTTCACTCAAGGATATGATTTTCATTGATGAGAGAGAGAGAGAGAGAGAGAGAGAGAGAGAGAGAGAGAGAGAAAACATCAATTGATTGCCTCCTGTACATACCGAGAGAGAGAGAGAGAGAGAGAGAGAGAGAGAGAGAGAGAGAGAGAGAAAACATCAATTGATTGCCTCCTGTACATACCCTGACCAGGGATCAAACCTGAAACTTGGTATATGCCCTGACCAGGAATTGAACCCAAGACCCTTCTGTGCACAGGACAATGCTCTAATCATTGAGCAACACAGGCCCAAGCTAAGCTGTAACTTCCATATGCATCAGTGGAAACTGGTAGTAGCTGAGGGCAGTGAGCTCTGCAGGGCTAGCTCCATGAGCGAGCGGCCTGTGCTGTCACACAGACCCCACACTCGGAAGAAGGCCCACACTTGGCTTATCGCTCTGCCCTTGACATCTTGACATTCTTAACAATTATTTTTGAACTTGTGCGTTTAAGTGAAGTCTGATGAGACGATAGAGCACGTGCTGGAGCAGATGAGACATGCGGGAAGGAGGAGCTTTATAATTCAGTACCTTCAACAGCACTGTTCCTTGCTTGCTGAACTAGATGCCTGCCTTTTCCTTTGTACTAGGCTTTGCAAATTATGTGGCTGGTCTTGTCTCTTTCTGGGTCTCCAGTTTTTTATTCTATTAATAATAGCACACCTTTTGGAATTTTCTTCTATGTGATTCTGTTCACCTTAAACCTGTATCATAACATTTTGTTGCAAACATTCTTTTTTTAAAAATCTTTATTGTTGAGATTATTACAGATGTCCCTCTTTCCCCACCCCCCACCCCAATTGTCTCCCTTCCATCTGGTTCCCATACCACCCCAGGCCCTTACCACCCTATTGTCCATGTCTATAGGTAATGCATACATGCATATAAGATCTTTGTTTAATCTCTTCCAGCCCCCCCCCCCAATCCCCTTCCCTCTGAGAATCATCAATCAGTCTGTTCCATTTCCATGCCTCTGATTCTATTGTATTTGCCAGTTTATTCTGTTCATTAGATTTCTTATTCGTTTGATTTTTAGATTCAATTGTTGATATGTATTTGTTGCCATTTTGTTGTTCATAT
Source organism: Myotis lucifugus (assembly GCF_000147115.1). Taxonomy (NCBI): domain Eukaryota; kingdom Metazoa; phylum Chordata; class Mammalia; order Chiroptera; family Vespertilionidae; genus Myotis; species Myotis lucifugus. The sequence continues at coordinate 8,524,865 of NW_005871060.1, read as the reverse complement.
TTTTTTTTTAATCTTTTTCTTCTTCTTCCACCTCTTAAAGAATACCCTTCAGCATTTCATATAATACTGGTTTGGTGGTGATGAACTTCTTTGCTTTTTCTTGTCTGTGAAGATCTTTATCTGACCTTCAATTCTAAATGATAGCTTTGCTGAGTAGAGTATTTTTGGTTTTAGGTCCTTGCTATTCATCACTTTGAATATTTCTTGCAACTCTCTTCTGGCCTGCATAGTTTCTGTTGAGAAATCAGCTGATAGTCATATGGACACTCCCTTGTAGGTAAATAACTGCTTTTCTCTTGCTGCTTTTAAGATTTTCTCTTTGTCTTTAACCCTTGGCATTTAATTATGATGTGTCTTGGTGTGGTCCTTTTTGGGTTCCTCTTGTTTGGGGTTCTCTGTGCTTCCTGGACTTATAAATCTATTTCTTTCACCAGGTAGGGAAAGTTTTCTGTCATTGTTTTTTTCAAATAGGTTTTCAATATCTTGCTCTCTCTCTTCTTCTGGCATCCCCATAATTCAGATGTTGGTATGCTTGAAGTTGTCCCAAAGGCTCCTTACACTATCTTCATATTTTTTATTCTATTTTCTCTTTGTTCTTCTGGTTGGGTGTATTTTGCTTCCTCATATTCCTCAAATTGTTGATTTGATTCTATGGATCCTCTACTCTACTGTTGAATCCCTCTATATTATTCTTTATTTCAGTCAGTGTATGCTTAATTTCTGACTGGTCCTTTCCATTTTTCTTTTTTTATTTTGCATTCTCACTTAGATCCTTAAAAGTCTCACTAAGTCCCTTGGAGGTTTCTAGAAGATTCTTGAGTAACCTTATGACTGTGGTTTTGAACTCTATATCCAGTAGCTTGCTTTCTTCCATTTCTTTCATTTGTGACATGTTTCTTTGTCTCCACATTTTGGCTGCTTCCCTGTGTTTGTTTCTATGTATTGAGTTGATAGAGTGGCCTTATGTAGTAGGTGTCCTATAGGGCCCAGTAGTTCAGCCTCCCCAATCACCTGAGGTGGACATTCTAGGTTCACCCCTTTGTGGGCTGTGTGTACAGTCTTGTTTTAGTTGATCCTTGATTGCTGCTGGTGTCACAGGGAGGAATTGACTTCCAGGCCAATTGACTGTGGGGACCAGCTGCAACTACAGTGGGAGAGCTGCTGTGCAGGAGACACCCTTATGGAGCAGGACTTGCTTCAGTGGAGCTTTGGTGCTCACTGAGTCTGCCCCTTGAGTGTTTTGCTTATGGATGTGTAGAGTTGTAATCTGGTATGGTCTGACACTGACCACTGGGTACACTGGCTCTTTGGTCTCCAGGGAGGTGTAAAGTCAGCCACTGCCTGGGGCCACCCAGCAGGAGCTAGAGAGAGAGATCTGCAGATTCCTCCTCTTTATATTGGGTTTGGCAGTGCCCAGATGAAGCCCAGCTGTGAAGCAAGGCAGGCTATTGCTGGTGCCAGGTCTTGGGCCTTTTATTGATAGGTTTGGGGGTCCCTGACCCAGCTGCAGATTGTTTGACAGATTTTAGCCTGACCAAGGACAGGACATTCATATGCAAAAGCCAGTGCACTCAGCTTGGGTGGGTTTGTAAATTGGGTGGGGCAGGGTCTCAGGGAATCACCAGGGTGGAGCAAACAGAAATGTCTGCCAGTCAGCCCTGTGACCAGGAAGGTCTTAGCATAGGAACAATGGCCACTATGAGCACCTCTGGAAGAAAGCTGCCCCTGAGTTCCTGCCCTGATGCCAGACAGTCCAGTTCCTCCTCATATGTGCCTTGGTCCCCCAGAGCCTTGCCCAGCACTGGAGCACAGAGGAAGCAGGACCTTGTAAGTTTAGTTTGAGTGCTGGCCTTTTAAGAGGAGCAGCTGGGTCTCCAGCAGCCTCTGTGTCACTGAGCCCCAATCTGCACTGGTTTTTACAGCATGTAGTTCTTACTGCCCGTAGGGACTTCTCTTCCCAGCTCTGGGACCCTGGGCTGGGCATCTGGTGTGGGGCTGGGACCCCTTTCTCCTCTGGGCAGTCTTCACAGAGATGATCTCCCTCCCAGTTAAAACAGTGGCACACATGGATGCCTGACCAGCCAGTTCCGCACCTCTGCACCTCCTACCAGTCTCAGTGTGCTTTCTTCTTTACTTCTCTAGTTGTGGGACTTCCATTCAGCCAGCTTTCTGGAAGTTCTGGATGATGGTGGTTCTGTATTTTAGTTGTAATTTTGATGTGGTTGTGGGAGGCAGTGAGTACAGGCATTTGCCTATGCCACCATCTTGGTTCTCCTGTTGCAAACATTCTTGAGATTACTCTGTAGAAGTCAGTTTATTCTCTGAGAATTATTGTCTGCTGTAACAAAAATACCATAGACTGGGTGGCTTATACAGCAAACATTTCTTATTCACAGTTCTGGAGGGTGGGAAGGCCAAGATCAAGACACCAGCAGATTTAGTGGCTGATGAGGGCCTGCTTCGTGCTCCTAGACCAGTGATGGTGAACCTATGACACGTGTGTCAGAGGTGACACGCAAACTCATTTTTTTGGTTGATTTTTCTTTGTTAAATGGCATTTAAATATATAAAATCAATATCAAAAATATAAATCTTTGTTTTACTATGGTTGCAAATATAAAAAAATTTCTATATGTGACACAGCACCAGAGTTAAGTTAGGGTTTTTCAAAATGCTGAAAAGCCGAGCTCAAAAGGTTCGCCATCACTGTCCTAGACAGATGTCTTCCTGTAGCTTCACATGGTGTCAGGGGCATGGGAGCTCTCTGAGGTCTCATTTATAAGGGCACTAAATCCCACTCAGGAGGGCTCTGCCCTGATGACTTAATCACCTCCCAAAGGCCATACCTCCAAATACCATCACATTGGAATTAGGTTTCAACATCTGACTTTGGAGGCACACATCCAGTTTATGGCAATCATTAAATGATGCTCATTATTATTAATATCAGTATTACTAATTCTTTTTTTTTAAATATATTTTATTGATTTTTTTACAGAGAGGAAGGGAGAGGGATAGAGAGTTAGAAACATCGATGAGAGAGAAACATCGACCAGCTGCCTCCTGCACATCTCCCACTGGGGATGTGCCCGCAACCAACGTACGTGCCCCTGACCGGAATCGAACCCGGGACCTTTCAGTCCGCAGGCCGACGCTCTATCCACTGAGCCAAACCGGTTTCGGCACTAATTCTTAAATAAAGACTAAAAAGAATAAAGATGTGCCAGTCAAGTGTAATTGATACGTATACTGAAGGTATTTCTAAAAATATTTTCAGAAATGTAGCATATAGCTTCCCAAGATTACTATTTCAAAAATATTTTACTTAGATGCATAAGTACTGATTATAAAGAAAATCAGTTTCATTAGTATAATTATTAATCATAAGTGCAAACAATTATCTGTAGAACTGAAGTAAAGCTGAAACCTTGCATCTGATTTTATATCTGAAAAAGAATTAAACATTTTATAGACCTATTTTGGGTTAATGATCCAGCTTAGGTATGTGAAACCCCTAGCAACTAACATCATCAACTCAGGATAACCACAACTCAAAAAAAAAACAAAAAAAACATAGTCAGCACATTCAAAATTGTGCATTTATATCACCTCTAATTACAAGGGCACAGTTTGCTTAGGTAGCAGGATGAGCTTTTGAGAAAGCAATTTTTTTCTGTTGTGAACTTACCAAGAAAGAATAAAAGCTTATCTGGGCCATTCTACCAAAAAAAAAAAAAAAAGTGGCAGGGGGGAGGAAGATAGGAGTTTCTAAGAGTTCATGTTTCTTGAACCTTATTATGCTTAAGGAATATCTGAAAAGCCTTCAGAAATGCAAATTTCCTATGTGAACCAATAGAGATGCTGGTTCTTTTGATCTTCAGTGGGACCCAGGAATCAATACTTTTAATTCCTGGAAATACTTTCTTCATTTGCTTGAGTTTTCGCTGACTTTCTTGGCTACTTCATCATGGCATGTTTGCTGGTTCCGCCTCAGTTTTCTTCTAAACTTTAGTGTGACCAAGGGTTCCAACCCATTCTTAGATGGCTTTTCTGTTTCACTTACTCCCTTGATGATCTCATTCGCACCATGACTCCTAAACTGTCCATATGCTGATGACTCCCAAAGTTATATCCCGAGCCTAGTCTTTCCATAAATCTCAGAGACCCAGTGTCCATCTGCTTGTATGGTATTGCCTTTTGGGTGTCTAATAGGTATTTTCTTAGTTTCAGTTGCACCAGAATCAGACTTTGAGAAATGATTCAAGTACTAGTAGATGTTTTAGTTCTTATATTTTGAAGAAGGGGAAATGAAGGTAAGGAAATGAGGAAGTGAGACAAAGAAATGAACAAATCCAATAAAGAATTCATTATCAAACCAGATATTTCATGGGCAAATGGGGTATGACCCTGACAGGGGAATTCTGGAGACCGTGTTAAAGAAAAGCCTCAGAGTTATTCTAGCCAAAGGGCGAGGAAACTGGGGTAGTTATACCCCGACTCCTATCAGTTACCGACAGCGGCTTCTGGAAGGGCATTAATTTCCTGGCCTGTCCAGCCAGTTTTGGTGGTAAAGCAGACTCCTGTGGCATAAAGAGACCTTAGGCAAGAATGTGAAGTTCTAGAATTAGAAGTTGGGCAGGTGTGCATTTTTAAAAGCTTTAAAAAAGAGACCAAGTTTAGGTTCACAACAAGCTTGAGAGGAAGCTACAGAGATTTACCATATACCTCTGCCCCATACATGTATACTATAGCCTCCCCCATTATCAATGTCATTCACCAGCATGGTACATTTGTTACCAAGGGTAAACCTATATTGACACATTATGATCACTCAAAGTCCATAGTTTACCCTTGTACATTTATGGGTTTGGACAAGCGTATAATGATGTATATCCATAATTATACATCATACAGAATATGGTAACTGCCAAAAAGTCCTCTTTGCTTTGCTTATTCATTCCTCACAATGATCTATGTATAATTTCCATACTTTTGAATTTCCTAGAACGTTATCTAGTTGGGGTCATACAGTACACAGCCTTTCCAGATTGCTTCTTCCATTCAGTAGTATGAACTTAAGTTTCCTCCATATCTTTTCATGGTTTGATAGCTCATTTCTTCTTAGTGCTGAGTAATTTTCCATTGTCTGGATGTATCATAGTTTATGTAGCCATTCACCCACTGAAGGATATCTTGGTTGCTTCCAAGTTTTGACAATTATGAATAAAGTTGCTATAAACAACCCTGTGCAGGTTTTTATGTGGTCATGTTTTTAACTTTTTGGGGTAAATACTAAGGAGAGTGATAGCTGGATTATATAATGATTGTATTATTAGTTTTGAAAGATACTGCCAAACTGTCTTCCTAAGTGACGGTGCCATTTTGCATTTCCACCAGCAATGAATGGAAAGTCAAATAGCCAGCATTTGGTGTTGTCAGTGTCCGGATCTTGACTTCTATGTACACAGTGGTATTTCATTGTCGTTTTAACTTACATTTCCTGATAACTTTTGGTGTGGAGCAACTTTTCATATGCTTATTTGCCATTTGTATATCTTCTTCAGTGAGGTGTCTGTTAAAGTCTTTGACCTTTTTTTTCTTTTTTTGGTTAAGTTGCTTGTTTTCTTATGTTGAATTTTAGAGTTCTTCGTGTATTTTGGAAAGCAGTCCTTTATCAGATGTGTCTTTTATAAATATTTTCTCTGTGACTTGTCTCTTAATTCTTTTGACTTTGTCTTTTGCAGGGCATGAGTTTTTCATTTTAATGAAGTAGAGCTTATCAATTCTTTCTTTTGTATATTATGCTTTGGGCGTTGTATCTAAAAAGTCATCGCTATACTTTAGGTCATCTAGGTTTGCTCCATTGTTATCTTTTATTAGTTTTGTAGTTTGCATTTATATTTAGGTCAATGATCCATTTTAAGTTAGTGTTTGAGAAGGTTGTAAGGTCTACGTCTAGATTCAATTTTTTTTGACTCTGGGTGCTCAATTGTTAATTTGTTGAAGAGACTATCTTTGCTTTATTGCATTGTCTTTGTTCTCTTGTCAAAGATTGGTTAAATATGTTTATGTAGGCCTTTTTCTGGGCCCTCTATTCTGTTCCATTGATCTATTTGTCTATCTTTTCACCAGTACCGCACTGTAGCTTAATAGTTAGTCTTGAAGGCAGGTAGTGTCAATCTTCCAACTTTGTTCTTCTCCAATATTGTGTTTGCTCTCCTGGGTATTTTGCTTCTCCATGTAAACTTTAGGACCAGCTTATTAATATCCCTAAAATAACTTTCTGGGACTTTGGTTGGGATTGCATTGAATCTACAGATCAAGTTGTGAAAAACTGACATCTTGACAATATTGAGTCTTTCTATCCATGAACAGGGAATATGTCTTCAATTATTTAGTTTTTTGAGTTTGCGCATCAGAGTTTTATAGTTTTCCTCATATAGATCTTTTATCTTTTATATATTTTGTTAGATTTATACCTAAATACTTAATTTTGGGGTGTTCTAGTGTAAATGCTATTGTGTTTTTAATTTCAAATTCCACTTGTTCTTTCTTGGTATATAGGAAAGCAGTTGACTTTTGCATATTAACTTTTTTCTGCAACCTTACTACCTTGCTTATTGGTTCCAGGTTGTTGTTTTGTTTATTCTTTTGCATTTTCTATATAGGCCATCATGTCATCTGTGAACAAAATCAGTTTTATACCTTCCTTCCCAGTATGCATACCCACTCCTACTTTTTTTTTTGCCATATTGCATGAGTAAGGACTTCCAGTATGTTAGAAAGAAGTGGTGAGAAATGATATTATTTTATTAAATTTACAGCATCACAATTTTTGTATAGTTTCGTCATTACCCTGATTTTAATAGCGTTACTGGGCTTATAGAATCGCATAATGCTGAAGAATGCAGTGGAGCCAACAAGGCCTGCAGCAGGGCACTGTCCCCACCTCTGCTCTGTTCAACATTCTTACAAACAGCTGAGATGAAGGCCTAAATGATAATAATATATTTAAATCTCAAAACAGGGAGTTTTATATTGGATCCTGAAATGAAGATTCAAAAAACCTCGATCAAATAGTATTATAAATATTACATTATGCATTTTAATTCAGAAAATAAATTATGTAGTACTAAGGGCAGAGCTGGTCTAATAGTGGTTTTTAAGGAACAAGCAATAAGCAAACAAAATACAGTATGTGTATAATTTTAAATTAAATGAGAAGCAAAGAAGACTGATATTAATTCAGCCTGTATTTTGGGCTAAGCACTGACACAAGAATGTTTCAGATGTTAAGGAATCTGACACCATCCTGGACTATATTAACAGGAGTGAGTGGCCAGAATAAGGGAGGTAAGTGTCACACTATGTGCTGAGATGTGTGGACAATATGTAGACAGGAATTGGAGGTGACAAGCATGGTGACAGGTCACATGAAAGGTCATTGAAAAATGTTGAATTTGATGAGGAGAAGGGTAGAGAACAGGAAAGATGTCATGTGGAAAAGAATGAATCACTCTGCCTAGAAACAAAAGTGCAAGACAGTGAGTTCCCTGTTAGTAGAGGTAAGGAGTGGCAAAGTGACCAGCTGAAAGAAAGGGATAGGAGAAAGTGATCCTGCGTTCGGTGCCCCGGACTAGAGGACTTCTGAGATTCCTTCCAAGAAGCCATACACCTCTGTAAGCAGAATCAGAAAAAAGTGGGGGTGTTAATGTCCAGAGGTTTAGCCTCACAGAATGGAATACAGCTGGTCTTTGGCTTTAATGAGATCCAGACATTACTAAGAAAGGAAAGAGATATTTTTAGTTATGATAAACTTCAGCTATTATCTGAGGAAACAGGAAATTTAGGGTTTTATAGGAGAGATGTGTACAAACAAGAGCTGTATTAAAAATTTCCAGGGGGATTATTATGCAAACAAAAGAGCCCTTGTTTTTTTATTATGGTGTTCAAAAGTAATGGGATGTGGGTATTATAAAAGAGAAGCACCTGTTTGTGCCTTTAAAAAAATGACTTCCTATGGGGAGATAATGTCTCCAAATATAATCACGAAGGAGAAGAAAGATTTTTTCTCACTTACTCTGTCTGTCTATCTATCTACCTGTCTATCTATCATCATATCTCTACCTCTATCTCTCTGTCTCTCAAGTGTTCTGCTTAATTTTTTCAGTGCTTTAAAAAAAAAGTAAGCAAGGTTGCCATCTAGTGACTGTTTTCTGGTTTTTAACGTTAGAGGCTCTTGAATAGGGTCACATGGCAGTGATTCTCTAACCTGGCTGTGCATTTGTATACCTGGAAGTTTCCTAAACTGTGGATTCCTGGGACCCACCTGAGGCTGGAATCAGAATCTTTGGAGATGGGGCTCCAGAGGTCCTGCTTAATTTTAAAAATTTTCAGAAGGCTCTACCTCACTTAGTCTACCACCAGTGTTTGAAATGAACTGCCCTGTGGGCATATTGAGTGTGTGTGTGTGTGTGTGTGTGTGTGTATGGGGGTGTCACAGAGGCAAATTTATGTAAAATGCAGCATTGACCTACATGCTTAAGAACCTGGTTTCAGGGATATGTAACATGGTGTTGCATCTTTGTATGTATCGCTGATACTTAAAAGGCCTGGCACTCCTAAAATACACGCTATGGTTATACTCAAAGACACACAGCCAAAGATGTTTATTGTTACACTGGTTTTAATAACATTTACTAGAACTTAGTTAAATATTAATCAATAGAGTGTGGCTGGAAATGATAGTAAACCCAAGCAGTGAAATTCTGTACAAGATTAAAAAGAATGAATAGCTCTATAGATGCTGAAACCCCAGATGGATTATGTGAAGAAAGCAAACTACGTTTTTTAGCAAAGCAGTGATTCTGATGCAGGTGGTTTGGAGTTGATCTTGGAACCACTGTATCAGTGAGTAGATAGAGTAATATTTGTCATATAGGCCATGAACGGGGCAGAGGGATCTTCATTTTAATAGGTTCCTCAAGTGATTTTAGTACAAACAAAAGTTTGAAATCACTAGCCCGAGTATCTTTCCAGTGACTTTCATATCAATCAATTCTAGGTGTCCTCTAGACCAGCGATTTTCAACCTTTTTCAACTCATGACATAAACTAATTACTAAAATTCTGTGGCATATCAAAAAATACATATATTTTTTGCCAATATGACAAAAAATAGGCATAATTTTGATTCATTCACACCAAATGGCTATTGTTTTGGCTGTTGTCATTTTTAAAAAAAATAAATATTGATTTCAGGAGGAAGGGAGAGGTAGAGATAAAAATATCAATCATGAGAGAGAATCATTAATCAGCTGCCTCCTGCACACCCCCTACTGGGGATGGAGCCCACAGCCCGGGGAATGTGCCCTGAATGGAAATCTAACCATGATCTCCTGATTCATAGGTCAATGGCCATCCACTGAGCTACACTAGTTGGGCTGTTGTCATTTTTTTTATTTGACAGTTTGAGGGAAAACAGGTCAGTGCCCGTGACTAAAGAGTCAGATATTGCACGTTTTAAAAATTCTTGCGGCACACCAGTTGAAAATAGCTGCTCTAGATCTATGGCCAGATCTTTCGCTGTGTTAACCTGGAATGTGAGAATGCTTTCAGTCTACAACAAAGAGACAGTGTGCTGTGGGTTACCTCTATCAACACGTAATGAAAATAATGATTTCAAGTGAACTTATAAGACACCCTTCAAACACGGACCTTTAGACAGGCTCTTTCAAAACAGAACTTGTTCTGAGTATGTAGCTGCGGCTTCCCCGGTTCACCCCCATGTGGAAATGATGTGGTGGCTGTGGAGCTGTGGTGAGTTGTCAGGTCACGTACAAATCAGTCATCCTGACAGGATCTGACTGCGGAGGACTTCTGTGAATGAACAGAGAGTGTGACAAGGAAAGAAGGAACCAAAGGAGCAAGAGCTGAAAGTGCAAAAGGAGCAGAGGTCACAATGGGCTGAGTTGAGATGTGTTTGCTGCCGTATGTTGCCCCCAGGTTTGGGTTCTGGGAGACTGTTCCTTGTTGACACAATTTCCAGCTAGCAGAATTTGTGAGCCATAATCCGTGGGCCTGCGGTGTCCTACAAAGTCAGCTTTTGTGACCTGTTCAGTGCTGGTGTTTTCTTCACAGAGGGACCTGGATGACTAAAAGGGATGAGCTCCGGCCCTGGCTGGTTTGGCTCAGTGGATAGAGCATCGGCCTGCGGACTCATGGGTCCCAGGTTCGATTCAGGTCAAGGGCATGTACCTTGATTGCGGGCACATCCCCAGTAGGGGGTGTGCAGGAGGCAGCTGATCGATGGTTCTCTCTCATTAATGTTTCCAACTCTCTATCCCTCTCCCTTCTTCTCTGTAAAAAAAAAAATCAATAAAATATATTTTAAAAAAATAAAAGGGATGAGCTCCTTCAAGGAAGGGCCCCTCGGGGGAGGCCAACATGTTTTATAACAAAGGGAGGGAGAGTGGAGGGATTCATGATAATGGAGAACGTGGGGGTAAAAGCTTCCCTCAGACCTTCCTAAGCCTCAGAGAAGCCACTCTGACTCCCCAACATATGTTTTCACAGGGATTATGCAGTTTCGCTTGGCTGTCTATCAGTTATTGAAAGCGTGTGAGAGTAATCAGTTTGCATGTATTTCTTTTTAAAAAATATATATTTTTATTGATTTCAGAGAGGAAGGGAGAGGGAGAGAGAGATATAAACATCAATGATGAGAGGGAATCATCCATCAACTGCCTCTTACATGCCCCTTTGCCTACCTGGCTCTCCATGTTCTTCATGACTCAGCTCAGACCATCATTCCCTGACCACCCCACCCACATGTCCTGGCTGAGTTAGTGGCTCCCCCTTGGTGCCCTCACACTTACCATGCAACAGCATCACGGCTTATGGCATGTCTCTCTACCAGGTTGTGAGTTTCTTTCTTTCTTTCTTTCTTTCTTTCTTTCTTTCTTTCTTTCTTTCTTTCTTTCTTTCTTTCTTTCTTTCTTCCTTCCTTCTTTCCTTCTTTCCTTCTTTCCTTCTTTCCTTCCTTCCTTCCTTCCTTCCTTCCTTCCTTCCTTCCTTCCTTCCTTCCTTCCTTTCTTTCTTCCTTTCTTTCTTTCTTTCTTTCTTTCTTTCTTTCTTTCTTTCTTTCTTTCTTTCTTTCTTTCTTTCTTTCTTCTTTTTCCATCTCTTTCCTTAGTCAATGAGGTGCCGTCTTCTTTGTTTCTATTACTTGGATTTGATCACATTTACCACCCCCCCCCCTTTCATATGCACTCAAACCATCTTGGCTTCCCTGCTGTCCTCAGTACACCAGGCAGGATGTGGCCCCGGGGCCTTTACACTTGCTGCTAATTCTGCCTGGGATGCTTCTGTCCTTCAGATCCACATAGCTAGCTTCCTTGTCTTCCTCAGGATTCTGCTCGAATGTCACCTCGGTGCAGCCTTCTTTGATCATCCTATTTAAAATGGCAATTCCTACCAATTTCCCCTGCTTTCTTTTTATTTACAACTTTTATTACCATCTAACATACTCTTTTCTTTGAGCCTATACAGTGCCTATCTTTCTTCCATTAGGAAGAAAGTTCCACAAGGGCATCCTCAGCACCTATGACATACCTGGCACATAGACAGTCAACTGACCTCAACTGACTCAAATATTTATTGAATGAATGACTTTGTCATTTTTTGTGATGGGAGTGGAGTTACTGATGTGATGTATTATAGGACTATCCTATATAATAAAAGCCTATTATGCTAAGTGTCTGGTCACCCGTTCAACCAATCAAAGTGTAATATGCTAATGATATGCTAAGGTTGCTCAACTGCTCGCTATGAGGTGCACTGACCAGCAGGGGGCAGATGCTCTGACCAGTCGGTTAGCTTGCTGCTGGGGTCCAGCCGATCAGGACTGAGCAAGACAGGCCTGACAAGCCCTGGAGCTTTCCCGGGGTCCCTTCCCAGCTGGTCAACCTCTCACATCCCTCCCTGGCCCCAATTGTGCCACGGTGGGGTCCCTTGGCCTGGCCTGTGCCTTCTCGCAATCCGGGCTGAGGGACCCGTTCCCTCCGAGTGCATGAATTTTGTGCACCAGGCCTCTAGTATTTCATAATATTAAACCACTTTTGTGCTTCTAGGATAAACTCTTTTTCATCATACTGAAAGACTCTTTAGAAGTAGTTTTGCAATTACATTTGCTTGGTTTTTTTTTAAAATATATTTTATTGATTTTTTACAGAGAGGAAGGGAGAGAGATAGAGAGTTAGAAACATCGATGAGAGAGAAACATCGATCAGCTGCCTCCTGCACATCTCCCACTGGGGATGTGCCCGAAACCCAGGTACATGCCCTTGACCGGAATTGAACCCGGGACCCTTGAGTCCGCAGGCCGATGCTCTATCCACTGAGCCAAACCGGTTTCGGCTTGCTTGGTTTTTTTAAATCTTTGTGCCTAAGTGAAGTTTGTATTATAGTTTCTTATTTCATTCTTTTTTTTTTGAAGGTTTGATATCAAAGTCATCTTAGCTTCATAAAATGAAGTGGACAGCTTTCCATTTTCCCCACTATTTCTAAAACAGAGCACAGTGCATGTATCATGCCAACTTTCTATTTGTTGAAAGTATGAAAGGACATGCTAGTAAAACTGTTTTGCCCTGAGGAATTAATGATAGGTAATTTTTAAAAATTACATTTTCCAGTTTCTTTTATGGTTAGTAATATATTCAGGTTTTAAGATATTTCAAGATTTATGTTTCCAGAAAAGATTACTTTATAGAAATATTCTAATATAAAATCAAAAGATAGTTTTTGTTATTGTCTTATATTTTATATGTCTCTCTATCTGGTATTATATTATTTTCATTAGCAGTTTTCTTTATTTTTATTTCTTCTTTGTCTCTGTGAGATCTTTCAGAGGTTTCTCTATCTTATTTTTAAATTAAAATTCTTTAAATTCTAACCTATTAACCAAACAATAGCAATAATCTACTTAAAATTCAAATATAGCCATAACCATATTTCAAAATAGGGAGCATATATGCTGCTCTCCACAATCCCCAGGAATGTATAAAGTATTGTTCATTTAAGTAAACAAGATCAACTGCAGTTCTTCTTGTCCTTCTTATCTCAAGTCCAAACCATACATGTTCATGTATATTTTCTTGTAGGTGTGTGAATCCACTTGCCATTTTTATTTTCTCCTCATCTGGGTTTCTGGCTGTGAAATTGTATTGGAATTTTGTTCTCCTTTACCTCCGGATTTCCTAAGTTTTTTTAAATCCTTTATTCCCCACTCCTTTCCTTCTGCTCCCAAATTTCCTTTCCAGGACTTCCATCCAGACCCATCTATTTCTTCTCCTTTTCCTTCAGGTCAACTAATGCTATATTTTATCACCTAATTGTAAGTATCAATATCTTACTGGCAGAGTTTACCTTATTAGGAGTTGATTCTGAATGTTAGGCTTCTGGGGACCCACCGTACTGTCTTTGAAATGTGTGTGTGCTTGCTTCTGGGAAAGCAGAGAGTGCATTTGAAATGAATGTGATCTTGTGTGCCTACTTAGTTCACAGCCCGTGCTAAAGACTAAGTGAGGATACATTGTTATGTTTCTTCTAGGTCAGTGATGGCGAACCTTCTGAGCTCGGCGTGTCAGCATTTTGAAAAACCCTAACTTAACTCTGGTGCCATGTCACATATAGAAATTTTTTGATATTTGCAACCATAGTAAAACAAAGATTTATATTTTTGATATTGATTTTATATATTTAAATGCCATTTAACAAAGAAAAATCAACCAAAAAAATGAGTTTGCGTGTCACCTCTGACACACGTGTCATAGGTTCACCATCACTGTTCTAGGTGATAGCAGTAGCCCTTTGGGTGTCCTCACTGCGAGTCTTCTGCCTTCCAACTCCCGCACCCATCTCACCCATCACCACTTCCCCACCCTCTGGTTGGAGGGACCCCTCTTAAGCTCTAAAATATCTGTAGTATCATTTAAGGTCACCGACGGTCAAGCCCTCATTTTCCTGTTGGAACTTGCTTTCTGCATCCCCTCTGAATGTGTGATACCTTCAGGAAAATGGATTTTACGCTGTTTCCTTCAGCTGGAGTTTCTCTCTTTCCTCGGAGCTCCTATAATCACTTTTTTTCTTATTTCTATTGTTGAACTTACCCCAGTCTACCAGGTATCTGCGTTAGGCCTTTTTTCCTTGACTAAAATGTCATCTCCACAAGGGCCACAAGTATCTTTTCTCTTCTTCTTTTAATCCCCATGGAATTTTATCAAATGGGATCATTCAGTAAATGTTTTTCAACTGAGCCGAATGTTATGTCAAACAGAATCAGGTAGTATACTGCCCCGACAGGCTGGAGTTATCGAGAGCAGATTAATGAGGGCTGTAAAGTCCAGGTGGATGTTCATAAGCAGAGAACTCCAGGAGGGTGGGGCTGGAGGCGGGAGCAGGCCTGGAAATAAGTGCCGGAGCCAGAGGGATCTTTTCTTTTTGGCCACAAGGTGGCAGGCTATGCCCATGTCAGTCCCCACATATAAGGCAGCTTTGTGAGGCTGAAATTTTCTGTCCTATTTTGGAAATGCATGTTTATTTAAAAAAAAAAAAAAAGCGAAGCTCGTGCAGCGTCATGGCTGAAACCTGGGTGTAGCTGAAGCACAGACCCGAGCAGGCCGGCCGCTGCGCTTCCAGGTCTCGGCGCCTTCCAGGTTGGACTCCCGCCCGAGCCCCACAGTAACGCACTGCAGATTTTGAAACATTGAATTTCCCTTAAAAGGATGAAGAAAATGTGAATAAATGTGCATGAACGCTCAAGCTGGGAGAGAGGAAATACTATCTGACCAGAGGGTTGAAACGCAGTTTCTCCACTAGATAGCAGACGAGGACAGACGGCCTGCGGAAGGTTCTGCCTATAAACCCAAAGAAAACATTCGTTTTCTCTAGAAGCTCATTTTTCCCCCTTTAAAAAGCCAAGTGTTTTTCATGTGTTCAGACCATTCACATGTATCAGTCTGATATAATCTGGGATATAAGTAGCAGCTTTACTTCAATTCATGTGTATGCAATTTCAATTCGGATACAGTTTCCTTCACTTCATTCATTGCCTCTAGTTATGTGTGTGTGTGTGTGTGTGTGTGTGTGTGTGTACCAAATAGTCTTTTATTAAAATAATTGCTAAGAATAGTTTATTCTGGAATTCTGCCTAAGTTATTGGGTGATATGTTAAGTCTTTCCATTAATACTGATTTCTGTTATATTTGGAAGATGGAGAATAAATTAGGGAGAAAAGATAATCCTTGTTTTCAGGTTCCCTTATCATTTCGTTCAGGTTCTTTTTCTCTTTGTGTGGAAGTGAGGTAGAAATGAGAACATGGTGATTTGTTTCTGTGCTGGAAGCCGGTCCATCCTTGCTGCTTGACAAAGTCGCTGCAGGGAAGAAACATCTGCACAGCATGTTTCAAGGGACCTGGCATACTGTTCTTAATATGTTTGCTTCCCCCTCTTAGCGCTATGTGTTTTAACCAAGGCCACCTCCCTGAGAAAGGTTGTTTCCCCAGGTGGGGATGTTGGGGATTGACGGGACTGGAGTTGGGGATTGACGGGACTGGAGAGGGGAATGAATCAGTAAAACCCCCTAGTGTTACAAAAATACCATGTACTACTTATGAAGAACTTGGACTAAGACTGTTGGCAATAAATTTGGGACTTGTTGGGCCCACATCCCCAGGGGTCTGCCCACCAGGGAAAGCACCAAAGCCTATACCCCTGGAGACCCACCGACAAAGGGCAGTCCCAGGGAAGGCAAGCAGCGAGGCTGGGAGGACATAACCTTTATTGGGTAGGATATTCTCCTTCAGTCACTTCCTTGTAGCTTATCAGTAGAGCAGTAGAATAGTGACCCTGGAATAGCCCTTATAATGGAACACAGAGATTAACCTAGACAAGATTAAAATCAACAGAATTAGATAGAGACAGGATTTTTGGCAAAGGTCAGATAAGAAACTATGGACATGAAACAAGGAACTGTAGAAGGTTAAGGGAGGACCCAAAACATACCATGAGGTGACTATAGAGGCATGCTTATAGGATCAAATGGTATAAATAAAGATGTAACAGGAGAATAAAGAGAGAACCTGGCTATGCTGATCAACTGAACGCTGTCTCTGTGTCATTCATTCTTCGCCGACTCCGTCCACACCTTTGGGAACCCCTGGACCTGCTGGGGCTGGACCCCAACATTTCTGGAAATACCATTTGCCTTCTGCGAAGCTGGGGATGTGCAGCAGAAGAGAGTGCAGCAGGCTGAGGAGCAGGGTATGTTTGCCAGAGCAGAGGGACTTCAGAGAAGAGGGAAACGCTGGCTCAGGCCGTGAGCTTTATTCAGCAGATGGACTTCACAGCTCTGCCTTTGCCAGGCGCAGGACTAAGCTTATCGTTTCTGAAATGAAGCGCCAGAGCCAACAGACTTTTCTTATTGATCATTTATTACAGATTACGATATGAGAGATACTGTTTGTTTTCCTATCTTTGCAGAGCAACAGCAAGAGAGGCTTGACATTCACAAACTACTTTTAAATGACAACTATTCAAACGCTACCTATTCCATAAATCCTTAATGATTTTTTTTCCTTAAAAAAGAGTCATAACTTTCAATAGAATTTCATAAAGCATCCTAACGTTGGATAGAATTTCATACCATGACCATAAACATAGCCACAGTTCTGCCCAGGAGGCTGCGTTTCTAGACTTCCTCCGCTCCCTGCCCTGCCCTTCTTCACCTTCACCTGGTCCGCTACCGGGTGGCCCCCCTTCACGGTCAGGTCAAGTCGGGATGTCTGGGGACTTGAACTTGATCCTGCTGGGAGTTCCTAGTGGCCTAGTCCCCATCGCTCTCGCTGGAGCTGGTGCTGTCAGATGACTCACTGCTGCCGTGCTTTCTGGGGGGCCTCACCCTCCTGCTGGGGTGGGATTTTCTGTGAGCCCAGGAGCCCCTTCTCCGCGGCAGACCCTGACCCCAGGCGGAGCTGTTCTGCCTGTGGGGACCGTACTGATTTCTCCCACTGTGTGCGGGTATAGTCCCCTCATTATTGGGGTCACTGTGGGAACCTATTTCACTTTTAATGTCATTGTCAAGGCCCTGAGGAGGAATGAGCTGGCCTGGACTTTGGCTTTTACTAGGAAACCTTTGCTTTTCACTCACGGTCACTTGATTCCTGTTAGAATGTTCCGTACCTTTCCTACTCCCCGCTTTGCCATTTCTCGGGATTTCATTATAATTCGTACTTTCAGCAACGTCACGACTGCCTTCTCTTCTTTTCTCTTTTGGGGGTACATGAGGGTAATGAAACTCCACTTTCCCTTGGTGAGCATTTTGGCCGCCTGCATCCACTCTGTTTCCTTCTTTTCCAGGGAGTTCCTTGAAATTGGTGCTCCCTATGATGTCGTTGCTGCCCCCCACGAGGCTAACATCGGCGGTGTTTGCCTCTCGTGCTGTTTCACCTCGGGTTCCAATGGCATTTCTGCCATCTTCTGCTCTCTCTGGGATTTCGTTATAACCCGGGCCTCCTGTTTCGGGGTCAATGGTCTCTGCTTCCCCCGGGCCTGAAAGCTCTGTTTGAATATCTGCACCCTCCAGGTCAGGACCCATAGCTTCTCCTTTACCTGAAACGTCCTTAAAAGGCTGGCCATCTCCACTGAAAGGAGAGATACTGTCCCCCCTCTCCTGAGGATCTGGATAACCGCTGCCTTCGAAATCACTGGGGATTTTTTTGAGTGTGGGGAACTGTTTTAGATAGTCTGTGTTGTACTGGATGTGGTGCGTGCTTTTGCCTTTGGCTGGAATATCGGGGGCTTGCGGATCTCTTTGATGATTCTTCTTACCTTTTGAGGGGGCTTTAGCATGGTTTGCACTTGCTGGAATTTTGCTCGGAACATTCCTGGGTTTGATATCTTTGTTTTCGTCCCCTAATGGTTCAATCACAGCTCCTGGCGCCATTATAAGTTGTGTATTATTTCTGGTGAGAGCTGCACCATATTCTTCTTGGTCATGAAGTCCGCTGAGAACATCGTCTCCATCCTCAGACCCATAATTCCCAGTGGATTCGGGGTAAATGGGCGTCTGTAGGTCATTGTGGGCGTTATCTTTGTGACTAATACTATAGTCTTCATTCGTTGTCTGTCTATTTTCAAAAAGATTTTGGGATTTACTAATTTGGTTATTTTTATCAACTCCAAGGAGGGACAAGTCTTTCTCTCTCTCTTGGGCAATGTTGTCTTTAAATGCTGGCTCTTGATTTCTTCTCTTGCCAGAAAGGTGAAGAGCAATATTGTCTTTGTTTCTTTCTTCCTGGTAAAGTGTAAATTTTAACATAAAGTGATTATTTTATGTTAACTTTTAAAAATCTAATAATTCTTAGGAGACATATATTTTTAAAAAACAACTAGATACTTAATACAAAGATTCTGTTAACTCAAGAGAGGTTTATTAGTAGAGCTAATTCTGGAATGGCCAAAGCAGGTTTTATGGAGAAAGAGGGATGAACAAGGTTTGAAGGATGGGTAAGATTCAGATACATGGAAGGAAGTGATGAGAATATTTTAAGAATAAGTTTGCATATTCAAAGGTTTGGAACCAGGAAACATTGAAAGATACTGTGAATGAAACTATAAGTTTAGAGTTGAGAAATCCTAAAGAAGTGAATAAGAAATAAATTTGGAAATGTAGATGACTAGGGCCTGATTTTGAAGGAAGACAGAGTGTGGTCTTCATCTTGTGACTAGTGAGTCATTGCAAGTGACACAGAGCTCATATTTTTAAAACTATTCTCTCTCCTATTCTCATGTTCTTCTCTCACTCTCTCTATCAAATATTGTACTGTTCTACTGGAAGGACTGCCTGTTTTTATACATGTACTTTATAAATGTTAGAAGCAGTGAGGAAATTGTTGCATCAGCTCACACTTGAATCTCAAGATAAAATTGGTTTATGGACATGCTCTCTATTCTTATGAAGCTGGCTAATACGCAATATACTAAAGTTCCAACTTGTAATATTTTTAAGAGCTAATATAAAATGATTTATTTGAGGAGTTATAACATCATTATTCACTAATATTTTATTTGGCAGGCATATTCTGAAAATAAGTTTGCAATGAAAAAAATATAATAAAAAAACTTTATAGTGAATTGTTTTTAAGTAAGAAGTATTTTAATTTTTAATATATATTTTTATTGATTTCAGAGAGGAAGGGAGAGGGAGAGAGAGATAAAAACATCAATGATGAGAGAGAATCATTAATTGGCTGCCTACTACATGTTCCCCACTGGGGATCGAGCCCACAACCCGGGCATATGTCCTGACCAAGAATCGAGCTGTGACCTCCTGGTTCATAGATCAAAGTTCAACCGCCGAGCCATGCCAGTCTGGCAAATAAAAAGTATTTTAAACATTTGACTTATTTTAAGACATTAAATCTTGGCAAGTTTTACATGGACATTTATATTTCCCTTTGCAATCAAGTTTGTTTGCTTATTGCTAATTATTCTTTTGAGTTTAAGCAGGTGCATTAGAAAATCATTAGATTATAATAATTCCTTCTTACCTTTTCCCCCTCTGTATTCTGAAGTGAGAAGTTTTATTTTACATTTAGTGCTTTTACTGCTTTTAAAACAGTAGCATATATAGTAATGAATTCTGTGCATTTTACTAAAGACTGAACAGAGTTCTTTTATGAGTGAAAACATAAAACAACTTTTAACTTGTTTTATGTGGTGCTCAATTATTTTTGCAATTGCTTGTGTTAACTGATTGCCTGATGGTTGCACTGTTGACTGTGTGATGATCTCTGTGTCAGTTGGCTGGTCTGCTTTCCTCTGCTCTGTTTTTCTATCTGTACACCTTCACTTATATTATTCTTTTTGTGGATATGGCCTCTCCCAGCTACTTGATTGCTCAAATCCTACTCATCCTCCACAGCTCAATTACTCCCATTATGTACTTTTCCCTGAACACCCAGCTAGGAACTAACCTTTGTCTAATCCAAGCCCGGAAGCATACTATTCTGAGTACCTCTTAGGTAGCACTTTGCACATTCTGTCTGGGGTTAATGATTTTTGTAAGTGCCATTTGTTTCCTTTATAATTCTAACATCCTGGAGAGAGAGAATTAAGTTCTCTCAATCATTTCATTTCACATAGCATCTTGCACAGTAGGAAGTGCTCAATACAAAGGTGTTCCAAAAAATAAGTTTAACAGGAAGTTAGTCTTAGCGATGCATCTGCAGAACAAAACAACATTCTGAAGGGAAACTACAACCTTCATGGGCAATGAAGCCAGATTTGGGAAAAAGTAAGTAGTCCTTTTCCTGATGGCATTTTAAGCCGCGTCCAGCTCCTTGGCCAATGAATTTACAAGAAGGAACTGAATGAAAAGAATTATTGTTCCATTCCAGAGACAAGGCCCTTATTCTTTCTCTTCTGAAAATCCTGGCACAGATGGTGTCCTCTGTGCAATGCATTTAAGGGACATTAGAATGTGTCACTCTTTGGACCCAAATGACCTCTAATCTGCATCATTAGAGCATATAGTACCACCAAACATTAATCAGAAGCAATAAACCAAAAAAATTGTCATGGGTGTCCAGAGTCCACCAGTACCACCCCTGGCTCAACAGGTCCTGAAGGAGGACAAGGTTTGGGCCAGGGCCTGGGTGGGCCACCTATGTCTGGAACACAGAGTCCCACAGCAGAGCCGCCTGAGGAGCCTGGGGTGTGAGGGAAGGACAAAGGCACCAGCCGCAGACCAAAACCCCAGAGCAGGAGAAAAGTAAACTCTGTCCCCCTAGAATTTTCCCAAGTTTGACTCCTGATAAGGATCATCACTCAGAAATTCAGCTTACCTTTATGTCCGTTTGATTTTTCCTCCCAGGTGATGTGTAAACATACTTGAAAATATAATACCCATGTTTCTCATGGTGACCCTTGTAGGTGACCTACAAAAATACAACATTCTATTAAGATGGGTTTATCTCTGACTACGAAGTTTCCTGGTTCTCTTTTTCATAGTACAGATATTTTAAAATTTGGGCGAAGTCTAATTCTGCCTCTCACAAATGGCAGTTCTTCCTATAACCACAGGAGGGCGTGTGTCCCCCAGTCCCTGAAGATAGCCTGTTCCTTTCTTTTCTGCATGTCTCTAAATCCTTTTTCCTTAAGGATGACTATCAACTGCCCTCTCTCCCCGGTGTATCAATTTGATGACCACATTTCAGTGGAAATGGAGCACTTGGAATATTTTCAGGTGGGAGGGGGCAGGGGATTAGAAGAAAAGCAGATTTTACAATATACATGTCTGATGTCAAATTGGCAAAACTCGCAGCACGAAAATCCAGGCTCTTAAATTTGCAGTTTTTGCCTTTGTATTTTCAACCGAGACAGAGAACAGAACATTGTTAGTTCTTGGAAGGGAATTGTCGGAGACTGCCAGAAGAAGCCCTGGCAGGCGGGAGTAAGCTGCAATTTGGTGACCTGAAAAGCGGAGGGGGCTTGTTTAACTTTCTGGATGCAGACGGAAACCCACTCCAAGTAAACAGAACTCCCCTTATGGCTCATTCATGCTCTTTCCTTTGTTTTCTCCCTCATTTATTGCTCTGTTCTCCTGTACATGTGTGGGAAAACGGTGTTTGCTAATAACAATATCCCAGAATTTTTCCTCGCTTATCCCTCTGAAAGAAGAAATCATATTGAAGATAAATCTCCATTTAGAATGCTTTTCTCTTTTCTGTCGCACACTGTGACGGAATTAAAGTGCCAAAGTTATGGTGTATGATTTTGTGCTTTCATCCTAAGTACACAAGACTATTTTTGACAGTTAACATTTCCTCTGACTGACTTCTTTCTTTACAGAGTTGAAATGGATTTATTTGAGAAGAATAACTCTGTTTACCCTCTGTTCTTCCACACAGTCTTGCCTAGTTTTCTCAGCCTGTGGTTGAACCGTCTGAAAGGAAACAAGAAATAAAACTTCACCAAACATCCATTCTCTCATTCATGTCTGCAAATAGCAAATCTTTTATTTTTCTCTCACTGGGTTGTACCACTCGATGTGGGAAATCATCCTGACCAGAAAGGATGGATACACTCAGCACGTTAATATTGGTCTCAGTGCTACAAGCGGGTGCCCGCACACCTCCCCCACAGGGAGATGATGCCATCGCCATTACAAAACAACACTTGCATAAATTCAGTAATGGTGCCCGGCCAGTGTGGCTCAGTGGCTGAGCATCAACCTATGAACGAGGACAGTGGTCGGCAAACTCATTAGTCAACAGAGCCAAATATCAACAGTACAATCATTGAAATTTCTTTTGAGAGCCAAATTTTTTAAACTTAAACTCTATAGGTAGGTACATTGTTATTAACTTAATTAGAGTACTCCTAAGCTGGCCTTTGCGAAAAACATCCTCAATCTGAGGGGTCGACCTCAGCGAACGTACCCCCACTTCTTCTAACACCACTTCTTTAAAATAGACTCGCCCAGGCCGAAAACTGACTTCTGCGCATGGGCCACGAAGTTTCAATTGCACTGTACATGCGTGCCCGCACGTGGTATTTGTGGAAGAGCCACACTCAAGGGGTCAAAGAGCCGCATGTGACTCGCGAGCCAGGAGGTCATGGTTCGATTCCTGGTCAGGGCACATGCCTGGTTGTGGGCTCAATCCCCAGTGGGGTGTGTGTGCAGGAGGCAACCGATCAATGATTCTCTCTCATCATTGATATTTCTCTCTCTCTCCCTCTCCCAATAAATATACATTTAAAAAAATTCAGTAATGGCTTTGTGAGTTCAGACAGCCTGCCGCTGGTTATCCTGCAAGAGTAAAGCCACGGCCCTGCATGAAAGGGGAAGTACCACACCTGAGGGTGGGACTTTATCATGCCAGTCACCTGGGCAGATATTTCTTTCAGGGAAAGGAAAACGGGGTAACCTGCAGATTGGGACAAAATACTTCTCTTGATCTGACATGAAAGTGTCAAAATATCTTGAGGGTATGGGGGGAGGGTGGCGGGGGAGGGGGGGGTAAGAGGTATCTATTAGAGAAAGGCCAGAAACTAAAAAGACATAGACCCAGGCATCTTGTTCCAAGTTTTTAGGGTAAAATTTAGATGTCACAGGAGAGCATGCAGAAGAAGACCTGAGAATCCTGGAGCGAGCTCGCTGTGGAAGCAACAGGCATACCAATTCTCTTAGTCTCGGTATTTTTATTTCCTTATTTATTTCTGAAATGCCTCAGTTATCTCAGATGTGGCAAGAGGAGCCAATGGGTGGGAATGGTTTGTGTCTGACTGCGTATGCTGAAGGGGAAACGGGCATCATGGTTGCTGGAAACCAATTCCAGCATGTCATAATTTCAAGAGTTTCATCAAAAGGTTGATGAAACTTGGGGACTCAACAGGGTTGAGTCACACATGTAGTCACCTGTTGGGAATGGCTGAAGGCATTTCCCCAAATCTGAATAGGATACATTAAACTGATTGCTGCTGCCAGACAGCTAAAAGGCATCTTAATCTACATGTTATTGCCTCCTACTGGCCAAACACCTGAACAGCTGTAGGCTAATTCCCCCATTCTGACAATGTTTCTGTATACCCTTTGAAGTGTATATCTCTGCCTCACCTCAGGACAAGTTGTGTTAATAAAAAGCATGGGGTCCTGGGGACGAGGAGAACTAAGGCCTTAAACTTTAAGACCATAGAACTTAGCTCCTTTAGCTAAGCTCCTCTGACCACAAATGCCTTTCAAAATTATATTTCGTCTCCGGACTCTTTATTAGTCTCTGGATTTCTACGCCATCTACACACAGCCTTCTCTAGATTCCTGAACCCTTCTTGATGCTGGGACAAGAACGCCAGCACATGGTGGTGTTAGTCGTGTAAGAGAGAAAACCCTTAAGGGAAAGAGAGTATTATGCCTGACTAAGCCTTAGAATTCTGTATTTCCCAGCAGTAAGATATGAGCAGTTATCCTGCTTGCTTTCAGATACCGTACTTCTACTCTCTCTGTGATGATCCCTACGCATGTCATTTTCTGAGTTACTTTGCCATCTGGCTCCAGTCTGGGCTTGGCTGATGGGAGACCCACCTGAGACTGAAGGGTAGAAGGAGAAGCCAAGGTATGTCCTTCCCTGCTCTCCTCCTTTGGGCTGCATCTCTAGGATTGGATGCATCTCTTTTGTGGTCCTAGTTCCTGGTACCCCCAGGACTGGGGCCCCCACGTCCTTCCTTGTTCCTCCAGCCCAAGGCAGTCTTCATGTTGCCTCATCACCCTTGGTTGGCCCTTTTCTGTTCATCCTGTACTTTATAACTATTCTCCAAATAGAACCCTCCCTACTGAAATCCCTGTCATGAATTTTGTTTTCTTGACTGAACCCTGACTGACGAAATCATCTTAGAAATAAACTCAAAACTTTCGTAAAAGTGCTCTATTGGCTGAGCTCTAAGGCAGATCTGCTTGACATGCCATTTCATTCTAGAAACAATAAAAGTTAGCCTATTATAGATACAGAGGACAAACTGGTGGCTGCCAGAAGGGAGGGGGTAGGGGGACAGGCAATATAAGTGTAGGGAATTAAGAGGCACAAACTTCCAGTTATAAAGTAAACAAGTCAGGGACATGTAACGTACAGCTTTGGGAGCATAGGCAATAATATTGTAATAACTTTGTATGGGTACAGTCTTTTTGTGGTGATCATTTTATAATGTATCAAAGTATTGAATCACTATTTTGTAAACCTGAAACTAATATAATATCGTATGTCAATTATAATCCAACTTTTAAAAGACAGAGAAATACACATTAAATAAATAATGAAATATAATTTTATACTCAATGGATGGGGATCTAGAAGGAAGGGTAGTATGATACATATTGGTGGTGAGAATATTAAGATGTATAGCACTTGGGGAAGAAAATATGGCAATATCTAAGGGAAAAAAACAGTCCCTTCTACTCAATACTTCTCAGAAATCTAGCTATTATAGAAAACAAAAGTACAACTCTTGCTCATAAAAATAAAAGCACAAATTTGTATGAAAAAAATACATTGTCAATGACACCTTATATTTATATAGCACTATACAGTTTGTAAACTACTTTCCTGTAAATAATCTCTCTGATTCCCATAATAATCCCTGTGAGAAAGGAAGTAGAGAACCAGAATGGCCCACACTTACACAGCTGGTCGCACTAGTACAAGTTAAGGAGATATTTTGGCCTAAAGCCTCTGCCTCAAAGTCCCAGGGTTAAAATAATAAATTTCTAAATGGCCTGATGTATGGAAAAAACATATTTAATAACAAGAGGTAATGTTCCTATACTTTATATTAAGTACTTTCAGGCATCTTTTATCATTTTATCTTTTATTGCCTTTTTTATGTTGGTTCTTAAATGACCTTGTGCATTTACATTTAGATCTTTGCATCATTTCTCCAAAAATGTCAAAACAGTGAAAACAAATCTGAAAATGGGGCTACAGGAAGGAGAAAGCATCAAAATTAAATGATTAGATACTAATTTTAAAAAGAAATGACAGTTTGTGGTATTTGGCATCTTCTCAGAGAACATAACACATGCGCATGTATTAAAAACATACTTGATAGTATAGAGCACCTTAATGTACTTCACAATCATAAATCCTGAACTTATAACAGAGCAACTTATCACAAAGTCTTTAGAGTCAATTGCATATTGATGAATATTAATTAAATTACATGGCCCAATAATCAATCTTTTCTTTTCTTCCATTTTTAAATTTTGTTTTTGAAGGAAACATGACTCCCACATATGCCTCTTTGACATAAAAATTATTTTGAGCTGAAGGCAATTAAAAAGTAGTAAGGAGAAAAAGTTCCTCCTCTTCTGTCTAAAGGCAGGAAATAAATTCTCCTTTTACTGCAAAGAGACTTTTACCACCCAGAGCCCACACCTGAGGAATGTGCAAGCAAACCTTGTTAAACTAACCCCAATGCTCCTACTTGAGGATGATAAGGTCTCCCTAGCCTAGCTGGACTACCCATAGTCCAAACCTTTGTGTCTTGTCAATGCTTCATAGATTTATTGTTTCTTTCTTTGCCTAAAAGGTAAAATAAAAGCTTCCTGCCCCAGTCACTTCTTCAGGTCTTCATTCTCTTATGAAGGCTCCCAGTACATAGAAAAATTCAATAAAACTTGTATGCTTTCCTCCCTTTAACATATCTTTGTCAGTTAATTTTTCAGACCTAGCCAGGGACCCTAGGAAAGTCGAGAAAACATTTTTTTTCCTCCCCTACAATTTGAATCTGGATTCTAGTTCCAAAACATATGTAAATGACTCAATATATACCAATTTCTGATAACATCAAACTATTATTAACTAATTTGGATAAATGCTCAAATAGAATCTATATATCTGGGAGAAAACATCATATTTGGCCATTTATAATTCCAAATTTTGTTTCTATGTCTTTGCAAATCCTCTTTCATTTGAAATTTGCACCCCTCCCCTCTCCCCCCATACCCACTTGGCAGCTCTCCCGTGCTTGAATGTGGCCCTGCGATGGAGATGGCATTGTGTCCCGCTGGGGAGGAACTCTGGCACCTGCTTTTGACCAGTGGTCACTGGATGGATGTTGACATAGCACATTTACTGGAAAATGGTTGGACTGTGCTGCTCAAAATAGATTCATCCTGGGCTGGTGGGATTGAGCTGGGTCAGCAAGACCCACTTGACCCCCATCATGCCTAAGCACATGCCTGGTGGCCCTGATTGAGCTGAGCCATGTGGATTGGGCCTGGCAGATGTCTATTTTAAGCAGCACGGCCCCCACAGGTCTGCTGGAAGCTGTCAGCTGAGAGGGGACAAGCTTTTCTCAACTTCTGCTGTCCTCATCCGATGACATGGTTCATGCTTGTCAGTGGGTTACCCAACTGGTCACCCACTCGCTCAGGACCTATATTTAAGTACTTCTGGCAACAGAATGACCGCTGGTTTCCATGGTTCTCCAACGGAAAGGTTACTCTGGGAAGTTCGGATGCTTTCCAGACATTATCTAATTGGCACCGTGTCTGCATTGCAGAAAATATCGGTAACGCTCAGCATTTTCACAAGATAATTTAGTCACATCCTGAGTACTCATCTGGGTGAATCAGAGGGGAAAAGAGACACAAAGGAAATTGGAGCTTGATCTGGGGTAAGCGTGGGACACTCCCTCCCATCTTTAGCCTCACTGGTGAAGAGAAAATCATTACCAAGATCTCACAGTGTTGAGGTGTTACAAGAATTACAGGAAAGCTCTGCTCCTTTTGTGTTGCCATATATTTACAAAATCTAGTTGTTTAGCCTTAAAATATTCAAGTAATTTTTTTTTCTGTTTTTAGTAAGATATTAAAAAGTTCTTTTGACATGTTATAATTTGGGTCTCTGAGCCTTTTCTCATTAGCGTTAGCTGATTTGAAACACTGTGGCTGGCTCTTGGTTTTCTCAAAAGTACTCTTTTTGGTGTTTCCTAAAAAGGCAATGTGTGGACATGCTGAAATTCAGCACTTGTTCATTGAAGGCCTCCTTGGTGGGAGGCTTTGGTGTCTAGTGCTGGATGCTTTCTTTTTGCTTCATTATCATTGAACTAGGTAAGCGTTACTAACTTGAAAAGACATTGCTTAAGAGAAAAATAGGTAAAAAGAGCAATAGGTTTTATGATGCATAACTGAAATCGGAAATGCTTACTGGTGCTGCCCAGGTCAGATGGGATAGAAGCAGTCCCAAGCAGACAATTTGCATCTTTGAGAATCTCTGTAAAAAGACAATATATTTTACCTTAAAGCATTGCCAATTACAAACTGCAGTTCTAAGAAGTAATGTAATACAAAAGTATATTCAAACACCCTTCCCCTAGAAGTCCTTTTTTAATTAAAAAACAACAAACTAGGTATAATTTACTTATACCCAAGTGTGGATACTTTAATGAAAGTGCTTTTATATGTCTAATTATTCCATGTGAAAATGAAAATTGTCCAATATTATGTTTTTTATTTTTTAATCCTCACCTGAGGGTATTTTTCCATTGATTTTTATAAAGTGGAAGAGAGAGGGAAAGACAGAAAGAAATATTGATGTGAGAGAAGCACATCGATTGGTTGCTTCCTGCATGAGCCCCAACCAGGGCCTGGTTTGGGGAGGAGCCTGCAACCAAGGTACATGCCCTTGACCAGAATTGAACCCAAGACGCTTCGGTCCGCAGACTGACGCTTTATCCACTGAGCCAAACCGGCTAGGGGTGTCCAATATTAGTAAGGCAATGAAGTCATTCAAATAAATGAATTTTATCGACTTATTTATTTGCTCTATTGTCAGCCTAAACTTTTTCCCTTTGTCTTTAGAGAGAGATCATTTAATTTATTTACTTATATAATTCATAATAACATTAAGTTTAGTATAGCAGCTTATAACATACTCTTTAAATGATTTGCGAGGGTAGCAGGCTCCATGGTGGGGAATATAATTTTGTCTGCTACCAGACTGGTTCCCCAATATATGTTCTTATATTCATTAGCAATGAATCTGATCTAGTATCCATCCCTGGGCTGGAGAGTGAAACAAACGATGTAATATTTATATTGATACTAACATATATTAATACTAAAATGAGCCAAGCATTATTCTAAAAATTTTACACTTATTCAATTAATAAAGTCCCATAATATCCCTATGAGTTAGGTGGCATTACTATTCCTGTTTTATGTTAGGAAATAGACACAGAAAGTCAAGTAACTTGTCCCAGAATTCCCAAGCATTAAGGGGCAGAACTGGGATTAATAACTGGCAATGTAACCAGAGAGCCAGGATTCTTAATCAAAACTTTATGCCACTTGGAATGTTTTCATTCTTTTATTTATTATAGAGAAATCTATATGTAGTTGATTTAAAGGCAAATAATATTTGATATTGGGCTCAACAAAATTATGTTTAAAACATTAACATTTAATGGACCAGAATGACAAATCTCAGTAAAAAGGTGGGTAGAGGGGATGGGAAGCGATTAACCAAAGAACATACATGCATATATGCATAACCCATGGACACAGTAGTATGAGAAGGCTTGGGGTGGGGTGGGACCTGGGTGAAGGGGGCAAAGGGGGGAAATGAGGGACATCTGTAATACTGTCAACAATAAATTAAAAAAAAAACATTATCATTTAGCTATGGATAAAGGTACATGTTTATCCTTCAGTAAATATACTAAAAGGATCTAGTTAGTTCACTGAAGTCAAGTGGCCATTAGATTGAAAATAAAAGTCAACATAGCATTGAGTTACTAATCTGTTGATTTTAATAAACATTAAGTATTTTACTAAGTACCACACAGACATATAACAACCAATATGAGAATAAAAAATGTATACCACTCTTTGAGAATACTTGAGGAAAAGCACTTTTAATGGGAAAAAATAATCTAAATACTGTTGTAATCTTCAAACATTTCAGGGTTAAAAACACCTTTTATTTGAAGAAATACATATAACTATTAAATATATTCTAAAATTCTAGGCTATTCTCTTCAAAATTAATGTAATTTTAAGAACCTTATTTCTATCTGTAATGTAGCCATCCAAGCATTTTACAGATCAGGACAATACAAGTCACTTATTAAACGACTTAATGCTGAGAAATATCAGTCCAGATGATACCGGCACAGACGAAGTTGGAAAGTATGAATAAGATCACATTATCTTTATCCTGGTTTATAAGTGAAGGGGGAGAGTAGTATTAGAGTCGTTGAGTTATTGTGGATCTTGATAATGCTGACAGTTAAATCAAAGAAGAAATTGCCATCAGTTTTAGCTGTTAATTTCTAGAGCTTGGTAATGTACTTTCTATTGTATAAAACAAAGCACTAAATATTACACAGTTGTGCTCAATAGAGAATACCTTCAATTTGCATTTAGTTTCAAAAGTCATCTCTCTACCTGGTTGGCATGCATCCTGAAAATGTAAACAATTGTATTATAAAGCTATCAAGAAAGCCAAATTACCTGGTATCGTTTAGCTTCAGAATACCTGGCTTCTTCAGGATTAGCAGTTTCTGGCATTTTGCTGAAATTTAAAGTTTGTTAGAGTTCCCAATGGCCAATCAGCATGGGCTCACTTAGCACTAGCAAAAACAATTTGTTACCAGTGCCCACAGATAACCATAGGGGGCAAAGTAATTTTAATCTAAAAATGTTTTTGCGGTGGAAAGCTGCTATCAAATGTTCCAGAAAGTGGAATAAACAGAAAATATAAATACCTCAGTTTGGTATATCATGTTGTCAGATCATTAAAATTGATTTCAAAACTATTGATTAAGACTGACTGAATAATTAACAAGTTTAAAAATGGAAAACATTTTAGCAATCATTTTATGTAGAAAGTTTATAATTTCAATTTTGTCTGAATTAAATTCAGTAACACTTAAGAAAAATGTTGAGTGCCTGTTGTGTGCCAGCCATTGGGGAAACAGCAGTGAACAAAACAGAAAAAAAAAATCCCTGTCTTCATAGAGTTTATAATCTGATGGGGAGACAGATAATACACAGAATAAATAAGTAAAAGTAAGTTATGTAGTGACACAGACTTAGTCTAAGAAGAAAAAGCATTGCAGGAAGGGGGTGGGGACACTAGGGTAACATTTTAGATAGGGAATCCTGGGAAGGGCTCATTGAGAGGTGACTTTTGAGTAAAGACCTGGAGACATATGACTATCTAAGGGAAGAGCATTCTAGGTAGAAGGAAGAGGAAGAAGAGGGCCCAGAGGCAAGAGCCTGCTCGCTTCTTTCAGAAACAGAGAAGAGGTCAGCTTGGCTGAAGGGACTGACAAAGAGAATAACAGGAAATGAGGTCAGAAAGGCATCAGGTGGCAGGTGATAAAGGGCCTATGGGTCATGGCAAGGCTTTGGTAGGAGAAGGCAGCCCTTGGAGGTTTGGGGCAGAGGAGTGACTGAGGGAGCAAATGAGGTAGGAATAGGCAGAGACCGGCTGGGAAGCTCTTTGGGTAATATGAGGAAGAGCTGATGGGACGTGAACCAGAGTGGCAGCAGAAGGGGTGGGGAGAAGTGGTTATGTTCTGAATGTATTTTGAAAGTAAAGGCAATAGAATTTGGTGATGCATGAGATGTGGGTCGTGAGAGAAAGTCAAGAGTGAAGGATGATACCAAGTTTTTTGTTTTGAGCAACTGGAAGGATGAAGCTGCCTTTTATTGATATGGGGGAAACTGCAGAAAAAGTGGTTTGGGAGAAATATTGACAGCTTGGGTTTGACTATGAATGTTATAAAGTGGTCAGTTGAGGATACTGACTTTCTGAGTAGGTGGACACAGTATACCATATAGGAATATGCTTTTCTAGGACAATTGCCTGCTCTTCTGTTTTGCCCAATCTGGTTGTCAAAATCATAATTGCAATAGTTCAAGGGGTTCCAGTCAGTCTAAAAATATTATAATACCTTGAGGGGTAACTTATATTAGGAATCTGTGGGAAACATCAATAAAAGGTAACAAGTGTTCTTTATGGCATACCAAGTGATGAGAACTACCTATAAACACGATTTTAACAGACCATAAATGATATCTAATGAGAGTTAATTATAAACTCCCAATTCCTCCTAACTTCCTGTTTAGACAAAGAGAAAGAAATGAAACAAACAAATAGCCCTTGGGTAGCTGTAGCTGAGAGAATGGTGTCTTTTCTAGCTCAGGCTAATCCCTGTTTTAGCTTCATCTAAATTCTGAAGCTCCTCTTCTGATCAGCTGGAGCTGGTTTTTAAAACACTTGCTGGGACTAAAATTTGAGCTATTGAGCTAGGGCCACTGTTGACTCTCAGTCATTTACCATGGATTTTGGGGTATTTAAACATTGTCATTGACAATGGAAACCTTTAACTTAATTATATTTAGAATCAAACTTGCCTGAGTTCTAGTACTAACTTGCTGGGTCACTTGCTTAAGCAACTAAACTGAGCTTCTGTAAGCCTCAAGTTTGCCATCTGAAAACAGGGGGAGCATAGTAATAAGCTAAATTTTCATTGAGTGGTTACTCCGGTCCAAGCATTATTTTAAATGTGGTACATTGCCCTAACCAGTTTGGCTCAGTGGCCAGAGCATTGGCCTGCTGACTGAAGGGTCCTGGGTTCAGTTTTGGTCCAGGTCACATTCCTGGGTTATAGGCTCAATCCCCAGTAGGAGGCATGCACTCCTGACTTAAATGGCAGCCGATCAATGATTCTCTATCATCATTGATGTATTTATCTCTCTCTCCCTCTCCGAAATCAATAAATATATAACTATATAATAAAAGCCTAAGCAACCATTATCACGGAACGACCAGAATGACTGGTTGCTATGATGCACACTGACCACCAGGAGGCAGACGTTCGCCACAGGAGCTGCCCCCTGGTGGTCAGTGCGCTCCCACAGGGGGAGCACCGTTCAGCCAGAAGCCAGGCTCATGGCTGGCGAGTGCAGCAGTGGTGGCGGGAGCCTCTCCTGCCTCCACAGCAGTGCTAAGGAGCAGCAAGCCAAGCACTAAGGAGCAGTGAGCAGGTGGGCGGTCAGGAATGAGGGGTCCCAGACTGTGAGAGGGCACAGGCTAGGCTGAGGGATCACCCCCCAGTGCACAAATTTTGTGCACCAGGCCTCTAGTATATATTTAAAAAGAGTAAACTATAACTGTCTTTAATAAATACATAAGGTGCATTAACTCATTAATGTTTACAAGAGCTCTATACTGCAGGTGCTGCTATTATCACCCCGATTTTAGTGATGAGGCATAAAGCAGTAAAGTGACTTGCTTAGGGTCACATATCTAGCATGTATAAAATGCCATAATTTGTAATCAGGCAATCTGACTCTGAAGTGAGGTTTGAAAACCACGACACAATACTGTCTCAGAAAGTCAGCATAAACATTAAATGAACAAATGTTTACATGGTGCTTAGTCCAGCACCTAATTCTAAATTAAATGATAAATAAATAATAGCTATCCATCCCACCCATCTATCATTAAATGATAATCTGGTATTCAGATGACATCCTTCTGTGTCTCTTTCTGTCCTCTGTTTTCCCACCAGGTCTTCTACGACTTACTTGATAAGGGAAAAAAACAATGCAGTAGTGAAAAATATAATAGAGTTCACGTTTAAGAGCTATTGCTCTAGACATCATAAATATTAATGACCAGAATTTCAGCAAAGTGCAAAGGATTTGGGTAACGCAGAAAGAGACTACCAAGGAAATGGAAAGAAAAAAGACAAGAAAGAGTGCTCAGTGAACCATAAGACTGAACAGAAAAAATAGAGCTATCTAAACAGTAGCCAGATGTGAATACCACAAAAATGCTCATTTTCACATTCCATTAAGGCAAAGAATAATTCAGGAATTCCTATAACAATTAGCAAGTTATGCAGTGTTTTATGGTTGTACATTGTTCTGTAATATTAACTTTATACTTTTGAGTGATCCAGAGAAACTAGACCCCTGGAATGTGCCTCATACATGGTACAGCCTTGGAAAATGTTTGTTGACTTTTTCACTGATATTATTTTATAGTTTCAATAGTTTAGATATTGCTTTTCCTTTGTTTTTTCTTTTCCCTAAAGAAGTTTAGTGTGTATGAAAGAGATTTCCCCTTCATTTAAGTCAGGGGTGGGGAACGTCTGGCCTGCAGGCCCTATAAGGCCCTCGAAATCATTTGGTCTGGTCCAGCCAAGGTATTGGGGGTGAGTTAATTAAATGTTTGACCAAATATAGCAGGTTAATTTTTAAGTTGATAATTTTGTATGGCCTGAGAATGATGTTATAAATATCCAAATGGCCCCTGGCACAAAAAAGGTTCCCCAGTCCTGATAAGTCATGGGAAAGCATCTAGTTCAATCTAGATTAAGCTGTGTTCTATGGGAGAAAATTTTAAGAGAAAAAAGTTGATGTAGCTACTAGTCCTACCAAGGAGTAAATGGCAGTAGCTAAATATATATGCTCTAAAGCTAAAATGAATTCAAAGCTAAAAAAAATAATTCAACTTGAGCCTTAAATTTAGAACCTACAATTGGCAACACACACACACACACACACACACACACACACACACACACACACAGCAAAACCAAACCCTATTCTGACTGGAAGGTTACAGAGAAGAAACTCGAGGGAAGAAAACCTGAGAATGACCATTTGTTAAAGTT
The DNA here is from genome assembly GCF_000147115.1 of Myotis lucifugus. Taxonomy (NCBI): domain Eukaryota; kingdom Metazoa; phylum Chordata; class Mammalia; order Chiroptera; family Vespertilionidae; genus Myotis; species Myotis lucifugus. The sequence goes on along the minus strand of NW_005871060.1, from coordinate 8,490,618 downwards.
CTGTGAAGGTGAGGTGTCAACCCTGTGGTAGCTGACATCTTGGGTTGAGCTTGCACTTCAAAAACTCAGCATAAATTTTCTCAAGTTTTTGTGCAGTTTTGCTGTACATTTCTTAGGAACCAATAAGCAAAGATAAAGATCAGGGTTCTATAAAAAAAAGGTTATTTATCCTCACACCATCTCAATTTAACTAGAAAATAAAACAAAACTAGGAAGCAATACAAAAGGGCAAGAAATGGACACTGGAACTTTCTCTGGTTCTTGGTTCATGGTTCAGGTACAGACATCTCCACCGATGGTGGTCTAGCCCTGCTTTCCTCAGGCTGCCACATGGAGTCGCTCCTCCAAGAGATCTTTGATAAAAGCAGTTCATGGAACATGTTTCATTCTGTGGTGGCTTTTTCATTTCTTACTCTTAACTCAAGGGAGAACAATCATTTAAAATATAACTAACTAGCAAGCTGCAATACAAGTTTCAGCTAATAAACCCTCATCCAGGAGTAAGGACTTGTTTTTTGTTTTCTTTTCTTTTCCCGTCTATTTCTGGAACCTCCCATCCAAATCCTCTATATTTCATTATACTAGGCCCAGTTGCTTTGATTTACATTTTTTTAAAACTTAACATTGAAAGCAATCTTTTAATCCTCTTTTCCAACTTATTCTTAACACTATTAGATAACACTTTTCTCTGTATCATCTTAGGCAGGTAGACATAAACACATTCTATATATATTTTCATGTGTTTTGACATAAAATAACTATCTTGTAATTTACATACACAGCAAATATACAGCATTTCCCCTTCTGAACCAGGGGAGGAATCATTACAGTGTTGTGAGCGGAGAAGAGGGGCCATTGTTGAACAGTCTCCACTTTCCCATAAAGACCCTTAAAGCTTTGTCAAGGCTTCAGGCATTTCCCAGAAGTATTTATTCCCCACTGATCCCAGAGTGGGGTGTGCTGGGAGTCTCGCCCTGTTTTTAGCAGTAGGAAATGTTTCTGTTTTAAATATGTTCATTCATAAGTATCAATATTCATTCTCAGTTTTTAAAAGGTCATTTTTTTTCTAAAACATCACTTACAACCAACTTTCTCATCTACCCCAAAATTACTTTTATTTTTAGGGTGGTTTTTTTTTCCTCTCTCAATATTTGGGAATTTCAACAGAAGTACATAAAAATTCCAGCCAGATACGGAACCACGGAGGGTCATGGAACAGCGTGAAGCTAGCTGTGTTCTTTTCTCTAGGCCATTTGTTTACTTGTTCCGCTATTACTAGCAAAGAAAAGACACGTCAATGTAATTTTATTTTATTTTTATATTAGAATGATGTCTTATTACACCTTAAAATGTAACTCAGAGGATGTAGTTAAAATGTAATTATGAAGCAACCCTTTCCTTCAGGACATGATGACATTGCTGGAAGTGGCTACAAAACTTTGTTGTGTGACCTCAAGGGGGAAATATCTCTCATTCTCAAAATAGTCTTTTTCTGAGGCAGCGCTTTGTCTTTCGGAACCAAGACTCTTCTTAGGATACAAAATGTGACTACATTTGCCAGCTAGTTATTGCTGATGTTTTCCTACCAGATTGGATCATATTTAGTCTTCTAAGTTTTTAACTTCATGTTTATCTGCATTGTTATTTTATTTTAGCTCTTCTCTCATGATTTTCTTAATTCTCATGAACTAAGATTTTCTCTATGCTTGTCAGTTACTGTTCCAGTTATCTATTGCTATGTAATCAACTACCACAAAACTTAGTGGTTTACGGCACCAATTTGCCTGGCTGGCATAGCTCAGTGGTTGAGAGCCGAACCATGAACCAGGAGGTCATGGTTAGATCCTGGTCAGGGCACATGCCCAGGTTGCAGGCTTGATCCCCAGTGGGGGACATGCATGAGGCAGCCAATCAATTATTCTCTCTCATCATTGATGTTCCTATCACTCCCTCCCTCTCTGAAATCAATACAAAATATTATATTTTAAAAACACATCAATTTATTGTTATTTCTCAAGGTTTTATGGGTTGACTTGGGTCAGCTGCAAGGTCCTCACTCAGAATCTCTCATTTCAGACAGTCAGAGAGGGGCAGGTGTAAAAGTTACATCAAGACTTGACCAGGTTGCACATCCAAGATGGCACCTTGGTGCTTCTTCATGTGCTATCTCTCTTCAGCAGAATAGGCTGGACTTCCTACATGATGGCTTAAGACCTAACATACTCGGTGGGTTAAAAACTCATTAACTGGATTTGTTGGGCTAAGAATAAAAGTTTTCATGCAAATTATATTTGTTATACTCTGTCCTTTCTCAGGAGGCCTCTTCCTTTCTGAGGCCCTTTGTCTATTCAGGCCTCAATGGGTTAAATGATGATTACCCATATTATTGAGGGCAATCAACTTTACTGCGGTCCACTATTCAAATGCTAATCTTATCCAGAAATGCTCTCACAGACACATCCTGAAATAATGTTTAATTTGGGCACCCCTCGGCCCAGTCAAGTTGACTCAGAATTTATTATCACAATACTAGATTTGATGATAACCCATTCTACACAGAATAAGTAATGGTTTATGTTGTGCAGTCTTTACATAACTATCCCACAGCTAGAATCAAGATCAAGCTTTCTCTCAGCTGACTAAATGTTGAGACTTACCTGATAATATCTTTCCATAAAAGTTCAAAAGATAATTAGTATAGTGAAGAAGATATTCTCAAATATTACTTATCAAAGATAATACTTTGATGTATTTAGGCCCAGGAACTATAGGGAGCATTTTATCAAGTATTTTCAAAAAAGAGATAACTCACCGATTACTGTATTAAACACCAGATATTTTACTAATTTTTAAAGAGTTTAAAACAAAGGACCAAGTTTCAAGTTGGAAGAAAAGAAGAGAAAGATAATGAGTTCACTGATCCTTTGTTTATATCCTAAGTGTTTAAACAGCTAAAATTTTAATCAGTTCTTCATAGTAATGACTTTAGTCAATCATCTAAATAAGGAAGGATTCAGCAAACTATAGTCTGTGGGCCAAATCTGACTCATCATTTGTTTTTGAAAATAAAGTTTTATTGGAACACAGCCAAGCCAATTTGTTTGCATACTATCTATGGCTGCTTTTGTTACAATGACAGATTTGAGTAGTTGTGACAGAAACCGTATGGCCTACAAAACCAAAAATATTTACTATCTTATCCTTCACAGAAAAAGTTTGCTGACTTTTGCTCTGCAGAGAAAGTTTGATTACCTCTGACTAAAATAGTGAAGTTTGAATTTGTATTGTAAAAAGAGATAAGACAAGTTGTGTACAAATTGATGGAGGTCTTACTTTGTTGGACCCTGGGTGTTGTGAAACGCAAGGGGGAAATATCCTGAGAAAGAACAGAATATAATAGAATGTAATTTGCATGGGAACTTTCAGTCTTAGACCAACAAATCAAGTTAATGAGTTTTTAACCCACTAAGTATTTTCAAAATCTAAGGGCAGAAAATATTTACAAATATTTGCATTTGCTGAAACAAAACATCCAAGTGATTGCTTCATTGTTTCCTTTTAATTAATATTGATTCTTTTTCTAAGTGAGACTAATATTTCTTGATATTGGATTATCCTTTTCAAAAGAGTATTTATTTTTCTACTCTTCTCTCACTTTAATTATTTCTCATCATTCAGAATGATTCACTTTGCCTAGAGATGGATTGTGTTTTATTTTGTTTTGTTTTATAAGTGAAATCCAAATGGAAAGAAAGTCAACTTTTGGTTTTTTGGTTCTGAAATAGGCCCTTGGAGCTCTCAATAGATGCAATCATTTTGAAAGACAAAGCTTTAGCTTTTCAAGGCGAAAAATTTGTAAAGAATGAAACCTATGGTCTCTAAGTAAAGAGAAGAAAGGGTGGTAGGACATTCACAGGGTTAGCCATGAAAGAAGCAGGGTATAGAATTTATGTCACCTAATAAATTGAAAGGGTGGAAGGGGAGTTATTCATTGTTTCCCATAGATAAAATATGCACACACCCCAGGTTACTATCTGGGGAGGATATTGATTGAGGCATCATGTTGAAGGAAATAAGAGGGACTTGAAATGAGGGAACAGGGCCTAGGATGACCACAGGGAGAGGGACAGAGTCATCTCTGAGAAGCAGCTGCCCCGTGGTCATGCTGACACTTACAGACATCCACCCCACCGTGAGGCCTGTGCTGAGAAGCCTCTCAGCACACTGTTGCCTGGCAAGGGCCTGCATGCCTGCCATGGCTCAACTCAGAGAAGTAATCCTCTTTATGCCTTAAGACCTTTTTTTTTTCTTATGCCAACTCCCCTGTGTGGCCAGCCTCCTTTAGAATGGCCCAGGACCCTCATAAGCCTCCCAAATTTTGGGATCTGGAAGAGGCATGTAGGGGAGGAGCTCTGCTGCACTTCCTGACAACCTGACCTGTTTCCAGATAGACACATGGGCAAGGACTGAGTGTGCTCCTTCCCAAGTCTTGGCAAAGTGCTTTGTGATTCCATCTGGAGCAAGAAAGGATAAGCAGCCTGATGAAGAGATGCTATGAGCATAGCTTACTTCATTCTTAATCTTTCCTCCATTAAAAAGAGCCATTTGATTCACTCTCAGGAGAAGGATTATCTTGGAAGAATAAAAGTGTTCTTTTTTCTTTTCAAATATTTTGAATTCTCATCAAATTTCTTCCAAATAGGTCATCAATGGGGGAATACAGAAAATAGAGCTTTAGTAGGGAAAGTCAAAGAGAACTTGAAGCAAGAGACCAGCAAGCCTAGCTAGCTAGGATGACAGAAGGAGGCTAAGACTCTAATATGTGATCCTAAGTAGGATAAATATTTCAAGAGGGGGGCTTCCATACAGAAGATTTTGCAGGTATGATTGAAAGAACTACTGAAAGAGGCATTGGTGTGGCCAGGAATTGTGTTAAATCATAGCTCTCACCAGTCCACCCCTTTGTCTTCATCTAAGAACTTTATGTTGCTTTCATCTAGGGGCCCTTGGGTAGTTGGTTGTCTACAGACGCCAACATCTGACTGCCTACTCATGCTGCCATCTGGGGGGAGGCCAGGAATCTTCCCTCTGCTGGCTGGCATTGCCTACTCTAAAAAATACTTTGCCACAGTTCTCTTAACAAACCCCACTAGTCTAAAGGAGACACCTAGATGCTTGGAGCAATGTTGGAGAATAGTTATCATTCTGCACTTAGGGATGGAAGTGAGCTTGCTCAAATCCCTGAGGGAGGATAATGGTTACCCACATTACATGAGTCAAAAGCAAAGGAAGAAACCATGAGGGAAAGATGAACCAATTTTGCTATATAAAAATGAATAACTTTGGGGTATTAATAAATAAATAAACTTCACAGATAACTTCTTTGTGCCTGATAGAGTTTTGCAAGAATTGAATAAATTAGCAATAAAGGAAATTATTGTAATAATTGGGAAAGTTTGAATATAGATTGTATATTAGAAAATATTACATCTTGCAAAAGAGAACAGTATTGTGATTATGTATATGAATCCCTTATTCTTACACCAAATTTTAAAGTATTTAGGGTGAAGAGTCATAATGTTATGATATCTAAAATCATTCTAGTCATTTGGAAAAGAAGTATATACACATATGTATATGAAGACAGACATGCAGAAATAGACAGAAAGAGATAACATAAATATTGCAAAGTGTTAACCCTTGGTAGATCTAGGTGAAAGGTGTAATGAAAGTGCTCATGTACTAGTCTTCCAACTTTTCTGAAAGCTTTGTATTTTTCAAAATAAAAAGTGAGAAGACAATGAATTGATGCATGTAATGCTTTACAACTGTTTGTTATCAGATGGAAATCACTTTGAGGATAGGATTCTTTGTTTTCATATACTCAATGTCTAAACATTGTCCTGCTCCATAGTCAATGCTCAAAGCAACTTATACATGACTAAATAATAAGATGAATAAATTTTTGTCTTCTTGCTTCTTACCACTATTTACTTTCCTTTACTACTCCCATTAGAAATTTGTTTTTAGGGTTAGATTAAAGCATAAATTACAGTTAAGGGTTTGCATATCAGCTCTGTGTGTGTATGTGTGGTGTGTGTGTGTGTAAGTGTTTTATATGCTACCCTACTCCCTACCACACCTTAAAGCAAATTAAATAGGAGTAGGGTTGCCAGATATAACACAGAACATTCTATTAAGTTTGGATTTCAGGCAACAGTGAATCATTTAGTATAAGTATGGTCCAAATAGTTCACAAAGGCCAAATATTCCATGGAACATACTTATACTAAAAATTATTCATTGTTTACCTGCAACTCAATTTTTAAAAGGCATCATATTTTTTATTTGTTAAATATGGTATCCCTAATAAAAGCCATTTATTCCCCCTGATGTATATGGCTGACCCTGCCCACAAGCATGTAAAAATCTTAGATAAGTTGATTTATCTATAAGAAAATGTTTATAGTTTTTCTGAATTTTCAATATAGTGGAAATAAGCTTTTATCCTTTTAGCTGAATTGTTCCCCTTCTTGCCTCACATTGTTTTCATTCCTAATCTCTCACTTTTCTTCATATAACACATTTGAAGGATTGCATTTTTATTTGTGATAAAACCCATAATAGAATATACATACAGGTCACATAAAAATACATGAGGATGATAATTAAACTATACAGTGTTGGATAGGTAGTATGATTAAAGAATTACACATTTATTGTATACAGTGTCACTAATGTCAATGAGTTTCTTCTTAGAAGCACTTCTTGCACAAAAAGTATGTTTTAGCAGTAATAGAGAGAACACGTTAAAAATACTACTTATAGAACAACTACAACTTCAAAACATTCAATTGAACTCGATCTCATGGATTTGTTTACCACTTGACAAATGACCCTGATTTACAATGACCTCTCAATAACATACCAGGGGAAAGCAGCAGGAAGCCCATCACTTGCAGAAGCAATTACAGAAAATCACTTTGGAACAGTAGCACCGTTCCACATTATTATATGCACATGTGTTACATTGCACCTTCCTGAGTTGAACATTGAAAACTGTAGCCATATGAAACACCAAAATGGATGAATTCATCCCAGCCTGGGCCTTCACTGGTGGTAGTAGTAATTTTGACCATCATAGCTATCATAGCCACGCCCTTTATAGTAGCTGTACTCATCCTCATAGGCTCGGTAATTGTCCCCTCGAGGTTCCGCATTCTCATTTTCATAGACTTCATATCCATTGTCATATTCATTGGTGCCTGTTTGTTCATACTCCCCCTCATATTCAGTGGTAGTGGTTCCCCCCTGTGGTGGTGGGGTGGTCCCATAGACCTCCTGTGGTGGAGTGGTGGGTTCAAACCCGCCATTGTCCTGCTCTCCAGCCACTGTGGTTCCTTCTGCAGTTTCTTCTTCCCCTTCTTCTTCTTCTTCTTCTCCATTGTCTCCGCCACTGCTGCCATTGCCATTTTCTACGTCTGTGCTGTTGGTGCTAGTGCCATTTACGCCTTGCCCATTTTCATCCACTTCTGCTTCGTTTTCTTCATTTTCATTTTCTTCCTCTTCCTCTTCCTCTTCTTCTTCTTCACTTTCCTCCTTTTTTGTAGCCTTCTTTCCTACATCTCCAGCCTGGAAGGGAAAATTTGAAAGAATCCAAATCTAGGCATGAAAAGTTGTAAAAAAGGCCATCACTTCATTCAACACAGATTGTATTGACAGCCTTGTTCTAGATGTAATTCTGAATTGAAGCCAATTTAACTTACAAAAGGATTGGTGGGGACTTCAAAAATTCAGAATTAGGACCTTTGTCTCTGGGTTTTGAAGGAGAAAAATGTACTTGATAAATGAGCTGTCTCTGTGGGAGATGCTTTCTATAGCTTTGCTACTCGCTTTCTGTCTTGAATCCTGTTCCCTGAAATGTAATGGCATCTCTCAAGACCTGTAATCCATTGCTAAGATGCTTGTCCTTAATCTTCTGTTATAATGTACAAGTCATTGTAATATCATGGGAAGAGAACTTGCATGGAAAAAGATCTTTCCTTATTTGTAAACCAGAAAATTGTATCTGCTCTTACTTTCTCAGTGAGTTAAAAAGACAATACAGAATTCTCTGTATATAGTGTCAGGATAACCTTAGGCTTCAGTGGAGGAATGAGGTCATATTTAACATTGGGGTAAATTATTACCTTCTTGGGAAGTTGGATGGCAGCTAGGCCTACATTTCCCGTTCCAGGCGTGGTCTCCTCCCCATAGCCAGGTGTCGTGGCAGAAAGGGTGGAGTTCTCAGCCTCGGATTCTTCATCTTCATTAGACTCTTCATTGTTTGCTTCTTCATTTGAATTCTCCTGGTAGAAATGTCCAGAGCAAAAAAAGTTATTTTAGCCAGAAGATAACTCGAGATTTGTTGGAGTCATGGACCACTGTTGGGAAAAAAAGTTTTGTATCGCTCAGCCAGCTCATCACCCATGTTGATAATTCTGCTTCCTCTTATGCCATTTGCACTTCTAACTTTTTATAACTCAACTCAAAGTTACCACATACTATGTATCTCACTATGGTGTGTTTTAGATATTTTTACATTCTATTTAATTAATTCATAAATATTTGTATAAAAATTTCAGCATATCTTTCTATACGGTATCACAACATACAGGATTTAGGTTCTTAAAGTCTCACAATTAAAGTCTTTTTCATTAACGGAAGTAATATAATTTCAGTTGATTCATTTTAAGTTGATTAAAAATGTTTGATTTAAATAATTAAAATTTAAAAAATCTTATTAGCAACTACTACAACATGGTGGTAAATTAATTCTTATACTATCTGACAAATTAGCTGAGAACTTTATACCTGTTTTTCTTTTGTTCTTTATAGCAGCACTGAATATATTTTATTGATTTTTTACAGAGAGGAAGGGAGAGGGACAGAGAGTTAGAAACATCAATGAGAGAGAAACATCGATCAGCTGGCTCCTGCACACTCCCCACTGGGGATGTGCCCGCAACCAAGGTACATGCCCTTGACCGGAATCGAACCCGGGACCCTTGAGTCCGCATCTGACAAATTAGCTGAGAACTTTATACCTGTTTTTCTTTTGTTCTTTATAGCAGCACTGTAAGGTAGGATTATTACTCTTTTGAGAAAAATAAATTGAGCTCAGAAAAGCTAAAAACTTGCTTAAGTTCTCACAGTAAGTGATGAAACTATATCTTTCTAACTCAAAAAGCTGAGCCTTTGAAGTTTTTGATGATGGTTAGAATTTATCTGAGTTGTCCACATGACACCTAGCATATATTTTTCAAAAGAGAATTTTTTATATAAACCAACTCCTTTCAAACAAATTGATAGCATGTCTTATTTATTACCGAAAGAAGTGAATGCATGTCATTAGTTTTCAAGATTATTAAAAGAAAAAGGATATATTTAATTCAAAATCTATCTGCCAATATGTAAGCCAGTTCTGTGCCATATGCAGTATTCAAAAGATGTCAGGAATTTGACATGCAATCAGTTTTTCTGTGCAATGAGGAAACTAGACACTCCAAGAAACCCTAGTAATATGTTATGCTCTGCATGAATATGTTTTTTAAAAATTACCTCTCCTCAAATGAATGCTTATTATAATCTCTTAACATTTTAGTCTTTTTCCTTTACTCCATGTTGTTATGCAACTGTTTGTTACTTGAGTTAATTTCACAAAGTATTTCATAGCTAATATTAAAAATCAGGAATTCATTTCTATAGAATTTATTTACTTTAAGTCCTGGAAAATTGGATTTATTTTAATGTATTTTTAAAGATACTGTGATATTAGGATTACTTTAACTAAAAATATAGGGATCCTATATTTTAAGACTTGAAAAACACACAAACAAATCTCAGATTTAGTCTGCCTTATTATTAAAAAAGAATATGTTTGTTCAGCAGGTGTGGCTCAGCGGTTGAGCATTGACCCAGGAACCAAGAGATCTTAGTTCAATTCCCGGTCAGGGCACATTCTCAGGTAGGGGCCATGTAGGAGGCAGCCCATCAATGATTCTCTCATCATTGATGTTTTTATCTGTCTCCCTTCCTCTCTCTAAAATCAATAAAAATATATTTAAATATAAAAATAAATATGTTTGCTTCAGAAAATTTATAAATTCCACTGTCTCAGTGAACTCTTGGGAATACTAGAGTCAACCCCAAAACAGTCTCCAAGCTAATTGTGTTAAATAGCCCACAAACACCATACTGTTTATTTTTTCATGTTTACATTTTAGTCCAACAAATGAAATATTTCAGGTGTGAAGGAGGGATGATCCTTAGAGTATGAAGATATACAAGTTGGGTCCTGTACCCTCATTTCACAGGTGAAAAATCTGAGGTCCAATGGAATAAATGACTCATATGAGGTCAATAGACAGCAGTTAATTAGTGGCAGGGTCATGAATATAGGCCCAAACTCCAAATTTATAGACATTTACATTTTCTCCTACAACCCCCTTTCTTTTCCTAGATATTTTATTTGAGGATGTCCTGCTGCAATAAGTTAAAAAGGAAAATAGGCCAGTCTGTTTATTAGCAGTAACTTGTACTTTAAAAAGTATTATTAACCCACTAGAATGCTAAAATGACTGAAAGAAAAAGTGTTGGTGAGAACCCTCCTACTGACAGTGGGAGTTCACGTTGGTACACCTGCCTTGGAAAGCTGTTTAGTTGAATCTACTCAGGTTAAACATGCATAGCCTTTTGATTTAGGAATTTCACTTCCAGGTAAATTGGCCACCAGAAATGAATGCATATGTTCACCAGAGAGAATGCTAGAATGTTCATAGAAACTACCCAAATGCCCATAAACAGAAGAATAATATATTGTGGTACATTAACATAATGAAATACTAACAATGAGAGTGAATAATTTACAACTATAGAACAATATGAGTCAGTCTCTGAAATTGAAAGTAGAACAGACCACACATGAAAGAGTATATGCTGTGTGATTCCATATATGCATACAATACACAGAAAGGTAAAAAAATCTGTTAGGAGTCAAACTAGCAGTTGCCTTGGTGGGGGCTGGTTAATGAATGGAATGGAGCCCAAAGCATGTGCTGCTTTTTGATATGAGTGCCAGTTACACTTGTGTGTTCAGTTTCTGAAATTTCAGCAATCTGCATACTCATGATCATTGTGTTAAGTGTATTGTATTTTAACAGAGGTTTTGTAGTTATTGATACTGGATCGTTTAGAAGTGGAAAAAATATATGTTTACCAAATAGAAAATATGCCTACACACCTACTCATGTGAATATAATTCTTGGAGACTGTGTTTAGTCTGAATTGCCAATGAACTTGTAGGGAAGAAATGGGGGCAAAGTGCTTGTAGAATCTCTTTAGAATGGAAGACTCCAAGTTTTTTTCATCCACTTTTCAATTATCACTTTTAGTAAATGATCTTTGGAGCATTTATTCCTCTGAAGGTTCAAAACCAAACCACCAAAAATTACTGGGCACCATATATGTATAAGAAATGGTGCTACTCAGGACAAGGAGATGCAGAAAAGATTACTGCACTATTTCTCCCTAAAGAGGAATGAAACCTATGGTCTCTAAGTTCCCTGGGTCATAGGTAGTTTAAAGATAATTTCTTGGAGGATCATATATGTTCAGTGGTTATTGGAAAAATTTTGAGTGTGTGTGATTGCATCTGAGTCGTAAAGGCGTCCTATTCTTCCTCCATCCCCAACCACCATTACAACAAGTGAAGAGCCTTGGGAAATCTAGCTGGCAGAGCAATTTTACAATCACTGTACAGTGAACAGCTGTAGTTAAGTGGATTATCCTAGCTTAGTTCTTATGTACAATTACTATGTTCGATACAGGCAGAAATTTGTGGGATTTAGTAGGTGGCATTTTTCCTGGTACTGGCTTGATATTCTTGTTAAGGCCTTCCTTTAAGCTAGTAGGGTAAATTATTGTACTGGAAATGTTAATTTTACAGTTTAAAAAATTAAACTAATTATTTGTCATTTTTAAAGTCCCTGCACTGTTTTGTTTTCAAAATTAACAGACATTTATTCATGATCCATTTTTTACTGTCATTGTCCATTCATAAATAGCACCTATGAATACCTAAACTTAGAAGGTTCCCAAACCAGTGGATTGCTATAATTGATAACCCAGAAAAATGTACCTAATTAGTACATATCCTTGGGTAAGAGCGTCAATTATAAACATGTTAGCACAATTTCCAAGAAATATAGATGAATTTTAGCCATGACTACACTGATTTTTAGTACGATATATGAAGACATTTTTACATCTTGAGTATTTGCATTTCTGTAAAAACATGAATTTTGTCATTAATCAAAAAAGACATGAAATTCCTATTATAAAGAACAATGCTACTTTGGTGGGTCAAGAAAGGCTGATGAATCACAATAACACTGTAGTATAGAGGATATAAGATTAGTTTTCAAATACTACTCACTTAGTAAATTAAGTTTAGTCATTAAAATAAGCATTTCACTGAGTTTAGAACTATTATACACTTGTATTTTACCATCATGTTCTATCCACTTAAATATAAATAACACTTCCTTTCCTTTTTATCAGAATTCAGACTTCTTCCACTTAAAATGGGGGCACTTTCAGTTTTGTGTACAGGTCACTTTAACCCCAAACGGCAATAGTTTTAAACAGGTCATTTTAGTTTATTCTAATTTAAGTAACATTTTACTTGTCCAAAATAGAAGACTGTGGGCAGTTGGTAAGCTGGCAATGCTGTTTGCTGAGTCCCTACTACAGTAAACTAGTTTCCTATTTGTTTTTGTGCTGCCTGGTTTGTTAGAAAAAAACTGCAGAAATTTCTTACCTCTTCCCCTTCCTCCTCTTCTGAGCTATCACCGTCTCCATTTTCTTCAGATGAGTCACTGTTCTAAAAAAATGTACACATGAATTCATACACATGTGCTTATATATGTAGATTTACGTTTATTTATTTAGAATAGTTCTCGTGCAAATGTGAAAAAGATAGGAGGAGATTGGGCACAAATAAAATGAGGTTAGAGAGGAAAAGGTATTTTACAATGATCAAGATATGCATGAGATATTCCATTTTTACCCTCAAAGCACAGACAATCTGTTAAAAACACTTTGTACGTAAAAACTAGAGCAATGAATCACAAAATTTCTTAGCTCTAAGAGACCAAGAGGATTATCTGGTCCAATTTCTTTTTTTTTACAAAGAAGGAATCTGAAGCCCAGAATGGTCGTGACATCAACCAGTTCAAGGCAAATCTTGGGCTAGGCGTGGATCACATTATTTTCTTTTCTTTATAAATAAAACAAATTATGAATAAAATGATGATTAGGTTTATTATACTAGTAAAATGATTCTCTTAAGTAATTCGTTTTCCTGGTGAGTTTAAATTAGAATTTGACTTGAAATTAAATTTGCATATAATTTTTATTATCTTTCTATCTAAAACTAATACATAAAATTGTAATATATACTAGTATACAGGGATGGGCAAAAGTAGGTTTATAGTTGTAATATAAAAAATAACATAATAATAAATAAATAATAATTTAAGAATAATCTCTCTTGCATACTCACAGCTGTAAACCTACTTTGGCCACCCTGTATATTGAAAGTTATGTAAGAGAAAAATTAATTCATTTATGAGATTTTAGAGTACCATCCCTCTAAAGAGCTCAATATTGAATGAGAATAAATTTAACCAAGGAATCTGGTATACAAATATAATTATAAATTAATGAGCTTTGCTACTTTTTACAGGAAAATGCAAATCTAAACTTTTGCTTTCAGAGCCTTTCAAACAGTTGAGGAGATTCTTCATCTTTCTCCCAGTTTTAATTTAATTGAATTTTCCTTCTTTCTGTGCCACAACTTTTAATGGCAGCAGGTATACAAATGGATACCCAACTTATGATTCTGTCATTTTCTACTTTGCAAATGTTAATTTTGATTCTGACTCAGTTAAATTCCATGGGCCTTAGATAATATAGCTGCAGAAGAACCTCCAGGTTAGAAATCAGATTTTAGGAAACAGTCCGGATCCAATCCTACTCAGGGCCATCCTGCTGGGCTTATTCCTCAGGTGGCCACACCTTCCACCCAAGAAAAGGGAATGCTTGTCCCCTTTAGCCAAGAATAACCTTGGGTGGAAAAGAGAATAATTAGACCTGCTCTTCCACTGCCATGACCTTAATGGTTGTTCTTTTCCCAGCCCAGAGAGTAAATAAAGAAAGATATTATATTTGAACTACTTTTATTTGTTAGTTAAATTATATGGAGAGGACAGCATATTTTGCTTCAGTGGGAGTGTTTCATTATTTTCCAAACTTTCTCATGTCTAGCTTTCTTCCTACCCCAACCACATCCTCTTCAATTAATATCTACAGTGAGAACAATTGTAAAATTGAATGTAATGCCTTGAAGCCTGGGCTTTTCCTTCATTTCCTATCTTTCATTTATTCCTATTATAATTTGTCACTAAATCCTATGGATTTTCCAAAAGTGTATATATATATTAACCATTACCCCTTCTAACTTCTATCACTCCATCTATTCAATTCCCAAGTATACATTTCAGGCATTGTACTGAGAATGAGGGTCATAACAAGAGATGAGGTTGGAAATATGGACAGTTTCTCTGTATTGAGCACTGTGATAGCTGAGATGAGTTCAATATCCTATATAATAAAAGCCTAATATGCTGTGTCCAGTTGTCCAGTCATCCATTCAACCAATCAAAACATAATATGCTAATGATATGCTAAGGCTGCTCAACCACTCATTATGACGTGCACTGACCACCAGGGGGCAGACAGTCTACCAGTTGACCAGTCACTATGACATACACTGACCACCAAAGGGCAGATGCTCTAACTGGTAGGTTAGCTTGCTGCTGGGGTCCGGCCAATCAGACTGAGGGAGACCGGCAGGACACGCCCTGGAGCCCTCCCACAGTCCCTCCCCAGCTGGCCAACCCCACGCGTCCCTCCCCAGCCCCATCATACTCCCGTGGGGTCCCTAGGCCTGGGCTGTGACCTCTCGCAATCCGGGACCCCTCAGGGGATGTCGGAGAGCCAATTTTGGCCTGATCTTGCTCAAGGCAGGAGCTGCCCTCTGGCGGTCAGTGTGCTCCCAAAGGGGGAGTGCTGCTCAACCAGAAGCCAGGCTCATGGCTGGCGACTGCAGCAGCAGTGGCAGGAGCCTCTCCTGCCTCTGTGGCAGAGCTAAGGATGTCCAACTGTGGGGAGTAGGCCTAAGCTGTCAGTCGGACATCCCCTGAGGGCTCCTGGACTGTGAGAAGGCGCAGGCCGAGCTGAGGGACCCCCTGCCCCGAGTGCACAAATTTCATGCACTGAGCCCCTAGTGAGAAATATAAGATAATGTTCCTGCCCTCAAAAAGTTCATGTACTAATCAATTATCAATTGAATCATAAAAATCATAAAAAAGCAATTTCTTCAATTAAAAATGCTCAAGATGTGACCTTATTTATACTTTCATGTCTATAGCACACCAATAGATAAGTTATGGTAGACTGTTAATAGCTTTGCATTCACTATAGCATATTTCATACAAGTTGGTATTTTAGAAATAATTATATATAAATAGATTTGTTTAAATAAAACACAAATTTCAAAGTCAATACAGCTGAATCCATTTTTGAGTGACAATCTGGGCAGTAAATAATAGACTTAAGAGAATAAATAATAAAGAGCAATGAAAAATACACAAGTAGACATAAGACAAAAGTCTTGAAAGTCAAACTGCAAAATAAAAGAGTATATCATAAATACTATGTAAGAGTGTTAAATGGGGAGATATATTTTATTGGATTCTTTTTTAAAAAACAACTATCTTACTTTCATATTCTTAATTAGTTGAGATGGACCAATTTGCAGATAACTTGTGGAAATTTTGTATATTAAAGATATACTTAGAGTCTGTCAATGGAAAAGAAAACTTTTCCTAATATCATTTCAGTATAGATATTTTAATTGGACCACATATATAAATTTCTAGGTGTGAATATCTTTTTAAGTACCTGATATTTTAGAAAGTTGAGGAGCTACTCAGAAAGTTGAATTTATTATCATTTCTGTTTTATTTAAGAAAGAAAACGAAGTAAACTTTCAAATGAACAATGTTTATTTATGGGCTTGAGGTAAACCAAAGAATGGAAGACAATTCTGAAAACCCACAGCTGTTGTATCATTTGTGTTCATATTTCTTTGGCCACACACATTCCCCATAATTATTATGGTGCTAGAAATACTTTAAAATGATCATTTCCTATCACTGTATGAGTTAGAGATGGGTTGGCCCAACATATGGGAGAATGCTGTGCCAAGCCACTGTGCTCAGGCATTCTTTTCAGTATCTTGACTGCTTTTAGTGTCTCAGGAGTCCTGAGTCAAATGGTGCATAATTGGTACCCTCAACCCCAAACTGTATGGGAATAAAAATAGTGCAATTCTGGTTTGTTGTGTATTTAAAATCAACACCACACCCTCCAGTTTTCAAAGGCCCTCTTCACAGGTAACCCAATAAAAATGGAAACGTTTATTTTTAGTTTGGCTATTTTTCTTTTTGTTTTCAAGAATGTTTTGTTTTTCTCATAAGCATGCTGGTTTACTTCATGAATTTCTCTCTTTCCTCTGGTGTTCTTGAGTCATTATAATAATTATGCTCCAATGTGACCTACACAGGTCAAAGGTTCAAAAAATCCTCAGCAATCAACATTGATTATCAAAAATTTCTTTTTAAATTGTCTCTACTGTTTATAAAGTCCATTTTTTCTACCAATTAAAGGTTTCTAAAATTGTTGGATGTAAAACAACTGTATGACGATATTGAATCAACTATAACATGATGATTAATGGCCTTGTCATTGACTTAATTATCAACAACTGATGAAATCGTCCACTTTTGTCAGTGAGTTAGCCAAAATACCTGAATTCAATATGTCAAGGTATTTGCTTTTATTTTATTCTAGACTGGACCCGAATGATTTTACTCTGTTTGGTATATCTTTGCTTTAAAAGAGAACTAAGGATAAATTTTATTTTATTATGTTAAAAACAAACTTTTTGTATTAAGTGATCTTTCTGGCTGAATTTCAGTGAGAGTTTAATTCAGTGTTTCATAGTTAAATTTGACACAAGACACTGGGGGGTAGGGGAGGCCAGGGGAAGGTCAAGGGGGAAAATAAAAAGGAGATATATGTACTACTCCTTGTAATATTTTAAGCAATAAAACAAAATTTTAAAAAAATTGATTCTCTTTCAATTGAAATGGGTAAAAAGAAAAATTAGTTTTTATACTTACCTGAACTGGAAATCGTTTTAGAGGAGGATAAAAGTAGGCGTGCTTATAAAGATAATACCGTGGTCTGTACTTAAAAACCTGCATAAACAAAATAAATATATATTCATGTTTAATGTGCAAATACATCCAGAGTAAGTGTCAGGCCAAGGAAGTATGCTAAAATTAATTACCCCATTTTCTTCAGAATCCTCTAATTTGGCTCTTCGGTGAAAATTTTTCATCTGTTTTAAAAATATTTAATTATTACATATTCTTTCATTGACATAAAAAAGATAAAAATGGAAATAAATATAGGTTTTTAATAAAGAACTTACTGAGAAAGCACAGGCCATTCCCAAAATGCTGAGCAAAATTAAAGCAGTCTTCATTTTGGTGATTGCTTCTGGAATTAATGAAGTGGTAAAGTTAATAAATATTAAAAATAAAAGTGCAATTTTTTTTGCTCATACTAGATGATGAAATATTTAATTTGTTTTTATTTCTCCCCAATTATAGTTTTGAGTAATTATGACCAAATTTCTGCTTTTGTTTAAAATTTGTTCCTTTTATTTAAGGGATAGAAGACTGACTGTACCCACCTGTTTAAATAACCTTGAGTCCCATATTTGGTCTTAACCTATCTACTATGATGTGTCCCTAGAAGACCATCTCTTCACTTCAAAGGGTATGAATGCTTAGCATACGTCACACTGGGGCTGGGAGGCCTCTTAATATCACTGACATAGGATTATTAGCTAAGTGAATTGAATTGTTAGTGTGGTTATGGGATCTGTTTCTTTTCTTTATAATTAAAAACAAAGCAAAAATTGAATACATTGAAATGATTGTTTTCATGCCAATGATTCTACAGGTGTTTCCAACTTCTATGTAGCTTTTGAACTAAAATGGCATTTGTAAAATTGAGACGAGGCACCATTTTCCTATGAATATTTTAGAATACTCGGTATCTTTGTGTGTGTGTGTGGAGTGATCCATAATATGTGAAATACTATTCTCATAGCATGTTGCACCAACAGCCATGTCTCAGGATGTTGCTGTGGGAAGAGTTCATCAGAGTGTCACCTTAAAATACCAGGGGCAAATTTCCTTAAATTAGGTTTTTCTCCAGCTCCATTTAAGCTTTCCGTCACTAGTAGGGGAGTCTGTCATGGGGTAGGTCAGGGGTTTTCTGGGGTCAGGGAAGAACTGAAGATGCCACTCTCAGAGTGGGAGTAGTTCCTGAACAGTCTTGGGGTTTGTAGCCATGCAAAGATTTCAGTTCCACATGGAATCCTCATAAGTAAAGGGGAGAGAATTAGTGAAATCCTACCTTAATTGAATTGTATTTGATAAAATCCAGTTTAATAGAGG
This sequence comes from Myotis lucifugus, assembly GCF_000147115.1. Classification (NCBI taxonomy): domain Eukaryota; kingdom Metazoa; phylum Chordata; class Mammalia; order Chiroptera; family Vespertilionidae; genus Myotis; species Myotis lucifugus. The sequence goes on along the minus strand of NW_005871060.1, from coordinate 8,471,920 downwards.
CTGTATAAACTAGCTGACAGCCACCCACTTGCACTGACATACACGTTTAACCGTGAGTGCTTTCTCAGTCAGAGTGACAGCTTTGCTACCTTCTAGAAGCAATATGTAATGGTGATGGCAATTTCCCTATAAGCACACTTGGAAAAGTTACATTTAAAATGTGTAAAACCCATGTATATACTATACCATGGAGGTTGATTTGCATTTTGACACCATTCACAAGATTTATTGCATCCGTTCTGGGTATCTCACGCTAAAAGTAAACATTACATCAGGGAAGGTTTGAGGCCTGAAGGAGCTTGTTGGGTCCTAAGCCACATTCTATTTGTGGCAGAGTGGGTCTTTGATTTTGATGCCGACACATTTCCTCACAGTCTTCCTACTTTAGGAAAAGTTCTTGGTGGTCACACTGGATAAAGAGATCTTGCCCCTGAAGGGGGTTCATCTGTTTAAGAAGCTTTCATTGTCCTTGGGGTGCTCTGAATAATACTTTGAACTTTGCCAGCTATAATCCAGCCCCCCTACCTCCACCCCCACACCCCCCAAAAAAACAGAAAGATTGTTGTTCTGTAGCTTTATGAAAAAGAGTTGGGATAGTAATAATATCTTAAAGAGATAAAAAGTTAAATACATAGGACTGTAGAAAGAGTTTTTATTAAGTAAATTTCTTAGAACAAACCATAAAGATAACTAGATGAAAACATAGCAGGGGCAATATGAAAAGAACTGAGATATTCAGGTAGGCAACAATTGGCTGCCTACATAAATCTCATTTTATTTACTTTGTGATTCAGCAAAAGCAAAGACCTCTATATTGACCATAATAACCCAGACAACAATTTAAATATTCTTAAAGGATAGTTTTGTGACTCTGATTACAAGTTTTTGTTGGGAAAAGTACGATAAACCACCAATATCATCTATTTCTCTAGTACTAAATATTTTTCCATGCTGATTTCAGAGCTATAGGATGGTAACACTTTGAAACTGAATGTATAATGTATTGAAAAGATTTTATATAATGGAAATGCTGATTAGGCATAACTTATGGAGTGATCTGCATACAACAAGGCAGATTTGCAAATGCAAAATAGAATTCACTCAGGTTGTCTTGACTGTCTCAGAATGAGGAAATAAACAGTTATCTATGAGATGCAGAGATAGAAAGCAGGAAGCATACTTGTCTAGTTAATAAGCTCAGTCTTTTGGGGGGGAAATCTAAAGTCTGAGGTACTAATTTAATGGTAAACAAGTATAAAATTACATAGTCATTCTCTACAGTTCAATAATATCAACATTTAAATAAAAAAATTTAAAGCCAAGTCCAGAAATGTAAAACATGGACTGTTTGATTTTTAAGATAACGAAGCTGTCATATTAAATCTTACCCGTTTGCAGTCCTGGAATGAAGAGACAGGCTCACAGGAGTGAGTGGCACAGATTGAGTATTTCCTCTGTCCTCTCACTCACTCATTCACTTGCCCTTGCTGGCTATAAACTCTCCTTTGCCTTCCAACAGCCAATCACTGTCACGGTCAAGGTGATGTCAGAATGTGGATTCTCACCAGAAAACCCCCAAACATCAACACTTTTTCAAGACACAGGCTCAGTTGAATAAACATGAAACATAGTTCTAGTGCCAAGAAGTTTGCATTGTGGAATTTAATTGAAGGGTTAGATGAAGATGAATAGTTTGCTTTCTGAATATATATAATATACTGGATTTGAATTAAAATAGCAAAACATTTAACCATTTAAAAATGTCATAATTATACAAGTGTTTACTATGTTGAAAGGAAAAATACTTAGTCATCAAATATGGTCCTACATTATTAGTTTAGTAAAAACAATTAAATAATAAAGCGCTGAATAACAATGTTTCATATCAATTATCTTATATTTTCCTGAAATATGCTTCACTGCTTCATGAGTTAAAAATCAATATAATTAAATGTCAGGATTTATAAGATATATTTGCTAAAATATCACTGAGTATAAAAGTTTAAACTTTTAAGGATCATGCTACTGATAGGAAGGTTTTAGTTTTTGTTTTGTAAAATAAACCTCTTAGATTAGTTATTTATATGGTCCTTTCTTATTGCAGAAGCAATGTAACCAAATTTTTTTTCCCTTGGGCTTCTGTATAGCTCTTTTCTGTTCATTTTCATATTTAATGTTTTATATATATAGAAAAATAGAATTAGAGCTGGCAAGTGTGATCTGTTGTTACTGAAATGATTCATGAAAACTGAACACACAAAGGACTAATTGATAAACTAAAGTGCTAAATTTTTTAATTTGCAAAGGGGAATTTAGTTTAATAGCTTGTATATTCTCCTTGTTCAGTAATTTTATTCTTCCCCAAGTAATTTTATTCTACCTGAGAAATCAAAAATTAATAAATATATCTATACTAATAAAAGGGTAATATACTAATTAGACCGGGAGACCTTCCGGGAGACCTTCTGGACTTCATTCTGGACAAAGCCAAGGTAATTAGGGGCAATTAGTTAGGGGCAATTATGCTGGCAGAGGAGGGCAGTTGGGGGCAAGCAGGCTGGTAGGGGAGGCAGTTGGGGGTGAACAGGCTGGCAGGGGGTGGCAGTTGGGGGTGAGCATGCTGGCAGGGGGGGCAGTTGGGGTTATCAAGCTAGAAGGGGGGGCAGTTGGGGGTGATCAAGCTAAAAGGGGAGGCAGTTGGGGGGGATCAGGCTGGAATGCAGAGTGGTTAGGGGTGATCAGGCAGGCAGGCAGATGAGCAGTTAGGAGCCAATGATCCCGGATTGGGAGAGGGATGTCCGAGTACCGGTTTAGACCCAATCCCACAGGGATCTGGCATAAACTGGCACTCAGACATCCCCCAGGGGGTCCCAGATTGGAGAGGGTGCAGGCCGGGCTGAGGGAAACTCCCCCCACTCCCGTGCCTGAATTTCATGCACCTGGCCACTAGTGTGTGTGTGTGTGTGTGTGTGTGTATTTAAGTCCTCACCCAAGGAGAGAGAGAGAGAGAGAAAGAGAGAGAGAGAGAGAGAGAGAGAGAGAGAAACATTGATGTGAGAGAGAACACTGATTGTCTGCTCTCCATACATGCCCTGATGGGAGATCAAACCAGCAACCCAGTAATGTGCCCCAACCAGGAATCAAAAACCCCAAAACCTTTTGATATATTGGATGATGCTCCAACCAACGAAGCCACACTGACCAGGGCCTTCCTTGGCTCTTTCAGAATGAAAGTCATAGAAAAAGAAGTGAGCCATGCTGGGCTGCATGGACTCAGGAAACAAGTTACAGAGGCAAAAGGAGGGCCCTTGGAGACAGGTTCAGGGGGTTAGCCCAAGATGAAGTGCCGCTGCCTGATGCTCCCTGGTTGCAAGTCTCCTGGGAACCCTTAGAGCTTAAGAGAAAGAAAGCAAAGGAGGTGGACATGCATACTTAAGGGAGAGCATCCTTTGTCTTAAGGGTTTTTATCTGTTTTCTAAAGGCAGGAATTTTAGGGGAGGTATCAGGGTAAAGTTTCAACAGAATATTCATCAGCTTTCCACGTGTGTGCTTTAATAGGCTGATGAATCAAAATGAGCATATGGGGGAGGGGGAGGGTTGGGATAATTTTCTGGTCAGCTTTATTTTTATCTTGGATTTGTCTGGTTCTAATTGGTTTTTGTGTTATTTGTTCCCCTGACTTCATCCATTCTGGGGTTTGGCTGGCACTAGTGGCACCATTTGGGTCTCTGTTATCTGTCTCCCTTACTAGGGTGATTTAAGCTACTCACTCTCTGGCTGGAGAGGAGAGATGTAAACCATTTGCTCCTAAATGTCCTTGGTTAGGGAAGATAAAATCTTGTAATTTATTAGCTGTCTGTTAATTGCTCAACCATTTGTTTAAATATCTGTCTTAATTTCCTCATTCCTCCTGCCAAGGAATATTCTAGCTTCTTACTAACCTGCCACAGATGTTTTGAATAAATCATCTTTTATTTCAGAAAAGTTGCCTGGAAAATATAGACTCATAAAAAGAGAATGTAGATAGGCCCTTTTGATTTCTTTCAACCCCATCAATTTAGGTCAGCTTACCAAACTTTAAATTATTGAGCCTTCCACTTATTGTCCTGAACCAGGGTAATGGAGACTCAATGAACCAGGACATAGAGAGCCAAATATAGGAAAGATCTGGTCCCCATCTTTAAAATTTTTACTGTTGTGCAGAGAGACAGACTTACAGTCCTAGGACACAGCAATCAAACTACCTACAAGATATTTTGCTGCAGAAATAGGGAGGTTTAATTCTAAATGACAAAAGAGCAGTGGAGCTGGGTCCTGACTTCAGAATAGGAATTTGCTAGGTTATCAAATGCTAGGAAAGCATTCTTGGGAATGGGTTTAAAAGACATGGAAATGTATGAACAGCATAAGCACCATCTAGTATGTGCTGAGTGCTTTCATGCTATTTCTTCCACTTGGGCTATTTCACTTATCCTTCACACACACAGAAGTGTCTATGAAATCATTCCCATTTGATAAGTGAGGTAAGTGAGTCACAGTGATGGTAAGTATACCCTGGGTTTCACAGCTAATAAGTGGGAGAATCTAGGGATCAAAGTTAAGTCTGTCTAATTCTAGAGTCTACTTTTAATCACTACGTATCCTCATTGGCACATTCAGAAAGCTTTGTTAATTCAATAGATTGGAATAGAGTGAGTGAGAGTACTGACTAATGACAGTGATTGGATAGGCAAAGACTAGAGGATGGAATGGGGCTATAGGTTGCACTAAGGGGTATGGACTCCATCATGGAAATGAGGAATACCAAAGGGTTAAAGCAGAATAATAATATATTTAATATTGCATCGTGAAAACAATATTCTGTGTTCAAGGCAGAACTGGGCTAAAAATGGCAATATCATTATGAAGGAGAGGAGCTTCCAGAAGCTATCAGACCTTTATCATTTTAGAAAGCAATGATAAAAGTCTGAACTAAAGCAGTAGCAGTGGGGATGGAAAACATTCAACAAATGAGAGAGATTTTAAATTAAAAAAAAATTAATAGGATTTAATAACAGTAAGGAAAGTGAAGAAGCCTAGGCCCTAGGATTCTGGATTTGTGGCTTGGGTAGTTTTATGAATGCTGGAACCCTATCTCACACAAACCTAGCAGAGTAATTGGTGTACTATAATCACTCAGCAAGTTGTTAAAAATTTATTATATAATGAAAGGTGTAGCATACTGACTACCATAAGATTGGGGTTTTGCTCTTGATTCTACTGCTATGTTAAGCACTTAACCACCCCAAGGCTTCGATTTAATCCATCTTTTAAAAACAAGCGGTTTTCACACCAAAAAAGAAGCAGTCATTGTGTGCTTCCATCACCTGTGATGCATTCTTGCCAAAAAATAAAACTTGAATCTGATGAAGTCTCGTATCTACTAGGTTAGAGGAATTACAGGGAACACAAGGATGTGTAAAATGACACCACTGGGATGTATTAAGCAAAATCCAGAATGTGGGAAACTTTATAAGACATAGTATCTGACTTCTATTTTTCTATTTTATTAGCAGGAGAAAAAAATGGAAAAAAAGGAAACAACAGATTAAAAGGGCCTCAGGGACATATCTAGAGAAATTATGAAACAACTAGAGGTCCGATGCATGAATTCATGCATGGGTGGGGTCCTGAAGGGGGTTGGGGGGCAGGTGGGCGGGGTGCAATCAGCCCTCCAGGCGGGCGGTAGGATGCCCTTGCTGACCCAGGATCTGGATCTGTCCCGCTGACATTTTCACCGGTTTTCAGGAGCCACCTGGCGGCTGCTTTTATATCCTTTCTTCCTTGTGGAGCACCTAGGGAGGGGAAGGGGTCATGGTTGGAACTGTGCCAGCAGCACTGGTCCATCAGTGCCTGGTCCATTCTCTGGAGATTGTAACTGCAGTAGTACTGAGAGAGTGAGTGCAAGGACCGGTCAGTCAGCTGAGCAGCGTTCCCACTGTGAGAGCACACTGACCACCAGGGGGCAGCTCCTGCATTGAGCGCTTGTCATAGCGACCGGTCATTCCAGTCATTCCAGTTGTTCCAGTCATTTGATCACTTAGGCTTTTATATATATAGATTGGAGAAATGTTGACTGCTGACCAAATATTTTATAGTATTGAGAAATTATGTTAATTTTGTAGGTATAGTGATATTATTATGTTTTTGAACAGAATTCTTACCTTTTAGAGATTCATCCTGTTAGCAGACAGCTGCCTAAGTTGGAGGGAGAGGGTTGTCCCCTCCTCTCATAAGAAAGATTTCAGATGAGTGACAGACAGCAGCATTATAGCAAAGCAATTGAATTTATTAAGGAAACAAGGCAGGCAAATTTATTAAAAATACACTTGGCATATAGCACAAGTGGGCACCCAGCTAGTCTGAGCACCACACCTATAAAGGTTTAGGGATTTTATATTTTTCTGTCTACAAGTTTCAAAATTCTTCTGCAGGATATCTTGGGCAACAAACTCGATTTCAAGGTCCCCCTTTTACTTTGTTGTGCCTTTTCCCAGAATTTATGAGAACATTTGGAAATTTTTTTTTATCTTGGCAAGTCCCAAGACTGCTGACTTCTTTGTTCAATAAGTGAGGTAAAATTCCCCCTTCTCCTCCTCCCCACCCCCTCGCCTTTCTGTTCTCTGATTAGGGAGAGAGTTATTAACCATTTGCTCTCTGGGCGTCCTTAGTTGGGGAATATAAAATCTTGTGATTTATAAGTGGTCTGCAATTCTGTGATGACAGGATTTAGAATCAAATATTGAGGTAAAGTCCTGGTGCTGTCTCTTGCTAGCTTATAAAATTTTCTCAACCTAAAACATCTGACCCCAGCTTACCTTTCCAATATTATTTAATACTTCCTGCCTGCTAGAATACATTTCAATATGCTTTATATAAGACTTTTGACTAGTCAAAAATATAGATACTTTAAAACATTTTGCAGCTCTTAATGGAACGTACACTAATCTAGAATTTTATGGAATAAATGACAAAATTTCCTCTCCTTTATCAGAAAAATGCTAAAATCTTGGCTAGACCAACATTCTATTTATTAATAAACCCTTATACAGTTTCTTCCATGTCTTCTACATCCATGTTTTCTCTCTGAAGCCAAAAGGTTGGGCACCAATCCTCACCACTACAGTATTCTTCTCCTGAGCTGTCTCACCATCAGCCTGCTTGCTCTTTGATAAGCCCATCACTGGAAACCTTTTCTAACCAGTCTAAGGCTTTATACCCCTACTCTGAACTGCAGTATACATTTGCCTTCCATCCAGGCTTACTTGTTCAATGTTTGCCTAGTTTTCTTTTTATCAGTAAGTCTCTGGATTTAGGACTCTATATAGTCAGTCAATTGCTATCACAAATTAAGCTCTTGTAAGCCCCGGTGGGGGAGGATACAAGAGACAGATTTTTTAATCCACTCATCTACTGATGGATACTTGGGCTGCTTCCAAATCTTGGCTATGGTAAATACCGCTGCAATGAATATAGGGGTGCATATATTCTTTCGAATTAGTGCTTCAGGTTTTTTCAGATAAATTCCCAGCAGTGGAATTGCTGGGTCGTAAGGCAATACCATTTTCAATTTTTTTTTAGGTAACTCCATACTGCTTTCTACAGTGGCTGCACCAACCTGTATTCCACACTGCTATCCATGTCCATGAGGTTTTTACTTCTTTCTCTTTTTTTTCTTTTTTGTTCAATTCCTCTACCTCCCCCACCCTCAACACCCTGTTAGTTTTCTCTCCATCTCTGAGTCTGTCACTATTTTGCTTGTAAGTTCATTAGATTCCACATATGAGTGAAATATGGTACCTGTCTTTCTCTGACTGGCTTATTTCACTTAGCATAATACTCTCCAGGTGCATCCATGCTGTCCCAAAGGAGAAGATTCCTTCTTCTGTTGGCTGAGCAGTATTCCAATGGAGACCTGACTTGGGATAATGAACACACAGTACAGTGTACAGATGATGTGTTGTAGAATCGTAAACCTGAAAATTATATAATTTTGTTAACCAGTGTCACTCCAATAAATTCAATAAAAAGAAAAAATAAATTAAAATAAAGATTTTTAAAAAGAGAGCCATATTTTCCCCCAGCAGAGTTTATAATCTAGTCAAGCTCTCACTCCTCTCTTCCCTCCCAGGCCTCTCCTGTTTATATAAAAGTCAAGTAACCCTTCTCCTTACCCTACCCAGCTTCCCAGCAAAACGTTCATGCATTCCATAGCCAGAAATAGCAAATACCAGACTTGTACCTAATATAAGTTCTTATTTAAGAACCATCATGTTCTCTTACTATAATATTGTGTCCTCGTGTGGTAGTGGTGGTGGTGGCTGTGTGTCCATGTCATCTGTTTTTTATTGTGAGTTTCTGGAAGGCAAGGACTGTATCTATTTAAATTACTGTATATGGAATCATGGAAACCACATCTATAGGTATTTACATGAGACTGGAAGTTCTCATAGAACCTGACATCAGGTGAACATTAGTGAGATATATCAATCCATTTTTTTTATCCTTTCTGAAAGAGGAGGCAAAGATGAACATACACTGCTGTTAGCAGAGAGTGGATCTAAGAGCAGAGTACTTACAGACTGTTCTCTGGATGTGGTTCCTATTTCCAAGGGAAAGATCCTAAATTTGTTTTTCTTCCAAATCTTCTTTATTTAAACCTTGTTGGATCTCTCTATAGCCTTTCCAGGTACTTTCCTTCTCTATGATATCATCTACTTCTCCCTGTTGGCCTTCTTTCATTGGCATTTAATTTTCAAGTCTCCTTCATAAAACAATGAAATAAAAACCCCACTTCATCCAAATACACTCCCACCCAGCTACTTACATATTTCTCTCTTCCTCTTGATGGCCAAGTTTCTTAAGAGTTGTCAACATTTAATGACCCAATTTCTTCAACTTCCACTCATTTTTCAACCCACTGAAATAAGGCCTTTGGCCCCATAACGTTGTGGAAACTTGTCTCATAAAGGTTACCAATGACTTCATTCTGGTTGACCAATGAGTTCTTGCCTGTTAACTGGAATGAACACTTTTCAGTCACTTTCCTAGGTGATGTTTATAGTAGTAGGTGCCATGGACTGATTTCTCCTTTTGCAAAAACTCTACCTACCTGACACATGCATGGTGCTACATTCTTTGGCTTTCTCTTCCCTCCCTGCCTGCTATTTCTCAATTGCTTTTATGTACTACTCTTTTTCCAGCTGCCTTTTATATTTTTAACATTAAAATTTTTTTCAATTTTAATTTACATTCAATATTGTTTTATATTAGTTTCAGGTATATAGCATAGTGGTTAGATAATCATATACTTTACAAAGTGTTCCCCCTGATATTTTCAGTACCAAACTGACACCATCCATAGTTATTACAAGACTAGAGGCCTAGTGCACAAAACTCATGCAGTGCGGGGGAGGGTCCCCTTAGCTTGGCCTGTGCCCTCTCACAGTCTGGGACCCCTCAAGGAATGTCCACCTGTGGGGATCAGGCCTAAGCCAGCAGTCAGACATCCCTCTCGCAATCCGGGATCCCTCGCTCCTTACCTCCCACTTGCTCGCTCCTTACCGCTCAGCTTGCTGCTCCTTAGCGCTGCCACGGAGATGGGAGAGGTTCCTGCCACTCCCCCTGTGGGAGCGTACTGACCAACAGAGGACAGCTCCTGTGTTAAGCATCTGCCCCTGGTGGTCAGTGCATATCATAGCGACCAGTTGTTCCGGTAATTCTGCTGTAAAGGTGGCTTAGGTTTTTATTATATAGATTATTGACTATATTTCCTATGCTCTACTTTACATCCCCATGACTATTTTGTAACTACCAATCTGTACTTCTCAATCCATTCACCTTTTTCACCTAGTCCCCCAATCCTACTCCCCAATGACAATCATCAATCTGTTTTCTGTATCTATGAGTCTGCTTCTGTTTTGTTTGTTCATTTATATTGTTATTTAGGTTCCACATATATATGAAGTCATATGGTATTTGTCTTTCTCTGGCTGACTTATTTCACTTATCATGAAATAAGGTACATCCATGCTGTTGAAAATGCTAAAATTTCATTCTTTCTTATGCCCGAGTAATATAATCTATTGTATATGTACAGATTTTTTATCCACTTGTCTATTGATGGGCATTTGGGTTGCTTCCATAGATTGGCTATTGTAGATAAGCTCCAATGAACACAGGGGTGCATGTATTTTTTCAAATTAGTGTTTTGAGTATCTTCAGATACATACTGAGAAGTCTCCAGCTATCTTTTAAATCTTTATGTTTTCAGGAATCTGTCCTTATTCTTCAGATTGTCTCCAGATTATGTCTTTGATTCCCATGACTTCATGTACTTATCTTTTTTTACATATATATACACAGATTTTCCTCCTGCACTTCAGGGTTGTATATAAAACTTATTGTGGAAATCTCAACTTGGAAGTTCCAAAATTATCTCAATTTCCCAACTGCCCTGCCTTCTTCTTCTTTTTGTTTGTTTGTTTGTTTAGTTGCTCATGCTAGAAATCTGGATGCCATCCTTGTCACCTATCTGTCCCTTACCACCCTACATAAGTGTAGTCCTGTCAGTTCTACATTCCCTGAATCTTATGTCTATCCACCTCCACTACCAGTCTTCTTACTTGAGGCTACTCTTGTCTCACTGTTATTTACAAGAATATCTTGACGTCTTTTTCTCCTATCTGGTTTTCACACTATGGTCAAAATAAACTTTCTAAAACACCAATAATATATATATATTTTTAAATATATTTTATTGATTTTTTACAGAGAGGAAGGGAGAGAGATAGATAGTTAGAAACATTGATGGGAGAGAAACATCGATCAGCTGCCTCCTGCACATCTCCCACTGGGGATGTGCCCGCAACCCCGGTACATGCCCTTGACCGGAATCGAACCTGGGAACTTTCAGTCCGCAGGCCAACGCTCTATCCACTGAGCCAAACCGGCTTCGGCATATTTTTTTATTAGAAACACCAATCAGAAAGACTATATGAACCCATATGTTCATAAAAGCACAATTTACAATAGCTAAGATTTGGAAACAGCTTAAGTGCCCATCAGCAGATGAATGGATTAAAAAAAATATGGTACATCTACACAATGGAATACTATGCTGCTATAAAAAAGAAAGAGCTCTTATCATTTGCAACTGCGTGGATGGGCCTGGGGAGCATTATGCTAAGCAAAATAAGCCAGTCAGAGAAAGATAAGTATCACATGATCTCACTCATTTGTGGAATATAATGAACAATGTAAACTGATGAACAAAAATAGATCCAGAGACGTAGAAACTTTGAACAGACCGTCAAACCTCAGAGGGAAGGCAGGGGAGGGTGTGCTGTGTGTGTTTGTATGGGGGTGGGGGGCGGCAATAAGGGATCAACCAGAACTTGTATGCATAAGTATAACCAATGAACACAGACAATAGCAGGGATGAAGGTCTGGGGTGGGGGGTGGGGGCGGGCTTGGAGAGGTCAATGGGGGGAAAGGGGACATATGTGATACTTTCAACAATAAAGAATTCAAAATAAGCCCTAACCGGTTTGGCTCAGTGGATGGAGCATTGGCCTGCAGACTCAAGGGTCCCGGGTTCGATTCCAGTCAAGGGCATGTACCTTGGTTGCTGGCACATGCCCAGTGGGGAGTGTGCAGGAGGCAGCTGATGGATGTTTCTCTCTCATGGATGTTTCTAACTCTCTATCCCTCTCCCTTCCTCTCTGTAAAAAATCAATAAAATATATTTTTTAAAAAAGAATTCAAAATAAAATTTAAAAACACAATAATATATTTTCAATCTCTGCTTAAAATCCTCCATGATTCTAATACTGTCAGGATAAAATGTAAACTTTTCAGAGTTGCATAGACAGTCCTTCAGAATCTGACTCTTACATATGACTCCAGTCCTACCTCTTATACTTCCTGCCTCACACTAAGCTCAAGTCACACTGAAATAGCCCATTTCCTTCCCTGCACCCCATATCTTTTTCTCAGAGCCCTTGTACATGCTCTCGTTGTTTAACTCTGATCTGTCATTCAGGACTCAGCTCTGAAGTCACATCCTTCAGGAAACCTGTCCTGATTCCTATCCCCACCTTGGTTGAGTACCTCTTCTATATATTTCCAAAGCACTCCTATAACACTGATCCTTCTGTTGCAGCTGGCTGCTCATCTCTCATGCCCTCTGGATAGATTAGGAGTTGTTAAGCACAGAGATAGGATCTTACTTATGTTACATCTCCACTCACCATAGCACCTGACATAGGGCATTTGTTCAATACTAGAGGCCTGGTACACGGCATTCGTGCACTGGGGCTGTGGGGGTCCCTCAGCCTGACTTGCACCCTCTTCAATCTGGGAGCCCTCAGGGGAGCCCTCTCCAATCAGGGAGTTTCTGTCTGTCTTTGCAATCATATGAGCGAATTGTCTGAGACCCCAACTCAGTTTGGTTTTTTGCTCACAGAAAAATAGAGGCTTTTTTTTTTCTTTGCTTCATTGGTGGAGATTTCCTGGAAGTTTTAGGGTATCTTCCCTTAATTTTTCCTAGACACTCTGATTTTACTTATGTATGTCTCTCACCTTTGCTTTCCCTCCATCCTCCACTGCAACAGTAACTTGCTCCAGGCTCACTTTGCTCTAGTGTCTAGGACAGTGATGGCGAACCTATGACACGCGTGTCAGAGGTGACACATGAACTCATTTTTTTGGTTGATTTTTCTTTATTAAATGGCATTTAAATATATAAAATAAATATCAAAAATATAAATCCTTGTTTTACTATGGTTGCAAAGATCAAAAAATTTCTATATGTGACATGGCACCAGAGTTAAGTTAGAGTTTTTCAAAATGCTGACACACTGAGCTCAAAAGGTTCACCATCACTGGTCTAGGAGATCCGTCTGCCACCAAAACTATGATTCCCAGCATTCCTGGTGCTTCCCATGCTCCGAGCTTCCTCTTCCGGTCCTGGGGCTTATACCAGAACTACTATTCCCAGAATTCCTGGTGCTCCCCATGCTCTTGGTTTTCCCTTCCTACTCTGTCTCCATCCCATGGCCTCCCACTTTGCCAAGTTCCCCAAGCCGCTCCACTCTCCGCCGGCTCTCCCGCTCTGCTCTCTCCAGCTGTGTATGCAAATTAACCCGCCATCTTTGTTGAATTAATTTGCATACTCACTCCTGATTGGCTGGTGAGCATAGTGGAGGGATGGTCAATTTACATGTTTCTCTTTTATTATATAGGATTCTTGAAATAATAGTTGACTAAGAATGAATGAGTAAAAGACCATCTATCACAGTGTTTCTTAACCTTTTCTTAAATTATTGCCCACTAAGGAGAAAATTTAAATTTAATATATCTCTAAGGAGAGACATTTAATACTATGGAATAAGATTTTGTTGGGCAGAATTGAGCTTTAAAGGGCCAAAAACCATTGTAATACCTAAGAATTGAGAAGGGAAGGCCTCATGTTTATATCTATACCAACAATATTATATTGTTTTGTTTGAGGAAAAAACAAACACAATTCTTTTCTACATATGGGAAGACTGAGGGATAATTTTTATCTTGCTCTTTATTTAATGATTTTCTTTAACCCTTTCTGTGTTTACAGCTAAAAACAATTTTTTACTTACCAGAATACAGTAGCAGAGAATCTTCTGTTTCATGCTATTAACCTAATTATTCAGTTAGCTAGTGAATAACCTGAATGTTTCATAAATGTTTACTTTGTAGTGTTAAAATGCCCAACATTTTATTATATCAGCACATTCTTTAGTGAAGAACTAAGAAGTGTGTTCTCAGAAATCATCATTTTAGGGATTCCACCACTGACAAATATAGTCTTTTAGTTACTAGCTGGGGTTATATTTTTGGTGTTCCATGGGTTTTCCATTGCCTTGGACCTTCTGCAGTGACCTGCAATAATAACAGTTTGTGATTCCACAGAAAAACAAATCACTGCCCGTCTTTCCTTGTGGTCGGTTGTGATTCTGTGCGATACAGCTCACTCCGCTGCACCAACTGGAAAAGTTGCAATAGTCATTGGACATCCGAGGCCAGCTGGTCACTTGGTGGACATTTGTTGAATTCAGTTTGGGGTTTTTTCTGCTTAAACATATCTAGTGTGGATTCTTAGGTATACTTCTGGCCTAGCACATTCCAAACAAGTTTCTCTCTTATAGAGGAATAATCTGTATATGTAAGTCTCATTTTATTGTAGCTGACTCCTGTACTGCACACCTTTCAACTAGACATTCATGTAGATTGCCTGTCCTAAAAACTTCCAGTTTTAGGTTCCTTTTTTCCCTTTTGCTATATTCTAGTTAGTTCATTGCTTTTCTCCATTCCCAAAATATTTTATATTGCTTTCATGATACTCACATTTAGGAAGAATTTATTAAATATTGGGTAACTGACTGAATGACTAATTTTCTTGAATGTGTTCCTTGCTATTGAGGAGGAATCTTCCTTCTATACCAGAATTTGAGCTAGGGACATAAGTTCCTTCCTCCTCCTTACCCTACCCACAACCCCAAAGAATAAAATATCAGCTATTTAGATACAATTTTTTATTTTATTTTTTAAAGATATTTTTTATTTTTCAATTATAGTTGAGATACCATGTTATATTAGCTGCAGGTAGATTCAAATTTTTAAATGCCTAAGAAATGCATTTCTCAGAGGGATTTTTAAATTCAAGCTGATTGTCTATATCTTTATATTCTGCAGGCACAGCCATGTTTAAAGGCAAAAGATGAGATGACATGTCTCCCCTCAATTTAAAAAAAAAATTAAACAATCTATACTAATAAAAGGGTAATATGCTAATTAGACTGGGTCAACCAGATATCTTCTAGATGTCCGATTTCCTTCCAGACAAAGCCACAGTGGTGGGGGCCGAGGCAGAGGTGGTTAGGGGCAATCAGGCCCTCAGGGGAGCAAGCAGTTAGGGGTGAGATCAAGCTGGCGAGGGGGAGCAAACAGTTAGGGGCAAGATCAGGCCAGCGTGGAGGAGCAAGCAGTTAGGGAGCAATCAGGCTGGCAGGGGAGGGCAGTTGTGGGACCCCCACCCTGAAGGGGCTGTGGCCAGCCTGCAAACAGCCATCAGCCCCTCACCTAGGATGGCCATACCCTCATGGGGTGAGGGTTCCCACTGGGGACCTTGGCCAGCCTTCAAACAACCATCAGCCCCTCACCCAGACTGGCCAGGCACCCCAGCAGGACCCCCCCTACCCTGAAGGGGGTGTGGCCAGCCTGCAAACAGCCATCAGCCCCTCACCCAGGCTGGCCATACCCTCATGGGGTAAGGGTCCCCGCTGGGGGGCTTGGCCAGCCTTCAAACAGCCATCAGCCCCTCACCCAGGCTGGACAGGCACCCCAGTGGGGACCCCCACCCTGAAGGGGCGATCAGGCTGGCAGGGGAGGACAGTTGTGGGCAATCAAGCTGGCAGGGGAGGGCAGTTGGGGGCAATCAGGCTGGCAGGGGAGCATTTAGGTTGTGATCAGGCTGGCAGGGGAGCAGTTAGGGGGTGATCAAGCCGGCAGGCAGAGGCAGTTAGGGGCGATCAGACCGGTAGGAGAGCAAGCAGTTAGGGGCGATCAGGCCATCAGGGGAGCAAGCAGTTATGGGTGAGATCAGGCTGGTGCAAGGGAGCAAGCAGTTATGGGTGAGATCAGGCTGGTGCAAGGGAGCAAGCAGTTAGGGGGAGATCAGGCCAGCAGGGGAGGGCAGTTAGGGGGCTATCAGGCTGTCAGGGGATCAATTAGGCAGTGATCAGGCTGGCAGAGGAGCGGTTAGGGGGTGATCAAGCCGGCAGGCAGAGGCAGTTAGAGGCGATCAGGCAGGCAGGCAGGTGAGTGGTTAGAAGCCAGTGGTCCTGGATTGTGAGAGGGATGTCTGACTGCCAGTTTAGGACATCCCCTGAGGGGTCCCAGATTGGAGAGGGTGCAGGCTGGGCTAAGGGACACCCCCCCCCCCTGCACAAATTTTGTGCACTGGGCCTCTAGTTTATAATAAAAGCAGATGGAATAAAGTTATGACAAGTTAAATGGTAGGACAAGTCAGAAATAAATCAGATTAAGCAAGAAATGTAGCAGCTCTGGAAAATATAACCTTTGTCACTATCATCACTATCACCATCAAAAATGTTGAAATGCCTATTTTTTCCTAATGGCTGGCAAAGTCTCTCCTTTGGAAGAATAACCTCTATATTTAAAAAATGAGGGATTTTGCACTTTTAGATAGAAATATCTAAACAACTAGAGTATTTCCTTAATATAAATATAAAATTACATAACAGCCAAAATATACCAGAATTAATATTTTCATAGTTATATAAGGAAAATAGTACAATTGTGGGATGGTAGACTAGAGAGCCCATTAAAATCCACATTTTGCCATTTAATTCTACAATGTCTGAAAAATCTTTTAAAACACATGGAACTCTTTGTGTTTCTTTAAATTTGATGAGCTGGCATCGGGAGGTGATGTCCTCCCTTGGTCCTGTGGCCTTACATTGGGGGGGGAGGGGTGGGGTTCTAGGGACTTGCCTACAATTTCAGGCAGATTGAAAACCAGAGCCAAGTCCTCCTTGTAATTATGTTTTCCTGTAAAAGCTCAAAACCTCCTGCTCCATATTCAAGTTCATACTTTATTAAGGTAAATGGGCAGAGTCTTTGCTCCTTTGGGTGCTACAGTGTCAAACTGTGAGAAGTTGCCACCCGTGAGAAACCAGCATTGGTCTTTGTGGTGGAAGGAGTGTTGGCCACCACCAGAGACAGAAGTTCCCTATGGATTTGAATATTTTAAATTTGGTAGTGCCAGTCAGACCATCAAAAATTCTAAGGAACTCATAGAAGATTGAAATTAGGATCAATATGAATAGAAAGCAAGAGTTAATAACATTTCTTTTGAAGAAGCTCTGAATTCAAAATCAAGACCTATAAAGAGCAAGTGTGGGCCATGAGACAATTAATGGCAATAAATTAAGGATGCGCTTTTAGGATGACCTAGACTGCCCGCGCCCCCATGGAGATTTACATGTAGGACATATATAGGGGGGTGCTTCCTGGGATAACACTTTTAAGTGGAGGAAAAAAAGCAGAATTGGGTGGATGGAGAAGTTGAGCTGTAACTCAGTGTTAAAACAGAGATCTCAGCCAGGGTCCTTCAGGGTTTTCCAGAATTAAGGCAAGGGGCCTAAGCCTTTGTACTCCCACTATTTGATGACCAGAATTTCAATGTGGGCTGCCCCTAACAGTGGATGTACGTTTGGATGAGCAATTTCCTTCAGCTGAGAGCCATTCCTGAATAGGGACTCCATTGTGAACTATCAGTGAAACGTGGAAATTAAACTGGAACACATGGTTTTCCCTCTGGGCAGGATGCAAAGGTGATTTCTTGGGTTCTTGTCCAAGTGGATTTGAAGAATGAAGCCATGGACAAAAGGTGGTATAGGAAAAGGTGAAAATTTATTGGGAAACAAGCACAGACTCCCACGTGGGGAGGGGAAGAGAGACCCACTAAGTCCCTATTTTCTAAGGTTTATAAAGGCTGCAGTTCTTTGTGTCCTGATATCCCCTCTGATTGGTCACTGTAGCAGCTTCAGAGCTCAAACCCCATGTGGGGTTCCCCTCTTCTTCTCCCTTTTGTTTTTCTACTCCCTTTGTCCTTCCTCTTCCTTCTCTGAATGAGTGGCTTCCTCTCCCTTTATTCTGTAAATGTTTAGCTTTTGGCAGCTCCGAGTCCCCTTACTCTGTGAATGTATGCCTTCTGGCGGCTCCCAGCCTTACAGCCCTGCGGTTCTCCCCCATGGACCCCTTAATTCCTAAAACTCCCTAAACCTACCCTCTTTACCCCTAAAAAACTCCTTTCATCAGCAAGCAACACTTCTGACAGCTGAGGGGAGGGATACCTCAGTCCTGACAGAAGAATGACAATTAACCAGGAAGGAAAGATGGAAATACAGGAAGTAATAAAGAGCAATGGAAAGGGTAAATACATGAATAAATCCAAATTAATAGTGACTATAATGACAAAGTCTTATAAAGTTCAAAATATGTGTAAAATAAAAATGCATGATAACAAAAGTACAAAAGAGGGACACGGAATAAATGAATGTAAAGCATTGCAAGGTCCTGATGTTGTCTGGGAAGGGGTGAAAGTACAAAATTTTAATAAGTCAAGAAGACACATGTACTTGGGGGACCACTTAGCAAACATCAAAAGATTATATAACTAACAAAGTTATAGATGCGAAAAATAGAATCATAGAAAAATACTCGATTGATCCAAAAGAAGTCAAGGAAGGAGATATAAAGGAAGATAGAACAAATTAGACAAACAAAAATAAAAACAGTAAAAGGATACTTATACTAAACCTAACACATTATTTATTAATGTACAGAATACTTTAATTAAAGAGCAAAAACTTCAGATTGGATAAGAAATTACCTCTTAATCTCCAAATCAATGTAAATTAAGTCTTGTTTTTTCTGCAGTAAAATTACACATCCTTCCCTTAAAAGTTGTAAAATGGTCGACATTAGTGGTCTTGATCGTTGAAATTGATTGCAAAGGTTCATCTGTTAATGAAATGAGATTTTGCATATTTCATCTTTGAAAATGTCTTTTACACACATAAGTCCTACCAGTTACTTATATCAATCCATAAACATGTAAATTTAATTGAGCATTTTTATCACTTGGAAGGCATTTATAGAATTCTATTAAATTGATCTCTTTATATTTGCATTTTACCCTGTCATTACTTTGCAGATTAATCACTTCCAATTGAAAGGCAAATGGATGCTTCTCAATTGCTTCCATTAAAATTCAGTTGAATGAATTTTTGTTGTTATTAAATGAATGTAGAAATATGAAAATTTTCTTTACACTTGTATCAAGGTCCAAAAAACACTGCTAGCACTATAGTCTGGGCTTGGAAAATATAGCTCCTGCAAATTTGTATGGGAATGAAGATTTCACTTCTTGTTTTAACTTGGACAGGATGGGAAATGTATAAAGCATTTCAGGAGTAACCAAAAATTATTGATTACATTTTCACTTACGTAGTACTGATAGTACCTATTAATTGAAATCTTGTATAATATAGTAAAACACAGTACTGTTCTCAATTTAAATTAACTCTTTTGTTGAATTCTTTTTGTTAATAACATAATTTAATGAATGACTCTATAAAACATTTTTTCTCACATGTTTCATAGTTATTTTCATAGCTTTATAGCCCATTGAAGTACATTACCTTTTCCTTTGTTCTCCTGACTCCAGAACCTTTCATTTCAGCCTCCATTTACTCCTGATTTAGGATTTTCTATTAAGAATTTTGGAAACTAAAATTGATTCCAGAGCATTAGTCTTGTCATTCAAAATGTTGCCACTAATTTTTACTGCATTGTCACCTTTAAATAGTGTTGTAAGAGCAAATAGTGAATTTATAAATTGTTGACCTACTTATGTATCTTTTATTAAAACTAAAACTCATTTTAGTTTCTCTGAGCCTCAGTTTCCAATTTTTTAATATAGGAATCTTATACCTCTTTTGAAGTCCTTATGAGGAATAAGGCAGTGCATATAGAGTGTCTGCTATTGTAATTCTACAGTAAATCTTACTTCTTGGATCTTCAATTACCCCAATTTTAATGTTAAACATTACTTTATGATTCTTGCGTAATGTATTCCTTTTATCTTGAACATCTCAAATAATTTGTTTTTCATATATCAGTTCACTTTCATTATACCATAAGGAAATGTAACAGTTTATTTTCTGAATCACATGTATGTGAATGTAAAGTATCCTTTAAATATGTATGTGTGTGTATCTAAATATAACATGTGCATATATTTAAAGCAGTCTGTCCTTTACTGCTTTATTATATCTATAAATATATTGCCTTTTCACTAATTAAACATTTTAGTGAGAAAATTAGGGAGGAAAATGAAAAGAGTATCAGCCACCATTCCTTGAGGCATATCATTCAGAGACCATAGAAAAAGAACAAACCAGTTTGTGGAATACTGCAGCCTGAAACCAACCATTAGCAAACCAATGCCTTTCAAACCAAAGGGTCACTTTGTAGGGAAGGGGGAACACTACATTCGGACGTTTCTAAGGATCTCAAGAGCAACACCCCATGGACCAATGTTTTCTTGGTGGCATCTTGTTAACTCATAAACCACAAAGTTTTGTGCTTAAACTGTGGTTGAAAATTTAAGCAGAAACCTGTAAATGAGTAGCTTAGTGTCTTAAAACCATATATTTATCCAAATGAAGGTGTGGCCCCCATGTTGCTTCCCTTTAGATGCCCAAACTTTGAAGAGCAGAGGGTTGGATCATTCTTAGGCATTTCTTACAAGTGTGTAGAGACGTCTTTCTTCTATTTTCTTCCCCCAAATATTATTTTCCTGGTTTGATGAAATAGGAGTCACCTTTTATATTTTCCACACTTGAATGTGAACACTGTGGTAGTTGTTTTAATAACTCAGGATATTCACATGTTTCCACCCTGGAGCTATTCTAAAGAGAAACCACAGTTCCAGAAATAAGCAAAGCAAACAAAACAAAATAAACTAATGTTATGTCTTTTAGATTGCAGGTAGTAAGGTTACCAGTAAACAATGTTTGGCTCTGCAAAGATATTTTCCCCTGCCTTTAAAATGTAAATATAATTAGATATTTCTGCTCGGTTTTATTTTGGTGCCCTCTCAATGTCAATGGCAGGTCAGAAGCGGGGATTGAATGAGGAGACCTGGGTACTGGAAGACCACTCCTGCTTACCTCCTGTCTGGGCCTCAGGCGTGGCTCATTCTGTTGGCCCATTCTCCTGGTCCTTCTTTGAATCTTGGCAGGAATAACAGCAATATTTGGGCTTCCTCCTCTCTCATTTCTTATCCTTTCTGAGTGCCTAAAGACTATAGAGCTTCTTGCTATTATCACGTTTCTGAAGACTAATAAAGAGTCATTCATATGTTTATTCATTCAACAAGTATTCTATATAATAAAAGCCTAATTTGCTAAGTGTCCAGTCATCCGGTTGTCCGTTCAACCAATCAAACCATAATATGCTAATGATATGCCAAGGCCGCTCAACCACTCGCTATGATGTACACTGACCACCAGAGGGCAGACAGTTGACTGGTCGACTGGTTGCTATGATATGCACTGACCACCAGGGGCAGATGCTCCAACCAGTAGGTTAGCTTGCTGGAGGGGTCCAGCCGATTGGGACTGAGTGAGATGGTTTGGACATGCCATGGAGCCCTCCTGCAGTTCCTCCAAGGCTGGCCAACCGCCCACGTCCCTCTCCGGCCCTGATCGTACACCGGTGGGGTCCCTCGGCCTGGCCTGCACCCTCTCACAATCCAGGACCCCTTGGGGGATGTCAGAGAGCCAGTTTTGGCCCAATTCCGCAAGCCAGGCCAAGGGGCCCCACTGGTGCACAAATCTGTGCACCAGGCCTCTAGTCTAGAGATTATCTACTATGAATATTGTCAGAGAGTTCTAGGTTGACATTCAAGTGCTTAAAAAAAAAATAAAGGATGCCATCTGGAACTTACAATCTAGAGATAAAATACTAAATAGACACATTTCAAAAGTTATATAACATAAATACATGATTTAGTTGAGAAAGTGCTGGCCAATATTGTCCAATGGGTTGAACTTGGCATAGTCTGTCTGACAGATGTAGAAAACAAAGTGTCTGTAAGGGTAAACATCATTTGTTTTCAAGGAACAAAAATCCTCTCAAGTTACCTTCAAAAAGGGAGCTATAGAACAAGACAGAAAAACTGGAATGTTGGGGACAGCCTCCCTGTCTCTCTGACTCAATCTTTGTCTCTCTTTCCATAAAAAGTGATTTCTCTTCTGTCTGTTCTGCTCTCCTCACTGCAAACCATCTTGCTCCATAAGATTCTTGGTCGCTGTTCTTCCTTATGTTCAGCTTGCATGTACCATGTTTGCCCAACCCAACTCCAGTTCCAACACTGGACATGCACCTAACATATATTCTTGAGTTGCAAGGATGCCAATCTATGCTTTTGTGTTACATTTTCAGTAGCAGTCAAAACAAAGATTATAATGGAGAAGCGAGATAACAAAATTGGACTCAGGATGGGCAGGACGTAGGATGACAGTGGTGAAAGCAAATGGATGCAAGTACATTATAAATATGGAAACAAATGGTTTTAACTAATGGAATCAAAACTGTATTTGGAAACTCAAAGGGACAAAACCATTAGGGAAAAAAGGCAAGTCCAGGGACCCAGATTAGAGATGTTGAATCAATAAATGGCATTTGGTTTTTAGTTGCACTAGCTACACTTTCTTGCTGATTTACTGTAGATAGTTGTGTAAAAAAAATTTACCAGAGAAATTATCTGTGTTTGAGACAAGGGGGTAGAGTGGGAGCCAAGAAGCATCAAGTTGGCAACTGCAGTGCTTGTGTAGGAGTAGATGGACTTATTTTAAATTAATGCAGTGTTGGCGGGAGCCTGTTTCATTATTTATTTCTAACTTTATTGGTTTGTACTAATCAAATGTAAGTTATAAATTCCCATGTTTTTAGGCTTAAAACATTTTTTTTTGTAACTAAGCACACAACTGATTTTTGTAAATGCTCCATAGATGTATAGAAAAAATGTAAATCTCTACTAAAGGGATATTCAATTTCCCTGTGTCTTTGTTTAATGTTTTTGGCTATAAGTAACATCCTATTCTAGAGTAGTTATTAATCAAATTTTACCACATTTTCTTTGTTTTGCTAATAGTTCAATTAATATATTTAGTTTCTGTATTGCATGGTATAATAATGCAATTCCATAAATTGTGACTTATTTAAAAATTTCCCTCTTTATATGATTTAATATATTGGGATTTTGAGGAGCTACTCAGTAAACAACATTCCTCTTTCTCACCTAAATAGAACAAATTAAGAAGTAAAAGCAAATGGATGGTATATACAGGACAGCCTTCATAATTTACAGGGCCCAGTAATAATTATTAAGAATTTCAAGACAGGGATAGCCAGGGACTTGTAAACACAGGGACCTTCTAAGCATGAGGCCCTGCTCAGGCCACAAGTCTATGAGGCCAGCCCAGGGTATATGGAAGTCTAAATATCAATCTTGTTCCAAGTGAAGTTGATGGAGGAGAGTTAAATGGGCCTGCTGCTCAGACTTACTCTGCTGGTGACTGACCGATACCATATTTTTCTAATTAGTAGTCCAACTCTGATGAAGTGTTTAAAAAGTTAATTTTATATAATAAAAGCCTAATATGCAAATTGTCCCCTCAGGTGGTCATTCGACCAAGAGTTCGACCGCTCACTATGACATGCGCCAACCACCAGGGGGCTGCGCGAAATATAGCAGGTGTCAGTGACACAGCATTGGCAGCGGGAGAGAGTGGAGGTGCCGATGGCCCCAATGATAGCGGGATGGTGGCAGGATGGTGGAGTAGGTGAGCGGGTGGCGCCAGGCCAAGGTGGGTGCGAGTGGGGGTCTGATCACCCTGCAGATGGCAGGGGGATGGCGGGGTGGGGGCCTGCCACCCGGCTCCCAGGCACTGAGAGAGTGGGGAGGGGGGGCTGGCCCAATTAATCATCCCACAGGTGGGATGGTGGAGCAGGTGAGGGGGTGGCGCCAGGCCAAGGCAGGATGCCAGGCGGGGCTGCAGGCCTGTGAGGCTGGGGGCACGAGCTGGGGCCCGATCACCACAGGCCATCCTGAGGGACCCCACCTGTGCACAAATTCATGCACTGGGTCTCTAGTAATTTACTAATATAAATCTGAAACTATACAAAACTGTTAGGTGATGACATCATATGTCATCAAAGAAAATTCTGAGTAATGCCATCGAGACTCCTCTTGCCTATTTTTTGCATACTCTATGTTCTCTTAACTTTTGCAAACAGATTTGCTGCTGAGTCATAGATGCTAGATGTCCCAGGAGATTACCTTGCCCTCCTTCTCCACACACTAGGAATAGCACAGACCTTGGCCATATACACTTATCCCTCACCAGACTAGAACTGGCCTTCAACCCTCTACTAACGAGGCCACCCCCAGTGATGAGAAGGAGCTAGTCCTTCATAGCAATTTCACTCTTGGCTCTACTTCTGAGAAGACAGAAGTGAAGGACACAATTAGTGTCAACAATGATGGGGTGTGTTTATTTTCTCATGCTGTGACACCCAACTTCTGGGTGGAATTCTGAGGTCAGTACTTGAGCGACCACCCAATGGTTTAATTCATTTTAGTTGTTGCTGTCCTGGAGGAGTAAGAACTAAAAAAGTAAGGGTCGTCGTGACTTGCTGGGAGTATGGCATGTTACAAAGAAAATAAAATACTGTTATGTGAGCCACCATTGTACACAAAGCATTCCAATTCCTCACACTGAATAAATTGCTAGTTGCTGTATGCTATGAATAGATGCAGACACAGCCATAAGATTTGCAGAATCCAATCAGACATTCTAATATTAAGAGATGGTGTGCTTCAACAAGTCAGGAAAAAGGAAATAATTCAGAATTCCATGAATGATTTTTAGCCAGTGAATAGAAATACATTTACATATCTTAAGAATCAATGAAATATAAACTTTAATTAAGTGTGTAGCCACTAAAAGAGGATTTCAGATTAACTTTACTTGAAAATTGGGAATAAAATTATTCAAATCTGAGGGAATAGGTAAAGTACCCAGCTTTTCCTTTATGTGTGGAGTCACTGATATTGCAACTGTAAAAGGGTTCACCCACCAGTTTTTCAAACAAGGATCAGTAGCATCCTGGTTGATATCCCTGGTATTTTAAAAACACTCAGACAACAAATCATAATGCTGAGGAAAAGCCTAACAATATTTTCATAGAAAATAAAAAACCTCAAAAATTATTTGGAGTGGCCTAATTGTTCATTTTCAGGGAATATGCATATTTAAAACTTTGAAAAATTTAACATTAAGTATAGAAATTATAAAGATAATTAAACCTGTATTATTCATGTTTTGAATTAAGGAATAAACATATTTGGCATTCTAGATATTTATAAAGTTTAAGAGACTCTTCTAGAGCAATAAGTCAGCCTTGTAATTTAATGTGAAGAAAACATGTTGGTAATTGATCATTTGAATCTTGTATTTGCTATTTTCTTTTTTTAAAATAAATTTTTATTGTTCAGATTATTACAATTGTTCCTCTTTTTCCCCCCATAGCTCCCCTCCACCCAGTTTCCCCCACCCCTCCACCCTTACCCCCGCCCCCGTCCTCATCCATAGGTGTATGATTTTTGTCCAGTCTCTTCCTGCACCCGCCACACCCCCTTCCCCCCGAGAATTGTCAGTCCACTCCCTTTCTATGCCCCTGATTCTATTCTATTCATCAGTTTATTCTGTTCATCAGATTATTTATTCACTTGATTTTTAGATTCACTTGTTGATACATATGTATTTGTTCATAATTTTTATTTTTACCTTTTTCTTCTTCTTCCCCTTCTTAAAGAATACCCTTCAGCATTTCATATAATACTGGTTTGGCGGTGATGAACTCCTTTAGCTTTTTCTTGTCTGTGAAGCTCTTTATCTGACCTTCAATTCTAAATGATAGCTTTGCTGGGTAGAATAATCTTGGTTGAAGGTTCTAGCTATTCATCACTTTGAATATTTCTTGCCACTCCCTTCTGACCTGCATAGTTTCTGTTGAGAAATCAGCTGACAGTCATATGGGTACTCCCTTGTAGGTAACTAATTGTTTTTCTCTTGCTGCTTGTAAGATTCTTTCTTAGTCTTTTGCCCTTGGCATTTTAATTATGATGTGTCTTGGTGTGGTCCTCTTTGGATTCCTTTTGTTTGGGGTTCTCTAAGCTTCCTGGACTTGTAAGTCTATTTCTTTCACCAGGTAGGGGAAGTTTTCTGTCATTATTTCTTCAAATAGGTTTTCAGTATCTTGCTCTCTCTCTCTTCTTCTGGCACCCCCATAATTCAGATGTTGGTACGCTTGAAGTTGTCACAGAGGCTCCTTACATTATCTTCATATTTTTGTATTCTTTTTTCCTTTTTCTTTTCCGGTTGGGTGTTTTTTTGCTTCTTTGTATTTCAAATCTTTGACTTGATTCTTGGGATCCTCTAGTCTGCTGTTGGATCTCTGTATATTATTCTTTATTTCAGTCAGTGTATGCTTAATTTCTAATTGATCCTTTTTCATATCCTTGAGGGTCTCACTATATTTCTCTGAGGTTTCTAGAAGATTCTTGAGTAACCTTATAACCATGGTTTTGAACTCTATATCCAGTATTGCTTTCCTCCATTTCTTTAATTTGTGACCTGTTTCTTTGTCTCCGCATTTTGGCTGCTTCCCTGTGTTGATAGAGTGGCTTTGTGTGCTAGGTGTCCTATAGGACCCAGTGGCTCAGCCTCCCCAATTACCTGAGGTAGACACTCTTGGTGTACCCCTTTGTGGGCTGTGTGCACAGTCTTGTTGTAGTTAAGCCTTGATTGCTGTTGGTATCACTGGGAGGAATTGACCTCCAGGCCAATTGGCTTGTGAGGACGAGTTGTGTCTACAATGGGAGAACTTCTGTGCTGGAGACACCCTTATGGGGCAGGACTTGCTTCAGTGGGGCTTTGGCACTCACTGAGTCTGCCCCCTGAGTGTCTTTCATGGATGTGAAGAATTGTAATCTGGATGGTCTCACTCTGACCACTGGGTACACTGGCTCTTGGATCTCCAAGGAGATGCAAAGTCAGCCACTGCCTGAGGCCACCCAGCAGGAGCTACAGAGAGATCTGCAGATTCCTCCTCTTTGTTTGGGGTTTGGAGGTGCCCAGATGAGGCACAGCTGTGAAGCAATGCAGGCTGCTGATGAGCCTTAGGCCTTCTTTTGGAAGCTCTGGTGTTCTCTGACCCACCTGCAGTTTGACAGGTTTTTAGGTGGAGAAAGCCCAAGGCCATTCGTATGCAAAAGTCTCTGCTCACAGCTTGGGTGGGGTTGTAAATTGGGTGGGGTGGGGTCTCAGGGAATCACCAGGGCAGAGCAAACCACAATGGCTGCCAGTCTGCTCTGCCTTGGAGAGGTCCCAGGGTCTGTGTCCCCCATCCCCGTGCAGGAACAATGAACGCTGCAAGCACCTCTGCGAGAAAGCCGCCCTAATGTTTCATCCCTATGCCAGACAGTCCAGTTTCTCTCCGTATGAGTCTGGGTCACCAGATTCTTGCCCAGAACTGTTTTTCAGAGCAGTTGGGAGCTTGTATCTCCCTCCTGGTTGAAAAAGACAACAGCTTACCCAGCTGCCAACCCCTTTCGCGTGCACCTCTGTACCTCCACACTTCCACACCTCTGCACCTCCTACCGGACTCAATGCACTTTTCTCTTTCCTTCTAGTTGTAGAATTTCCACTCAGCCAGCCTTCCCGTGGTTCTTGATAATATTCATTTTCTCTTTTAGTTGTAGTTTTAATGTGGTTGTGCACAGCAGCAAGTTCAGGTGTTTACCTATGCCGCCATCTTGGTTCCCTAATCTGCTTTCTATTTTCTTGATTTCTGTTCTTATTTTTATTATTTCTTTTTTCTATTTCCATTATCTTACATTTCATAGTCATTTTTCACCTCCTTGAGATGGATAATTAATTTTTAGTTTTTCTTGTTTTCTGTCAAATAAACCTAAGGCTATAAGTTTCTCTCCAAGCACAACTTTAGCTATATCTCATAAGTTCTAATAAATAGTATCTTCATTACTTTCCAGTTAATATTTTATTAGTTTTATTATGATATTTTCTTTGACGCATTATTTAGAAATATATTGCTTAATTTCAAAGGCATAAATGTTTCCAAATTTTCTTTTTATTTCTAGCTAATTTCCACCATGATCAGAAAAGTACTTTGACTTCAATTCTTTGAAATGTGTTGGGAATTACTTTATGTCCCACATTTGGTTGTTTTTTGATAAATGATTCTTGTACACTTGATAATATCATCTCTTCTAGGATTATTTGGTACAGTATTATATATATATATTTCAATTAGGCTACATTTTAAGCATGTTATTCAAATATTCTAAATCCTTATTTTTTGTCTATTTTATCAGTTACTGAGAGAATTGTGTTAAAATCTTCTACTAAAAACATAAACCCATTTATTTTTAAGTTCTGTCATTTTCAAAACTGCTTTATTTCAGGTTATGTTACTAGATCCATACACATGTTGCATCTTCATGATAAGCAGTATCTTTATTATGATATCCTTCTCTATGTCTGGTAAAGGTTTTCAGCTTAGTCTACTTTGTCTCATATTAGTACTGTTTTACCAGCTTCCTTTCTGGATTATGTTGGCATTGCAAATACTTTTCAGTTTTTATTTTCTAACATTTTGGTATCCCTCTGCTTTAGGTAAGCCTCTTATAAGTCTCATCTTTTTTTCCCCATTTTGGTTTCTTTTTGTGCTGGTTGTTCTGTGTACCATTTTCCCCTCTGATCCATTTGCTTTCTGTATGCCAAATTTCTGTTGATATATTTCTGTTATCTGTTCTGTTTGATTTGCCTTTCCCTTCTTCATTAGGTTTAGAGAGAAAAAAATGTCAAAGCGTTTGTTCTACATCTGTCTCAGACACTCCCATGGTCAGCGTGCAAGTCTTATTATTATTCATTCTCATTAACTACAGTTCCTTTATAAGCCCCATTTTATGGATCCCATTATTCGACCATCATCCCTTAGATTTTCAGCTCATTTTCTCCAACACCCCCACCTGGACAATTCTTTAAATCTGCCTTTACACTGTTCCTCCTTACACAGCTGAAGTCCCGTGTTCCATCATTTTAATCTTCATATTGTATATACTTTCCCCCACCCCCGCCTAGTTGAACTAGTATGTGGAACCACAACTCTGATTAAATCCACTTTTCTGCCTCTTCTGCCCATGGATCTATTCCACTAAACATGGCCAGAGAAAAACCATACTGGTCTCGCTTCATCATCATGACCACATACTAGCAGGTTTCCATGTACTCTGCATCTATACGTCACTATAGATGAACTTTACGTGACCCTGTCTGATGTGTATTAAAATCCACCTGCTCTTACCTACTCAAGGCCCACTCCAGAAATCCTCACCTGTCTCCTAATTTTAAAATTTCTTGCTCTATTGTATCATCCCCAATAGTACATACACAAGCAGTTTTTCCCACACTATTTCAAAAAACCTCTCTCTGACACCATACTGAGGACATATAAATCAGAAGCTTATGTGTGAATAAAAAAGTACACTAAATAAATTAAAAAATAAGAAACAACTTGTGGGAAATATTTGCCACTCGTATCACAGACAGAGATCTATCTCCATTATTAAAATTCTTCTATAAATCAAGAAAGTCACATCACAACATTGGTAAATGATATGAATGAGAAGTTCAGAGGGAAGTAAATTATCATTTTACTCTTAACCATATAAACAGATTCTTAAGAGAATTAAAAAACAAACAGGTACAATTTTCCCCTCTCATATTGGCAAAAGTGTAAAATTTTATTAGTCTCCGTGAAGTATTGGTTAGAAGCCTGTGTCTGAAGCCAGACTACATGTGTCTGTTTTGCAAACATTTCTTGACTGCCTATCCCTTACTTTCCTTGTGAGTAAAACAGGAATCATTATTATACCTACCTCATAACAGGAATATTTTAAGAATTGAATATGTAAATTTGTGTGACATGCTTACTGCTGCTCCTGACACAGAAAAAAAAAAGCTGTTACCATTAAAACAACATTTTGGGGTGGCAGAGGCTATGAGGTCATAGTCAACCTTATTCATTGATAGTGAAAGTCTAAATTATTACAACTTGGCAGAATTTAACGAAGTAACAAATGAACATGCCCTTTAAGCAATTGCACTTCTGCAAGTTTGTCTTGCGATATACTTCACACATTTGGAATGATGTTGTACACATTTCTTAGTGCATTACTGTTTGCAAATGCCCATCAATAGAATATCAGTTAGAAAAGTTAAATCCATGCATTCCTTGAGAATTCACCTTCAACTCTGCGTGCTGATGTCGATTTTTGGTTATTTCATATATAACAAGGTATTTTTTTTTTCAATAAAAAAGGCACAGGGCACAATAGTCTTGCATAAGTGCTACCATTTGTATAAAAAGGAAGGATAAAAATAGCATTAATGTTCTGTGTATACTCGCATATGCATAAAGAAGCTCTGCCTTCTGGTCATCATGGCCATGTAGGTACATGGTACTCACTGCCTCCCACAATCACATCAAAATTTGCAACTAAAACAGAACAACCATCATTCAGAACATGTGAAATCTAGCTGAATGAAAGTCCTACAACTAAGGAATTAAAGAAAAAGCACATCAAGACTAGTAGGAGGGGTGGGATACATGGGGCAGAATCACAGAACAGGCGGGTCCCACACCCATGTATGGCAGTTTAAAATCGAGAGTGATATTTGACTGTGGAGGTTTCCCTGAGGAGCAACGAGTCCCTGCCCCACACCAGGCCCCCAGCCCAGGGTTCCAGTGCCAGGGAGAGAAGTCCCCACAACTTCTGTCTTTAGAAACCAGCGAAAAATGAGGCTGAGGGACATGGAGGCTGCTGAAGTCTCAGGCAGATCCTCTTAAAGGGCCACCACAGAGACTAACTTGGACTCACCCCCTTTGAACTCTAGCTCTGGGGAAACAGCTTGAAAAGAACCTGGGACACTTGGGGAGGAACAGACTTGTCTGGAACCAGGGTGAGAGCTGGAGGGGCAGCTTTCTCCCAGACAGAAGTGCTGGCAGAGGCCAATGTTCATTTGTTGAGCTCTCTCCAACACAGAGCTGACAGGCTGCACCATATCTGAATCTCCATCAACCTGGCTCACACTTATTGACTGGTCCTGGTGATTCCCTGAGACCACGTCCTCCCTACTTGCAGGATCATCCAAGCCATTTCCAGTGGCTTTTCCATACAACTGGCCTCTCTTGACTCATGTTTTGGACTTTCCTAAAATCCCTCAAATAAGCAGCAGCTGGCATCTGCATGCCCCATACCTCTCAGTAAGTGGCCCCAGGCCCAGCACTAGCAGCAGCTCACCCCTCATTCACCTCTTGGCCTCTCCTGGGCTCCTCCAAGGTCAACACAAATAGCAGCCATCTTCAGATTGCTCTGTAGCTCATGCTGGATAGCTGCATACATGACACAGGCAAAGGCTGACTTTGTACCTCCCAAGAGACCCTAGAGCCAGTGTACCCTGGTGGTCACTTCAACCACACCAGATTACAACCCTACCACATCTATGAATGACATACTAAAGGGGCAGACTTGGTGAGCACCAAAGCCCTGCTGAAGCAAGTCCTGCTCCATAGGGATGGCTCCTGCACAGCAGGCTCTTCAGATGGAGTCACAGCCAATCCTTGCAACCAATTTCCCAGTGATGCCAATGTAAAGCGAGGCTCAACTACAATAGGACAGTGCACCCAGCTCACATGGGGGTTCACTTGAAGTTCCCACCTCAGGTGACTGTGGAGACTAAGCCACTGGGCCTTACAGGACACCTGCTACACAAAACAGCTCTACCAAGTCCAGGAAACACAACAGATCTACCTAGTACATAGAAACAAATACAGGGAAGCAGCCAAAATGCAGAGACAAAGAAATATGTCACAAATGAAAGGACAGGAGAAATCTCCAGAAAAGAAGAATAAATGAAATGGAAGCAAGAAAACTACCAGATTCAGAGTTCAAAACAATAATTATAAGGATGCTCTAGGAAATTAATTAGAACTTCAAAGAATTTAGTGAAAACTTCAAGGAACTTTGTGAAAACATCAACAACATAAAAAAGGACCAGTCAGAAATGAAGGATACACTAATTGAAATAAAGAATAATTTATAGGGGATCAACAGTAGAGTAGAGGACACTGAGAATCAATCAAGAATTTGGAGTATAAGGAAGCAAAAAAACAACACCCAATCAGAAGAGCAAAAAGAAAAAAAGAATTCAAAAATATTAAGATAGTGTAAGGAGCCTCTGGGACAACTTCATACCAACATTCACATCATAGGGAAGTAGAAGAGAGGAACAAGAAATTGAAAACCTATTTGAAAAAACAATGACAGAAAATTCCCTAACATGGTGAAAGAATTAGACATACAAGTCAGGAAGCCAGAGAATCCCAAACAAGATGAACCCAAAAAGGTCCAAACCAAGACACGTCATAATTAAAATGCCAAAGTTAAAGTCAAAGAGAGAATCTTAAAAGCAGCAAGAGAAAGGCAGTTAGTTACCTCCAAGGGAGTACCCATACGACTGTCAGCTGATTTCTCAACAAAAACTATGCAGGCCAGAAGGGAGTGGCAAGAAATATTCAAAGTGATGCAAAGCAAGGACCTATAACCAAGATTACTCTACCCAGCAAAGTAATTCTATAATTTAGAATTGAAGGTCAGATAACTAGCTTCACAGACAAGGAAAAGATAAAAGAGTTCATCACCACCAAACCAGTATTACATGAAATGTTGAAGGGTATTCTTTAAGAAGAGGAAGAAGAATAAATAAAAGAAAAAATATGAACAATAAAATGGCAATAAATGCATATCTATCAACAATTGAATCTAAAAATAAACCAACAGGGAATTTAATGAACAAAATAAACTGATGAATAAAATAGAACCAGAGCAATTGAAACATGGAACAGACTGACAAATCTCAGAGGAAAGAGGGGAGGGAGGCCAGCAAGAGATTAACCAAAGACCTTATATGCATATATGCATTACCTATGGATATAGATAATAGGGTGGTGAAAGCCTGTGGCAGAGCAGAAAGTTAGTGGAGGGGGGAAAAGAAGAGGGACATCAGTAATACTCTAAATAATAAAAGTTTAAATAAAGAGAAACTCTGACACAATTCACACAAAAAAGTATTAACAGTGGTTTCTAGCGGAGTAGGCAAATAGGCTTAGAAGTTAGAAGGAAACTTTTCACTGAATGCCTTCTTTTACTTTATGATAGATTTATACTCTATGATAGATTGGGGAAAATGCCAGAATATGTTAGTTCTCTGCCTAAAACCCTCCAATGATCGTTTACCTTTCTTAGAGAGCAATTTAGTCTTTACAATAGCCTATAGTGTTCTAAATTATTTGTCTCTCCATCCTCTCCTATCCCTCTCTGCACACTCACATAGTCATACCACCTTCTTGTCATCCTTGAAAATGTCAAACAGGCTCCTGCCTCAGACTCATTGCTACTGATTTCTTGTTTTCAGTACATGTCCTTCAGGAGGCTCTTTGCCTATTTTCTAGATTTATTTTAGTCTCTAATCCTTTTAAACTCTATTTTTGGTGCAGTGTGCTTCTTTTCTCATTTATATCTTCTATGTCACTTGCTGTGCTGTCTACAAAATCCCCCTTTTTAAGGTCCTTTTAATTTTGCCATATTTTTTGTGATAATTTTTTCTCTTACTTTTTTCCTGAGTTCTTTTATGGGTTTTTATGTAGATTTTGTATCTCATTCGATAAAGGCAATCACATTTGTTTAAACTGATGGCAAAATATCTGTTCACAACGTTTATCTGATCCATGGAAATAGTATTCTGATGAGTGCTCTTCACTTGCTATCTTCTTCGCATTTTCATTTTTTCCTTGTAGAACTTCTGTATAGATTCTTTACTGATCCTTTTCAATAATTCAATATTTAAGGTTTCTGTTTGTTTATTTGTTAGTTCGGAACCAGCTCTTTCCTTTGAGGGGAATTTTTGAGAGAGGGAGAAGGGAGGGACTAGTTCCATGCTATTTGGGATTTTCCTATAATCCAGGGATTTATGAGAGAGTTTATGTAGCCTTTACTATTTCCCAGATAGTTGGAATAGGCAATATTTTTTCCTTCACAATACATGTGTTGTGTTCTTCCCTGCTGCCATAGAGAAACACTGCTTCTTGGAAATATGGCTTGTCTAAGTGACATTTCACTCAGCCATCCTTGTTGTGCATCTGGAATGAAGTAAGGTAGTTGGGATCCCCAGCTTCCATCTCGTGCCCATCCCTACATCCTTGCAAGCAAGGGATATTGTTTTTGCACATCTGTGTGCTCAGAACGATTTTGCAAAGTGTACAATATGCAGGGGTTTTTTCTGAAAGTCTATAGCAACTGGATCCTATCATCAATTAGTTCTCTCACTGTGTTATCTTCTCCTAATTTCCTCCCTTGTGACATTGTTTACTGTCCACTTTGTTTCTTTTTGGATTATTTTTGGCTGAGAAGGGGGAAATGCTGATTTCACGTCAATGTTCAAATTTGAAATTCCTTGTACTTTAACTTTCCTGGAGCACTTTATAAAAATGACAGTCCCATCAGGTGAGGATAAAAACAGAACATGGAGTTAATAGGCCTATTTGTCATGTACCAACTACTCTACTAATACTGGAAATAAAACATTGAACTAGACAGAAACTGTTTTGTGGAGCTTATATTCTAGTTATAGAGATTTAAAATTTAATGAGTAGTTACCTAAATAGAGTAGTTAAAAGTTATAGTAAGTGCACTAAAGAAAAGAATATGCCAGTTTATATCTTTGAATTTGACAGCTGCTGTAATCAAATTCAGATTAGATTTTTTTGTTTTATTGCTTTATTGTTTTTGTTTTAATTATTTAGAAATGTGCACAGTGGCCTTTAAAACTCCAGGCACCAGCTGTCTTCATTTGGCAAACTTGGAAATGCATGTTCTATCCATTTGCCAAGATTGACTTTGTGGCTGGCCAGAGATTCACGACAGAGTTTGGGTAACCCACAGTTTCTTTTCCATAGAATGCCACAAAGTTAATGAGTTATCTTTTTCTTTGTGGGAACTTATTTCTGAGTTAAAAAATCAAAACATGGTTTTTCTTATTGACTAAAAAAATTTACATATTTGATCCAGTAAAAGGAAAAAGTAACAAGCCTAAAAACCAAGAGCTAAACATGTCTATGATATTAGTTAGCCAATAAAAAAAAATATATTTTCTTTTCCATGGTTGGGCACTGGATTTTTTAGCTAGTTATTTTTAAGGCATCATGTCCCTTCTTGATATAAATTAGAGTAATGATTGACCTACAGGTGTGGTCATTAGCGTTATGTCAAAAGATGTTTAGATGTTAGGAAGAATTTTAGAAAAATCAATTAGAGATGTTTGATGATGGAAGTAATGTAAATGCACTAAATAATGCACAGATGCAGATGTCAATTAATTAAGAATCTGAGATTTTTTTGTTCAATTAACTATTAGAGGATTTTATAAATTTATGTTAACCTGTATTGAGTTCTTTCATAAAATCAAGTAGTTAAGGATATGTTATTTCTGGGAAAGAACTTATAGAACACTAGAATATCAGTTCCCATCTACTTTCAATTAAAGCTTGTTTATTTTGGAAAAAAATATTATGGTTAATAATAGAAAACATCATGAATACTGTTCATACCCTCTTTTAACGAGCAAATTCATTTTCACTTCACATAGTAGCACGTGGTGACATCGAAAGCCAGTTTTTCCCCTAAGTTTAGCATCAGAGCATTGAATAGTGAGCATTGTAGTGGATTATCAACACTAGGTAAGTTAAAAGACTCCAAAGAAATTAAGCCATAATCAAATACTTAAATTATTCTCTTACCTTTTTCCTGCAGACACCTTCATTATGTACATATATGATTAATTGAAACACCTTTAACTTAGTTTCACATTGTTAACAGTCAATCATATTCCAAGTTCTGATGGGTAATTTCACAAGGGATACCCTCCTGAACTAAGAATATTGACTAAACTCT
>NW_005871060.1:8409511-8435987 GCF_000147115.1 Myotis lucifugus | reverse complement strand
CTGCAATCAAACAATCCTGAAAGGATGGTACCACAAACCCTCTAAAAGGCATGCTATTGTAGATAAAACATCCGCCTAGGCTTCGTGGTGGAATTTGGGGATTCACTGTTTCTCTGCACGATTTTCTCATTGAAGGAGATAGGGATATTAAAATGTTCGGTTAATTCAACGCGTGGCACAGAGTATTTATCGGAAGATGTTGTGTTTCACTTTGTTCTGTTTTATTCTTTCCCAAATAAAAAAGCAAATCCTCTTTACCAACCTGGAAAGCAAGCGTGTCAGCACTTTAAGTAACCAAAACAAACTAAACTAAATACTCGATTCACTGAGAACAAAGGAGGAAAAATTCTCAGCCAGCCATCTGTTTCTAAAATAATTTAATTCAAAACACAGTCCCATAACAGGGAAAAGGACACCATTGGCTTCGAGATAATCTCCTGTCTCCGATTACTCTCAGAGCTGGAATGGCACACGACATCCTATGACTAAGCATGAGGAGGCACTTTCCCTCCCAAACCCAGAGCCAGCAGCCACGGTCCCCACACCAACGCCCAAGCCCCTCACAAAGTGACCCAGAGACATCACTGTCTCAGTGGGTGGGTCTACCGCAGCAAACAGTCCAGAGCTTATGCTGCAGGCTTGCCCGCTTTAACAAAGAAACAGAATTCCCGGAGGATGAGCCCAGAAATCAGGATTTTAAAAGATTCCCAGGTGATTCTAATGTGCAGCCAAGGGTTGAGAACCATTGTCTTAAAGGGTAAATATTTCTTAGCCATCACGAAAACCCCAGTCAAACTGTTTTTTCCCCTAAAATATTTATTCTTCTTCCAAGAGCATAGCTAACATGTGCTGATGCTTTTAATTCTGCTGTATTACATTCAAACTTTACCTCTCATATCAATGCTGAAAACCAATAAGTAGCTCCTGGTGGCTCTTGGAAAGGAAAAACAAATATTATAAAAATGACTATAATACAGTCTTATAATCATTTTAATGCCAATAATTTTAGAGAATTTTGCAGTTTTTGTTATTTGCCTCATAGAATCCCAACAAAATTAAATACAATGAAAACTTCATACAATTTGAGGGGGTTTTTTTAGTCAGCTCCGGCCACTATAAAACAATGACCATAGACTGGGTGGCTTAAACAACGGGAATTTATTTATCAGAATTACGGAGATTGGAAGTCCGTGATCCAGGTGTCAGCAGGGTCAGTGTCTGGTGAGCACTCTCTCCTTGGGTTGTAAAGCACCACCTCCTCACTGTGACCTCACATGAGCTTTCTCAGTTCATGCAGGTGGAGAGAAAGAGAAAGGTAGTAAACTCTCCAGTGTCTCCTCTTATAAGGGCACTAATCCTATCATGGGCCCCACCCTCATGGCCTCTTCTAAACCTAGTTACTGCCCCAAAACTGCATCTCTGAATACCATCACATCAGGGATTAGGGCTTCAACATATGGATTTTAAGGGGACATAATTCAGGCCGCAAGAGATCTATGCAAATAATGGGAGAGTCCTAAGGATTTTTAAATGTAGTATCTTTCTAGTCATATGATTAATTATGTAACACATTTCCCATTATAACCTATACAATTTAATTTGATTATAAAATCATCTAATGAAAGGAAACTTTCACTCAAGTGTGGCATGAAGTCTTTAAAAAATATATCCTGTGTTTCATATTTTCCCTCTTTTACTTCTTTTTGAGGAGCTAAGCTCTGAACTTGTTTCCTTAGAGAAAGGAACATGAGGTAGAAGCGGGGGGAAACGAGTCTTTTTGCTTTGGTTTTCAAAAGCCAAAACCCTAAGAGTAATTCTGGTATGGACAAAGGTATATTTGAAGACTATTCCACAAGCCACATGGAAGGAAGAGAGCTGGAGTTCTATTAAGGAAAATGAAATTGTGGTTGGAAATGGAGAGCTGAGCCTTTTTCCCATCCATTTTATGGGTCAGAGTCTCTGAAAGATGACAGGATCCTGGAGAAACTTTGAAGAGACTCAGTGAGAAACTCTGGTTCCCTCTTCCTGGTTTAGAGCCCAGGAGAGGTGGGAAGACTCCAGAAATGTGAGGCTCCTGGGAGAGAGGGCGGGTGCTACCTGTTTTCCATAGTAGAATCCTGATGAGGTGGCAAGAGGGAAGGGCTGCATGTTGAGTTCAGGTCCACTGAGCCAAAGACGTAGATTCCTGTGCTGCAGACCAAGCAGCAGAATGATTCTTGTCTCTCAAAGAAACAAAAATAATTACTACACCTGAAGAGATCATGTGAACAGTATGAGGGACATCTCATCCCTACCTGATGGATTGACGACTGAGAGAAGCAATGTGTCAGTGGGTGACTGTGTAGACCAAGCATGTCAAACTCGCGGCTGGCGGGCCGCATGCCTCCTGTATTTGGCCCGTGTTAGCCTTTGAGTTTGACATGCTTGGGACAGATGATATTGAGGATCATGTGCTTCCCGCAAGGGACCTGGCACCACTCAGGCCCCCCACTTAGACAAAGCTCTGGAGAAATTTCTAGGTGTATGACTGACTGTGGTTAAGTTCAGGCCACCCAGTGGATTGGGGGCTCAAAATAGAAATTGTGAAGGAAGAAAGTATGTTGCACTAGGCCTGTTGGTTCATCTTTTCCCAGGGACTAAATCTGCATTCCATGAGGTTTTGTCAGGCCACAGAATGCTCACGCTGTTGCCTCTTTCCCTCGGGACAATGGATGCCTGATCACCTCATGCTTACTTAATCTTTTCTGCACCATGAACCCATATGCCCAACAGACCGTGAGACATTTTCACTTGAATGTGCCTCAAGACACTTAATACTCAATATATTCAAAACCATACTCATAATCTTCCCCAAGCTCTCTTTAGGATGCCCTGTCTCAGTGAGCAGGACCCTTTCTAATCGCAGTACAAGCCAGCATCCTGCTGCTGGTCCTTGACAGCCTCCTCCATCCCCACCCACCTGCAACCTTTTGCTTCTCTCCATTTCTACTACAACCACTTTGGCCCACACTACCATCATCTTTCCCTTGGAAAGGGATCTACTGCATTCATTCAGCTCCCCCGCCCCCACCTTTCATCATTCTCTGCACTGCACCTGAATGATTTTCAAAATGAAACGGGCCATGTTGTTCCCTACAACTCACCCCCAACGCCTCGCACAGGTTCCATTGTGCCAGTTCTTCGGGAGCTGGCTGCTGTGATTTTACACAACCTCGTCTTAAACCATGCTTCTCTCACCTTCTGTACCCCCTTTCCCTTACTTAAGCCAGCAAAGTCCCTACTGCCCCAGGGCCTTTGCATGTCTGCTCTTTCAACCTGGAATGCTATTCTTCACATCTTTACTAGCCAATTTCTAGTCATACCTCAGATCTTAGGTCCTTATTCCTAACCTTGCCAACCAACCATATCTCCCATTCATGGTCTCAGAGTAATAGGCTTCTCCCCTTCACAGCAATAATAATAATTGAACTATTTACTTCTTTTGTGATTATTTATTACCCTCTGCTTTCCCCACTAGGCTGTCAGCTCAATGAGCAGTGAAAACAAATCTGTATTCCTATTGTATCCACAGTGGCTTAGACATATAGTAGACATTCAATAAAGTATCAGTAAAGTATTTAGAAGTCTCAAGTGCGTCTTTACTACAGTAACAATAGTTGTGACTCTTTGAGTGCTTACTCTCTGTGTGGCGCCATTAGAAGCATTTGTTGCATGTATTATTAGCTCATTTAACTCCCAAAACAACACTGTGGGGTAGGCAGTGCTATTATCGTCGCTGGCTTTCAGACTGGGAAACAGGCACAAGCCTCACATGGCTGGCAATATAGGCTCAGAGGCTGTGTTCCCCACAGCCAGCCTGCACTGCCTAGGCCAGTGATGGCGAACCTTTTGAGCTCGGCGTGTCAGCATTGTGAAAAACCCTAACTTAACTCTGGTGCCGTGTCACATATGGAAATTTTTTGATCTTTGCAAC
The DNA here is from genome assembly GCF_000147115.1 of Myotis lucifugus. Taxonomy (NCBI): domain Eukaryota; kingdom Metazoa; phylum Chordata; class Mammalia; order Chiroptera; family Vespertilionidae; genus Myotis; species Myotis lucifugus. The sequence goes on along the minus strand of NW_005871060.1, from coordinate 8,432,014 downwards.
CATAGTAAGACAAATATTTATATTTTTGATATTTATTTTATATATTTAAATGCCATTTAACAAAGAAAAATCAACCAAAAAAATGAGTTCGCGTGTCACCTCTGACACGCGTGTCATAGGTTTGCCATCACTGCCCTAGGCAGTCTGTCCCACGGTGAGTGCTGTGCCCACCTAAGAGGCAGCTGCTGGCCTCCTGCATCATGGGAAATTATGGATATCATTCACATCAGATTATATTAATTATAAGGCCATAGAAAGCTTGAATACATTAAATTCTCACGAATTATACACATTCTCCACTTACTTGTATAGTCAGTGCGTATTGAGTACTTCTGTGCTGGAATTTGTGCTAGAAATTAATAAATATAAAGGAGAATGGATGGTCTTTGCCCTTAAGATGTTCCCAGTCTGGTGAGATAAATGGAAACAGAAACAAATCATTCAGTACAATGCGGTGGGAGCTATTGTGGAGATCCTGGGGGAAGGCGGAGAGGACCAAGCTCAGTGTTTCCTAGCAGGGGGTGGGATGGTCAAGAACATAACTTGTTACCTCTAGGATTCCCTCTATGAAAAATGGTATGAGGTAGGCCCATGTTAAGGATTTCTAATACCCCCTTTCTCCTCTATTTTTCCACATCCCAGATTGCTTGCTAGGGCTGCCAGAACAAAATATCACAAACTGAGTGGCTTAGACAACAGAACTTATTGTCGCAGAGGCTGGAATTATCTTGGAGGCTGGAAGTCCAAGATCAAAGTGTCTACAGAGCTGGTTCCTTCTGAGGAATATGAAGGAGAATCTGCTCTATGCCTTTCTCCTAGCTTCTGAGGTTTACTGGCAATCTTAAAGTGATAATCAAAAACATCATTCTACGCTGTTCTCCTCAAGCTTGTCTTGCTTCAGTAGTTGCATAGTATTAAGCATAAATTTGCTCATCCTTACTATAGTCTTTCCATAAAAATGCTCTTCAGTGATATAATATGAATCAGATTAAATATATATATTTACATACATACATACACAGAATCCTGCTTTAGAGCACCCCCCCCCAAACATAGGCATTCTTGCTTAATTATAAACATCTGGGTGTTTTGCGCACATGGGTACACACACACACATTCACAAACGCACACACGCACACGTGCAAACACACACTTAAAATAAGCAAAACTTGCAGTGCTCTGTATCCAATGCATCTCTCCCCTCTGCTGGAAAGTGACCAGACTGTACTGTTCTTTGGAAACAGTCTACACAATGTTTCTTCCCTGCCACCTATGTGCTTCTTTAGTTAATTGCAACCAGGATTCTCACATTTACTCTCTTGCAATTGTCCGAAATAAATAGGTTCTCCTCAAAGAATCGTTATTCTTATATTATGTCTCTTTCTCTGTGTCCTTCAGTTCTTTCTCTTTCCAATCCATTCAATCCCTAAATCCAATCAACCATAAATTGATGTCCCTGAACATACTTCTATCAAAGTATCAGTAAAATGCGAGAGCTGCCTAGCGTGTCCAATCCTAGCCTTGTGCAGCATGGTGGCCTGCCGGAGCTGCAGGCTCTTGACACAGTCCCTGTGCCATCCCATGGGGCCTGGGCTCGACGCTCTGCTGGGACAGGCTGTTGTGTTTCTAGGGTCTCCTCCCATGGAGTTGCCAGATCCCAGATCTAAGGCTGGTGGGATGCTTTTTAAAGATAGACATTCCAAGCCCCTTGCCTGTATGTTTTGTTTTAGGATGTATTTTATGAGGCTCCAGACTCAGTATATTTAAAAGCTTCCCAAATCTAACATTTCACCAGCTTTGGAAACTTCTTCCTCATAACACCTTCACCCCTCACCATGTCAAGTTGCACACTTTTTTTAACAAAAGAAAAATGAGGCTCAGCATATTTCTTGAACGTGGAGGTACATGGTTGAAGACAGAAAATACCTTCCATTTTCCTAGTAGTCTTGAACTTTCATGACTAAAAGAAAGGTATAATTGCCAAGTTCAGAAACACCTAGAAATAAGAGAGGTGGTTATTATAAAAATGAGCACCTGTAGGCAGTATATTTTATTGAAAAAATAATGGTTTAGAGGAAGAATCCAAGCTATAATAAAATTAATTACTGTTCTGCAAGCCATCCTAAAGGAGGGTTTGTAATGAAAGAAACTCATTGTCACCACTCAGCTATGTACATGGTTGCCAGTGTGCTAACTGCTGCAGCTGATCTTTGACCTGCATCATGTGATAGCTTGGACGGGTCCAAATAGTTTACCCATCAACGAGCCTACAGAATGCTGGTCTGTGTCCTGAAAATAAGATAAACAAGCAGCTGACTACAGTTTTAAGGGAGCTGTATTGAAAAAAAAATAAACTCAAGCCTTGCATACAGGACATGGCTTTCTCAACCTAAAAGCAATCTCTATGCTGAAAACTGCTACAAGATATTTTTAGAGATGAGAACACAGAAAGAAAGTAATGTAGTCCCAAAACCATGAAGCTCTTAGAATTGGGCACAGGTAGTCTAATTCTCAAAACCCCACACCATGGCATTTACTGGCTCTATTTTGACCATCAAGATGAATCTAGAAGACGAATTCTGGCTCTACTACTCATAATATGTGTAACATTGGACAAACTACTAAACCTCTCTGTGCCTCAGTTTCCTCTCCTTTAAATAGGAAGGATAATAACAGTGATTATCTCATGGATTAGTTTTGAGTTTGTATGAGTAAACACATATAAGTCTTTAACATAGTACCTGCCACTGATACTGTGTTGTTACTGTTATATTGTTGTCAAATTTTAGGTTCTACATCAATGACAAAAAGTATTATTGTAAGGCCAAACCTCTGCATCCCTAAGCAACCCTATTGTGTCTGGAAGATTTAGATATTGAGCGTCTTCAATGTTTTATGGCCAGGCTTTAACAAACTATTGTAGATTAGATCTCCAAATGGCCTCAAATTTTAGATGAAGGACCTTTGTGAGGGTTAGACTTTTATTTGATGCCTTTCACCAGAGCTCATTAACTCAAGCCACAGGAGGATATCAATTTTAATTAGAAAAATGATTGAATATAGAATACTCTAAATTTAATTACAGTAGAAAACTCACTAAACCCTACATGTTACATGTTATTCAAGCAAACATGGCTTAGTTGTTGACCTCTTGAATTCACAATTTAGTGGAGGAGATGGATTTATACCAGCTTAATAAAGTGAGATAAGGACTATTAGTGGTGAGAAGGAGATCAGAGGGAAAGTTATATTTGGGTGGAGCTTTGAAAGATTAATGATGAGGACTTTCCAGTCCAAAGTGAATAAATGGGTGGAGATTTTGAAAATTCCTTAGACATTTGAGAGTGCTGTGAAGTCCATTGTAGTAAGCAAGAGCATAGCTTAAACAGTTAAGACACATCCAAAAAGGAAAATTGGATATTAACTTTCCTACTTTCAAGAAAACATATGCTGCCAGCATAGGTAAGAAAAAGTGCCTAGGAATTACTTCAATGAACGGTAACAATATTTTTAATTAGCTTGCTAATTTTAAAGGGATAAATAGCTAAAATATTTGAAGTTAATAGGTTGACTTAAATATCTAAAATATGTCCCATGAATTGTCATTCATATTACTAATATGCTTAGATACTCTATCTTAACCCAGAAATTGTGCATTACTAAGATTAACAATCAAACACTATTCCAAATTATCCTAAGATTTTCCTCATTACATGGTCAACATATAATGATCAATTTACTTTTTTTCTTGATCTTATTGAAATAAGAAAATTTGTCATGGTATTGCCTGGAGCACCATTCCCAAGTCTGTGTTTTCTATAAAAAGTAAAATGTGGTCAGCCACAATGGCATAATATTAGAAATAAACTACAACAAAAACAACGAAAAAATTCAAACACTTGGAAGCTGAATAGCATGCTATTAAACAATGATTGGGTTACCAAAGAGATCAAAGAAGAAATTAAAAACATCCTGGAAACTAATGACAATGAAAACACAACAATCCAAAATCTAAGGGACACAGTGAAAGCAGTCCTGAGAGGGAAGTTCATAGCTCTGCAGGCCTACCTCAAAAAACAAGAAAAAAAATGGTAATAAATCATCTAACTCTACAACTTAAAGAATTAGAAAGAGAGCAATGAGAAAAGCCCAGGGTGAAAAGAAGGAAGGAGATAATAAAGATCAGAGCAGAAATAAACGACATAGAGACCAAAAAAACAATACAAAAGATCAATGAAACCAAGAGCTGGTTCTTTGAAAGGATAAACAAGATTGATGAACCTCTAGCCAGGCTCACCAAGAAGCAAAGAGAGAGGACCCAAATAAACAAAATCAGAAATGAAAGAGGCAAAATAACAACAGACCCACAGAAATACAAAGGATTTTTTAAAAATACTATGAACAACTCTATTCCAACAAACTAGACAACCTAGAGGAAATGGACATATTCCTAGAAAAATACAACCTTCCAAAACTCAATCAGGAAGAATCTAAAAATCTCAATAGGCCAACAACTATGGAGGAAATTGAAGCAGTCATCAAAAAGCTTCAGCAAACAAAAGCCTAGGACCAGACAGCTTCACAGGGGAGTTTTACCAAACATTCAAGGAAGAACTAAAACCTATCCTCCTCAGACTATTCTAAAAAATTCAAGAGGAAGGAACACTTCCAGGCTTATTCTATGAAGCCAGCATTACCCTAATACCAAAACCAGATAAAGACAACACAATGAAAGAGAACAACAGGCCAATATCCGTCATGAACATAGATGCCAAAATCCTCAACAAAATTCTAGCAAATCAGATCCAGCATTACATCAGAAAGATCATGCACCATGACCAAGTAGGATTTATCCCAGGAATGCAAGGATGGTACAATATCCACAAATCAATAAACATGATATATCACATAAACAAATTGAGAGATAAAATCACATAGTCATATCAATTGATGCAGAAAAAGCATTTGACAAAATCCAACAACCTTTCTTGATAAAAACCCTCAGCAAAATGGGACTAGAGGGATCATACCTCAACATAATAAAAGACTTATATGACAAACCTACAGCCAACATCATACTCGATGGGAAAAAACTAAAACCATTTCACCTAAGAACAGGAACAAGACAGGGATGCCCACTTTCACCACTCCTGTTTGACATAGTACTGGAAGTGTTAGCCATAGCAATTAGACAAGAAAAAGAAATAAAAGGTATCCAAATTGGAAAAGAAGAAGTAAAACTGTCATTATTTGCAGATGACATGATACTGTCCATAGAAAACCCTATAGACTTAATACATGAATTTGGCAATGTAGCAGGATACAAAATTTACGCCAGTGGTTCCCAAACTTATTTGGCCTACCGCCCCCTTTCCAGAAAAAATATTACTCAGCGCCCCCTAGAAATTAATTTTTTTAAAATTTTAATAGCAATTAAACAGAAAGATATATGTATTAATGTTTCTACCTTTTTCGTAAAATATACTAAAGAAAGGTGTAAATTAGAAACATTGAAGTTTGAAATTATGAAACTATTTATTGAACTCAGAATAGAAAGGTAATACAAAAAAAGTTAAAACAAATGCACCTGTGGCCATCACTGGCCCCCTGGATCGCTGCAGCGCCCACCAGGGGGCGGTAGCGCCCACTTTGGGAATCACTGATTTACGCCAAGAAATCTATGGCATTTTTATACACCAATAGTGAACTTACAGAAAGGGAGATTAAAAAAACAATCCCATTTACCATTGTACCAAAAAAAAAAGTAAGATACCTAGGAATAAACTTAACTAAGGAGGTAAAAGACCTGTACTCAGAAAACTACAGGACACTGAAAAAAGATAGAGGAAGATATAACAGATGGAAGAATATACCATGGTCATGGATTGTAGAATCAGCATCATTAAAATGTCCATACTACCCAAGCAATCTATAGATTCAATGCACTTCCCATTAAAATACCAATAGCATATTTCACAGACCTAGAACGAACTCTCCAAAAATTCATCTGGAATAAAAATAAAAATAAAAGACCCCGAATAGCTGCAGCAATCCTGAGAAAGAAGAACAAAGTAGGAGGGATCTCAATACTAGATATTAAGCTGTATTACAAAGCCACTGTTCTCAAAACTGCTTGGTACAGGCACAAGAACAGACATATAGACCAATGGATTAGAATAGAAAACCCAGAAATTGACCCAAACCACTATGCTCAATTAATATTTGACAAAGGAGGCAAGAATATACAATGGAGTCAAGACAGTCTTTAATAAATGGTGTTGGGAAAATTGGACAGATACATGCAAAAAAGAAACTAGACCACCAACTTACACCATACACAAAAATAAACTCAAAATGGATAAAGGACTTAAACATAAGACGGGAAACCATAAAAATATTAGAGGAATCCACAGGCAGCAAAATCTCAGACATATGCTGAAGCAATATCTTCACCGATACAGCTCCTAGGGCAATGGAAACTAAAGAGAAAATAAACAAATGGGACTACATCAAAATAAAAAGCTTCTGTACAGCAAAAGAAACCATCAACAAAACAACAAGAAAGCCCACTGCATGGGAGAATATTTGCCAATGTTATCACCTTTAAGGGTTTAATCTCCAACATTTACAGGGAACTCATACAACTTAACAAAAGAAAGATAAACAACCCAATAAAAAAAATGGGCAACTGACCTAAACAGATACTTTTCGAAAGAGGACATACAAAAGGCCAAGAGACATATGAAAACATGCTCAAAGTCACTAATCATCCAAGAGATGCAAATCAAAATGACAATGCGGTGCCATCTCACACCTGTCAGAATGGCTATCATCAACAAATCAACAAATGACAAGTGCTGGTGAGGATTCGGAGAAAAAGGAACCCTCCTGCACTGCTGGTGGGAATGCAGACTGGTGCAGCCACTGTGGAGAACAGTATGGAGTTTCCTCAAAAAAATAAAAATGGAACTTCCATTCGACCCAGTGATCCCACTTCTAGGTATATATCCCAAGAAATCAGAAACACCAATCAGAAAGGATATATACACCCTTATGTTCATAGCAGCACAATTTACCATAGCTAAGATTTTGAAACAGCCTAAGTGCCCATTAATAGATGAGTGAATTAAAAAAACTGTGGTATATCTACAAAATGGAATACTATGCTGTGGTAAAAAAGGAGTTCTTACCATTTGCAACAGCATGGATGGAACTGGAGAGCATTATGCTAAGCGAAATAAGACACTCAGAGAAAGATAAATATCACATGATCTCACTCATTTGTGGAATATAATGAACAATATAAACTGATGAACAAAAACAGATCCAGAGACAGAGAAGCATTGATCAGACCATCAAAGCTCAGAGGGAAGGTAGGGGAGGGTGGGGGTAAGGAGGAGAGATCAACCAAAGGACTTGTTCTTGTTGTTGATGGTTTCTTTTGCTGTACAGAAGCTTTTTATTTTGATGTAGTCCCATTTGTTTATTTTCTCTTTGGTTGCATGCATATAGGCCTAACCAATGGACACAGACAACAGGGGGTGAGGGCATCAGTGAGGGGGTGGGAGGCAATGGGGGATAAGGGGGAGATAAGGACACACATGTAATACCTTAATCAATAAAGAAAAAAATAAAATAAGTAAATGCCCATGGTTTCCAGTTCGCTGATGAGATCTCAGAATGCAGACTTGGAGATGCCATGGAATGATCACATGCATCCAGGGATGGTCTCATTCTTTTCTGCAAAGCAAACCTGTGAAGCATTGCCTCGGGATCATTTTCTTTTTACTTTTTTCTACAAGGAAGAACAGGCACCATGTTAAGATATTATCTATTGTTTCCCTAAGATTGTTGAGTGACAAGTCACGGGTTATTGAGTCAAGGACATGTCTCAAATTTATTGAGTCTTATCGTTAGGATCTTAAGCAACTTGGAAAGAAGCTAGTCCTAAAGTGCAGGGTGGGGAGGGGCAGGAAGTGGTGGCAATTAAGAGAGGGCTTGGCTATAGGGACATGGTTACAATCTGACAATTGGGTATTATTCAGTCATTCCTTTCAGACTTTGCTTTTCTCTATCTAAATGAACGGGTACCTCCCCATGATACCGATCTCCATACCAAAGCGTAGAGTCAAAACACAAGAACAGGATAAATCAGTTACATTAAAATGTTCCCTGAGTCTTTATAGCACTAGGAAAGGGGGTCAACTTTGTGTTAGCAAAACAAGGTGTGCACACGCCATCTGGTCAATCAGCTCCTTAAAGTCAGAGTGTGATGCAATTGCTTTCTCGTTCTTTTGTGTTTCCATGTTATGCTATAGTCAGCCCCTGAGCCTGACCAGAGCATCTGTTTCCCATCCTCCACAATGCAGTTCTACCGGGAATTACCATTTTTACTTCATAAAAGTAAATGCATACAGTGTGTGGAATTTTTTTTTAAGAGATGGATGAAAATAATAATAATGTACTTGCACTGGCTATTCTTAACCCCTCCTCAAAACCACTCAGTACAAACAACTTCTAGACCAACTCTGTCTGGGAAGAGCAGATTTAGAAAGATGGGAAACACTATAGACAGTACCACATGCAGGAAAGAAAATATAATGTCTCAGTCTGATATATTGTGGGATGTTGCAGGATGTTGACTCACTTTACAACTATAGTCCTTTCTAAGTGTTGAAAAAAACTAAATAGTCTTTTATGCAACGAGTTCAGCTCAAACAAATCTCTCCTGACCCTGCGTTGCTACAGGACTCGATGTCGCCAATGTTAATATCTGTATTGGACACTGTAATTATTTTTCCAGAAGAGTTGACCAAACAATTTCTCAAGTAGAGAAAACTCTCTGTATACACAGTACTCTCCTGTACAAGCAACAAGGATAGTTGGACAAATGAAAAGAAGCAAGAAATATTGACGGCATTTTAAGAATAAACTCATAGTTTCCCTAAAAAAAGAATATACTCACAAACAGCACAACCTGCTAAATCTTGCTGGTCAGTGAGGGAGAGCCAAACATCCCATTGACTTCCCCTGAGGGAACTTTGCGTTTTTGTGAAGAAGAGTTCCATAGTTATAAATAAATGTTCCAAACATCCCTATAATTACTTGTTGCTTCTAAAGTATTATCTGGGTGGAAATTCAATGTACCTGATGCATATTTTACAACTAACCAATAGTAAGAAAGTTAGTCCAAGAAAGGCAAATTTTTACTTCAGGTAAAATAAAATTATAAACACACCACCCCCTTCTACAGGGTGTAGAGCACTTCCCTCAAGTCCTTCTTTTGCATGGGAGCCATCAGAGGCTGACCATAGGGTCATGGGTCAAATACATGACCTCTGCGCCCTTCACTTCACACAAAATCTTCAATGAAAGCACCCTTCCCACACACATGCACAAAAGTGCCTTCCACAAAGAAACTCGTTTGTAGACAATAATATCTAAACCCTGTCTGTCTTTCAGCTCTTCATTCTTGATCTTGGGAAGATGCATGTAGTTCCAGCGAGGGAATCCAAGGAGGAAATTGGAGAGGGCCTTTCTGTTAGTTCATTTGCATGCTCTTTGAATAGCCTGAGCGCTTCATCAGGCATTCATGCCAGGAGTTAAGAGTGTGAATCGTTGGTTTTCCTGGACTTTCTGGTTATGTCTAAACTGCTAGTTCTGGTGATCTGGCTTTATGAAAACATCCTCTCCCACTGATGTTTTTTATAACATTAAAAGTGAGTGTGTCACACTTTTTAAAGAAAAGGAAAACAGAAAAATGACTCTTTAGCAAAGGATTTTTTAGGTACTTGATAAGATTTGAGAAAAATATTTCTGTAAACACCAAATTTTTAAATCTATAATGGAAAAATGAAGTTAATATAATAAATATCAAAGTTGCATTTTTTATATGTGGCTCATTTAGACCTTTAAAATAAATTTTTTGAAGATGAAGTTAACACTTGTTACATTATCTTCAGAGCAATAGTGATTCAGATAAAATGGTCTATTTTTTAAAAAATATCATGCTATCTAATTAGACTGCAATTTAAAAATTTAATTTCAATAGACATGAAAGTTCGTAAATAGCAAAATATATAACAGAACTCTTATGTATAATTTGCTTCTTATTCATCATTTGGCTATTTATCTAGTACTCTTTGTGTCCAGGCTTGTGCTGAAATCTGAGGAGATATGAAAGAGGTATAAAACCATGACTTAAAATTCAATGGACTTGCTGTGTAATTGATGGGAGGAGTGGATACAAGACACAGTTCTGAGTATATTATTTCAAAAACCTCCTATGATCCCTCTCTTAATTAACCAATGACACCATTATACCCTCCTATAGCATTTAAGGGCCTCCATCATGTACCTTATCCCACAACCCTTTCTTATATACCCTAAAGGCCAGTCAAGCCATAGCCTCTTATATCTCTTTGACAGTGCCCTCACCAAGCTCTGGGCCTGTGTTCAGGCAGCACCTACCAGATAAAATGCGCTTTTTCTCAATATTCTCTGTCAAAATCTTTACCTATGTTGAACAGTCATTATCTCCTCCTTATTTCCTTCTAGGTAGAAGTAGTTTTTCCCTTGTCTGAATTCTTTTAGCTCTGTTTCTCATGGTGCTTTTCTTATTTGACACAGTACCTTAGATGTTTGTGTATATTTCATATTTGCCCTACCAAAATTACCTTAAGGCATTTCAAATAGCTTGTTTATCTCCATATCTCCATATACACTGCCTAACTCGGTGTCTAGCTTATAATGTATATTCAAACATACAATAGTTGAATACGTCAATGAATGAGTACTTGAAACAATTAGGAAATAATTAAGAATAATAATGGTGTGTCAATGGATGCAGAGTAATAAGAGAGTAAAAGGAATTTGGAGGAAAGAATAAAATAGCTTTAATGTGGGCTGAAATAGTCTAAAAGGTTAAATGGAGGATTTGGACCTTTGGGGGTGGTCATGTCAAATAATGGAACCAGAGTAGCTAAGAAAACCAGGACTAGGAGTCTGGCTGACAGGTTAGAGGAGGAGAAGGAATGAATCAAAGGTAAGGCTAGAAGAGGAAAGTTTCAGGAATTACCTAATGTAAGGCTGAGCAGGAAATACACAGGCTTCAAGATAAGACCTGATTAGCTGGAATCCCTGAAATTAATCTCTGCTTTCAGACACAGGCTGTTTGTAGAGAAATAACTTATTCAGGGGCAAAAGAATGGGTTTTGAGTTAAGAAGGGCTGGGTTTGAATTCACTTTTACTATCTATTGTTTTTGTTGGGCATAAGACCCTACAACCCTCCATTTTCTCATCAATAAAATGGGAATTATAATTCCCACCCAACTGGATTGCTGTGGGGGTTGAGTAAGATGATAGGTAAAAAGTGCTTGGCGTTTAGAAAAAAACGCAGTAAATGGCAGCTCTCATTATTATTTGCTACAGGCTCCAAACTGAATAACTGTTGGGTATGGTTGTTCCCGGGTCCATTTGTGGCCAGAGGGTTTCTGAGATTTGAAATATGTTCCTAATTATTTCAGAAGTCTTTCTGGAATTGAGATGGAGATCCCAATAGAAGTTATGATGATTATGATGATAATAATATTTACAGCAGCTAATATTTATTGAGTGATTATTATATGCTAGGAACCATGGCAAGCACCTCATAAAAATTACTGCATTTAATCCTAGCAAAAACTCATCCTATATAATAAAAGCGTAATATGCAAATTGACCAAATGGCTGAACAGCAGAACTACCATCCGGACAATCATCCAGACAACCATCTGGGACCACGCTATGACACCCACTGGTGCCAGGCCAGCCAAGGTGGGTGTGATGTGATTGGTCAGGGGCCCGGCCATTGGCCCATGATTGCCCTGCAGAGGGAGGCCCAGGCCACTGACTGGCAGTCTGTGGCAGGTGGGAGGGGCCTCCCTCTGTGAGGGAAGCCCAGGTCCTGGGTGCTGGCAGCTGGAGGGAAGCTTGGGTCCTGGGTGCTGGAGGGAAGCCAGTTCTGGCAGCTGGGGGAAGGAAGGCCTACTCTTGAGCTCCCACAGCCAACCTCCCACACCGGCCAACCTCCCACAGTCCCTCCCCACAGCTGGCCAACCTTCCGCGGTCCCTCCTCTCAGCTGGCTGGCCCGATTAGCCCCAACTGGGGCTGGCCGGCTACGGGGAGGGACCAGGACTGGGCGAGATGGCCCCGATTAGCCCTGATCACTGGCCAGGTCGAAGAACTCCACCCGTGCATGAATTTGTGCACCAGGCCTCTAGTATCCTATATAATAAAAGCCTAATATGCTAAGTGTCCGGTCGACCAGTTGGCTGTTCAGCCAATCAAGGCGTAATATGTTAATGATATGCTAAGGCAGCTCAACTGCTGGCTATGACATGTACTGACCACCAGGGAGCAGACAGTCAACTGGTCGACCAGTCACTATGCCATGCACTGACCACCTGGGGGCAGATGCTCCAACTAGTAGGTTAGCTTGCTGCTGAGATCTGGCCAATTGGGACTGAGCGATATGGGCCAAACATGCCTTGGATTCCTCCAAGGGTCCCTCTCTGGCTGGTCAGCCTTCCGTGTCTCTCCCATGCCCCAATCATGCACCAGTGGGGTCCCTCGGCCTAGTAATTCAGGACCCCTCAGTGGATGTCAGAGAGCTGGTTTCAGCACAATCCCACAGGGGAGCACCACTCAGCCAGAAACCAGGTTCACAAGGGCTCCCAGACTCCAAGAGGGCGCAGGCCGAGCTGAGGACCCCCCCCCCCCATTCAGGACCCCCAAGCCCAGGGCACGAATTTCATGCACCGGGCCTCTAGATATAAATAAAATAGGTGGACCTGATCTTTAGGTGTTTTAACAGGAATCCCCTTGGAACAAATGTGTCTGCATCTCAGGAATTCCAGTCACTGAAAATGTAGCAGAAGCCAGGACAGGGAGGCCAGGGACAGCAAAAAAGGGGGTAAGATGCAGCAGTTTACCCTGACATGGAATCAGGATACAGTAGCTAAAAGGTGTGGTAATCTCATATCTGATTCAGGTAGTTCTGTATTAGGGACGCCAATCCAGGCAGCAGGCACTACTTAAAGCCAGACAGGTGGTGATTCTAGCAGGACCCTTATTAGCAGCAGGAAAATATAGGAAGAAAGAGGAGGAGAAGTTTGGCAAGAGCTAGGCAGGCTATAAGGACCACTTTTCACGGATTAGGGCAGGAGTGGCAACAGTTTTGTCTCTTGTACAATTTCTAAACAAGTAAATGGTTACATGAAGCCTTGTGTTTGAGACCAAATCTAGGCTAGGCTCAGCAATACAGAATATCATGAGCAATTAGTGATGCCTGCCACAAAAACAAGAGGAACAAGTGGCAACAAACTGGTTGTCACTCTTGGGTTTAATAGATGAACCAGAGCAACCTTAAGAATAAAGAAGGGTGAATATATAAAAAGTGACTATTATAACCCTGGCTGGTGTTGTTCAATGATTAGAGCATTGGCCACACACCAGAGTTCTGGGCTTGACTTTCTGTCAAGGGCGCATACCTGGGTTGCAGGTTTGATCCCAGGTGGGAGGCAACACATCAATGTGTCTCAGATCAATGTTTCTCTCTCTCTCTCGCTCTCTCTCTCCCCCCCTTCCCTCCTTCCTACCCTCTCTAAGATCAAGTAAAAAAATATCCTCAGGTGAGGATTAACAACAACAACAGAAAGGGACTATTATAAAGGGACCATGCACAACTTTTAGGGGATACAGGGAAGGAGAGAAGGTGATCTGTGACCCATCACTCTTGCTCAGAACTTAATAGAGAGAGTATGCCTACGCCATTTGTGTACACCTCCTTCCCCCATCTGTTGCCTTCTTAGGAGCTGACTGTAGCATTCTAAAGCCCCAGCTGCTCATGTGTCCCCAAACCAAAGGCTTGGAGTTTCCAGTGTTTACAATTTGCTATTTATAGAGATCCATGAGCTCCTCTGAAAAAAAAATCAATATGAATTCTCAAGAAATAATGATATTGAAAAAATATGTATTCACAGACAAAAAGAACCTTAACACATTAATTTATTATTATTTTCAAAACAAAATGTGGTGATGCTGTTGTTTTGAGACATCAAAAGAACAATTGCTTTTTGCTTAGAGTTCTTCTTTGAGAACTATATATAAGTTTCTATTTATTTATTTAAATGAGAATGAACACAAATGCCAGCAAAAAAGAAAAACAAAAAAACATTTCAATATATATTATAGCAAATTATTCTTTTTTTAAGTGAGGAATAGGGAGGTGGATGTTTGAGCATTTTTTTCTCCCTGAAACCACATTCCTGTGGCATTACTCAAATTAAATCTTTCAGTCATTGAAAGTGGAAAGGGAAAATGACTATATTAAAACCAAACACAAAATAAATCTGGATTTTTTTATTATATTTTTCTAGGCCTCTAACTTCCCAACCTGTTCTGTTTGTGAAAATATACAAATATAACTCTACAAAAAGAAACAGCTTTCAATCTTACAAGTCCTGTTTCTTAAAGTAGACTGTGTTTTGAGGGAAAGAGTAAGGTGACTATATGTAGAAATGCCTATTTGAAAACACTTGTTCTATTTGTGTGGTAACTTTTCAACGTATGTCTTAACTCTAGGAGAGAGAAAGAAGGCCACGTATGAAACAGATTTGTTAAACATACTTTTTAGGCAAAATGAGTCATATCAGAAAAGAAAGAAGTACAGTTAGAATGATTGTATAGCTTTCCTAAATGTGTCTTTTGATTTAACAATCTTAAAAAAAATTAACAATTTTTTTCAGCACCATTTATCCCCTCTATACCCTCTTCCTCCTCCACCCACCTCCCTCCCCGCTGCCATCACCATACTATTGTCCATGTCCATGAGTTCTCTCTTTTTATTTCTCAATCAAAAATTCAACAATTTCTAAACTGCTTTATTATTTAACATAAGAGATCTCTGACAACACGCAAAGAGCAACAAGCATGATGTATTATCTACAAAGTGAACTTAAAAATAGAAGGTAACAGATAAGAATGTAAAAACAAGGCAGTATTTCCTGTCTTCATCTTTTGTGCATGCAAACACATGTATACCTAGAGTTTGTTTTTTCCCCTGTCATTCATTTACTAATTCATTTAAAAAGCATTTTTAGTGAGTTGAATTGTGGCCCCCTCCAAAATATATGTCCATCCAGAACCTGTGAAGGTGGCTTCATTTTGGGAGTTTCCTTAAAAAATTAAAAATGGAACTGCCATTTGACCCAGTGATCCCATTTCTAGGAATATATCCTAAGAATCCCAAAACACAAATCAGAAAGAATATATGCACCCCATGTTCATCGAAGCTCTATTTGCAATAGCTAAGAGCTGGAAACAGCCCAAGTGCCCATCAGTAGATGAGTGGATAAAAAAACTATGGTACATTTATACAGTGGAATACTGTGCAGCTGTGAAAAAAAAAGGATCTCTTACCCTTTGAGACTGCATGGGGGAACCTGGAGAGTATTATGCTAAGTGAAATAAGCCAGATAGAGAAAGACAAGCATCACATGATCTCACCCATATGTGGAATCTAATGAACAAAATAAACTGATGAACAAAGTAGATCCAGAAACTTAGAAGCATGGAACAAACTGAGCAATCTCAGAGGTAAGGAGGGAGGCAGAGTGGAAAGAGTTTAAGCAAAGAACTCCTATGCATGTATGCATAACCCCTGGGCACAAATAGTGTGGTGAAGGCCTCGGGGGGGGGGGGGGAGGGCAGGGACAGGGGTGGGATAGAGGGAGTCATTGGGGAAAGAAGGGGACATATGTAATACTTTCAACAATAAAGATAAATCTTTTTTTAAAAAGAAGGAAAGAAAGGTCTTTGCAGATGTAGTTAAGGATCTTGAGATGAGATCATCCTGAATTGCTCTGGTGGGCCCTAAATTCAATGACAAGTGTCCTTATCAGGAACAGAACAGAAGACACAGAGAGAGAAGAGCAGAGGCCATGTGAAGATGGAAGCAGAGATTGGAGTTATACAGACCAAACCCAGGAGGTCCAGGGGCCACCAGAAGCTGGAAGGGACAAGCAAGGATTCTCCCCTAGAGCCTTTATTTCAGATTTCTGGCCTCCAGAAATTTGACAAAATAAATTTCTGTTTCTATCCACTTTCTGGTAATTTGTTGAAAGCCCTAAAAATCTAACACAGCATCTTTGAACACCTTTCTTGTGCCAAGTGCATTGGTAGGTAAATATACACCTATGGATAAGATATCACCTTGCCCTAGAGGAGGGAATCATGGGAAACATTTAAAAATGTGTAATTCTAAGATTTACACATTGTGTAATTTTTAGACCAAACGACAGTGGGGCTGTGGAATGGGGTGTCAGTTACTAAAAGGCTTTCATTGTGCATGGGCACACTTTCGAGGCCCAGGAAACCTAAGAAGTACCCCAAGATGCTTGGGGCTCTAGAGGAAACTTCCCAACAGAAACAGTATTTTAGGCAGTCTTAAAGAGTAGGCAAAATTTTCATGATGAAAGGTTGGAAAGCAGGCCATCTAGGAGATATCAAGCTGAAGGAATCAAAGCATAAAAGGCCCAAAATGTGTTAAGGCAAAATAAAGAAGTTTCACCCTGGTATAGATGTATAGATATATAGATGTAGATGTGAATAAAACTAACTCCTGCCCAGCCAGTGTGGCTCAATGGTTGAGCATTGACCTATGAAACAGAAGGTCACAGTTGGATTCCTGGTCAGAGCACTGTCTCAGTTGCAGACTCCATCCCCAGCAGGGGGCGTGCAGGAGGCAGCCTATCAATGATTCTCTCTCATTATTGATGTTTCTATCTCTCCCTCTCCTTTCCCCTATGAAATCAATAAAAATATATTTAAAAGGAAAAAAACTCCTTCTCTGTGTACGAGATTTCATTTCAGTTTAAGTTTCATACTGTGACCTTTGACCAATCTCACATCCTCAATGAGCATATCAAAGCCTTCTGGCTGATGATTATTTCTGTTCCTTAAAATGTAGCCATAAATATATTTTTCTTTCTTTTTATAAATATTTTTGTTAGTAACAAAATGGCATCACAACTGAGATAAATATCAAACTGTTAATAGTATCGATTATAAATAATCATCTATCACAAGACCCTCAGGAGGTGTGGCCCCTTGAGCTACTGCATTCTTTGTCCCTTTGTTCTGTTAGTCATTAGTGCTTGAGTTTATAGTAAAACAGTATGTAACAGGGGTCTGTTAGAGGAGAACAGTCTGTGCAGAATTGCTCGGTGTCTCTTCCACTCCAACCCAATCTTTCTATAATAAACTCTGTTAAATTATGTGGCGTTGCCTGCTTAGTTTGTAGGATGCCTTCTGGTTATGATGGCCATTACACCTTTGCCCCATCATCTGACAATGAGTCTGTAAATGCATTTGTTAAATCCAAATTATAACCAGCATGTCTCCCTGCTGAGGAGTTATGGTACTACTCAGTGAAGGGGGATTACGGTGTTCACTAAAAGGGTAGGGGGCTGGGAGATGGAGTGGGGAAACAATGGAGACTTATATTCATTGAAAAGACATGATCCAAGTTCATTTTAGAAAAATAACTCTGGAAGGACTTTTATTCCAATTATTAATTTATATTTTACCCATAATTTCCATTTTCTCTTCCTCTATTCAAAATAAAAGGCTCACATCTTTCTTGCCTCAAGGAAGGTTTGGGGGGAGGATAGGATTTGGGTGCTTCTTAGAAAATGAGAGAGAGAGAGAGAGAGAGAGAGAGAGAGAGAGAGAGAGGGAGAGAGAGAGAGAGGAAACCTAAAACTGGTCATAAAAATATTTATTTTTTTAAAATACATACTATACTTTTTTGACAAATAATAAACTGTGCTTATTTTACTTCCTATTCCAGTTTCAGGAAATCAATTTATTTTACCTTTAAATAAAAAAACAAATGCAAGTCTTTGAGTTTTCCCACTCTAGGGTACTTGAAGTTATAATAAAGATGTTTTATAATACATATGTAATACTTTCAACAATAAAGATTTATTTTTTAAAAGGATGTTTTTGGAACTATTACATTAACCATGGAAATTGCTGGATTTTCCATTATAGAAAATAAATAAGCAACTTCCATTGGAAAAACAGCTTTAGTTGTGTAAACAGTTTGTTTAGGAGTAGAGCAATTAAGCTAGCATGGTTTTTCAGAGTTTGCTCTGGAGTTACCATCCTGGGTTTAATTCCTGGCTTGACCATTCATTGGATATAGACTCTTAAAATATGGATTCTAAAATGGAGTTAATAGGAATACCCATTCAGCGCTGATTTACTGGCAATATTAACTGAGAAAATGTACATAAAGTATATAAGGCCTGGCATAAGAAACTGCTCAATAAATTTATGTTTCTGTGATTGGAGGATATTATTCAGTCACCAAATAACTTATGCCTTGGAGGACATTCAATCATTTACTGAGCAAGAAAGGAGCTGAGTTTTGAAACTCCTGACTCTGGCCTTAGCCATGATTGAAGGAATAGGCACTATACTTATTTTCCCATTATTAACAACTATGACACTAGAAAAAAATGGTGAAGCAGTTCTTTTCATGTTTTGGTCAACAGGCAGCTCAGTGCTGTGATACTCAGAGCTATGAAGCACAGGCAAACACCATGTGCACCCCGATTTGCTACCTAAGAGCAATGTCCAACTGTGGCCCAGGGCAATAAAGCCAAAGCAAAAAGCAGTAGTCTTGTCAGCCATGTGAAACAGAGATTGAAGTGTGGGACTGGGATTTGTGTTTCAGGGCCCCAGGTGTAAGGGAGCTTAGAAGAGAAGAAGCCACAGAAATCCGCATCAGTGTCCTCTTCAGTCTGACTAAACACCTGTGTATGCATGTGCTCAAACTGAGTGGCCCACCAGGCCCGAGCGGCTCAGTTGGTTAGAGTGTTGTCCCACGCATCCAAAGGTTGTTGGTTCTAATCAAGGCACATATCTGGGTTGCAGGTTCAATCCCCAGTTTGGGCACCTACAAAAGGCAAAAGATCTCTCTCTCTACCCCTTCCTCTCTCTCTAAGTATGTCCTTAGGTGAGAATTGGAAAAAAAAAACCACACACACACACACAAAAAAAACTGAGAGACCTAATAAAAAGCTATTTGGGCCGTAACCGGTTTGGCTCAGTGGATAGAGCATCGGCCTGTGGACTGAAAGGTCCCGGGTTCGGTTCCGGTCAAGGGCATGTACCTTGGTTGCGGGCACATCTCCAATGAGGAGTGTGCAGGAGGCAGCTGATTGATGTTTCTCTCTCATCGATGTTTCTAACTATCTCTCTCCCTTCCTCTCTGTAAAAAATCAATAATATATATATATTTTTTTAAAAAAGCTATTTGGGGACTATGAGCTGAATGGAAATGCCAGAGAATGCACAGTACTGGGAGACAATGGGATGCCAACAATCAGGGTTGAAGCCCCAGAAAAGTCATGATTTAGGAGTAGTACTACTTTAGCCCTAACATAAGGAATATTCTAGACCTACTCTAACAAAGCTTAAACCCAAGACTCAGGAGAAACATTCTGAGCTGCCAGTAAATTAATTCTCTGCCAGAATAAAACTCAAGTTCTTATAGGAATACAGATCCGGAATCTCATCGACATAGCATTCCAGGGTCCAGCATAAAAATAAGAAATACCAGACATATGAAAAATCAGAAACATGTGACTAAAATCAAAGAGGGAAAAGACAATAGAAATAGACCTAAAGATAACTGACATATTGGAGTTAGCAAAGACTTTAGGCAGCTATTATAAATATGGTAAAAAATTTAAAGGCAAAGATGAATTCATGAATGAACAGATGAAGAATCACAGCAAAAAGGATCTCAGCTAATAAAAGGAAACTAAAAAAGAAAGAGGAAAGCAAATTAAAAATTGTAGAATTAAAAATGTCTAAATTTTTAAAAAATTTGCTGAATTGAGCTTAGCAGCACTCCAGATATTCCAAAAGAAAAGATCTTAAAGACAGGAAAATAGAAACTATACAAACTGAAGCACAGAAAGTAGAAAAGACTGACACACAAAAAATGAACAGAGATTCAATGACCTGTGGAGTATTATAAAGTCATCTAACGTGTGAAATAGAAGTCCCAGAAGAAGAGAGATTTTGTCAGGGAAAAAGAAAGTTAAAAGAAATAATAGTCAAAGAAATCCCAAATATTATGAAAAATATTTTTTTCATCAGAAACAATATAAGCTAGAAAACAATGGAATGGCAGTTTTAAAATGTTAAATAAGAAATAAACTACAAATTTAGAATTTAAATCAAGCAAACAATTTCTTCAAAACTTAATCAATAAAGATATTTTAGATAACAAAGGCAATGACCTGCACCACAAGAAATGTTAAATAAATGTATTCAGGTTAAAGGGAAATTATAATGAGTGGAAACTAAAATTTACATGAATTAATAAAGAACACTAGATATTTTTCTACTGTCTTAATTTTTTAAAGCAATTAAGTATTTGAAGCATAAATGATAATGTGTTGTGGAATTTATAACATATAGAATTAAAATATATGAAAATAGCACAAAGGAGAGAAGGCAAATGGAAGTATATTTATATATGGTTTCACATTATGTGTGAAGTGTTACATTAATTCAATGTATATTGTAATAGATTAAGGGTGCATATTATAACCTTTAAAGAAACCACCACAGAAATAAAACAATGAGATAATAAGCCAGAAGAGAAGATAAGTATAAAGTTAGGAAATAATTTAAAAGATGTAAGAAACAGGATATATGGAGCAAATAAAAAACAAACAGTAAGATAGTAGACTTAAATCTAGCCATGTCAATAAATGCGTTAGATGTAAAAGAACTAAATATAAATGTAAAAGAGCTAAACAACCAACTAAAAGAAAGAGAAGCAAGATCCAAGTATATGCTATTTTCAAGGTAGGTTAAAAGCAAAAGATTTGGGGGGAAAAGACATACCATGAAACATTAATCATAAGAAAGCTTTAATAGCTATTTTAATTTCAGACAAAGTAAACCATTTATAATAGTATCAAAAATAATAAAATACTTCAGAGTATATTTAAGAATATGAAAGATCTGTACACTGAAAACTATGACATTGAAGAAAGAAATTGAAGAAGATAAAAGTAAATGGAAAGATATTGCATGCTCATGGATTGAAAAATTTAATTTTGTAAGATATTCATACTACCCAAAGCAATCTACAGATTCAAGGCAATCCCTATCAAAATTCCAATGGAATATTTTCAAAGAAATAGAACAAACAATCTTAAAATTTTTATGGAACCACAAAAGACCACAAATATCCAAAGCAATCTTTGAAAGAAAAACAAAGCTGGGGCATCACTCTTTCTGATTTCAAACTATTTTACAAAGCTATAGTAATCAAAACAGTATGGTATTGGAACTGAATACCATAGAGATCAATGGAACCAAATAAAGAGTCCAGAAATAAATCCACACATATACAGTCAACTAATTTTTGACAAGGGTACAATGAACACACAATGGGAAAAGGATAACCTATTCAATAAATGATATTGGGAAAACTGGATATCCACATGAAAAGAATTAAAACTGGGCCTCTAGTCTATAACACTCATAAAAATTAATGTGAAATGGATTACTAGTAAAGATTTACATGTAAGATCTAAAACCCTAAAATTCCTAGAAGAAAACATAAGGGAAGTAAGCTCAATACTATTTTATACATGTAACATTAGAATAATTATCACAAGTTTATTCTAAAACTAGAGGCCCGGTGCATGAAATTCATACACAGGTGTGGTCCGTAGGCCTGGCCGGGATCGAAGCACAAGCATCTGGCATGGAAGGGCAGGTCCCAGCTGACCTCTGGGCCCCCGGGCCCCACACGCCCCCATCTGCTTGAGTCATTGGGCCCCCGCCCAGCTCCCTCAATGCCTGGGAGCCGAGAAGCAGCCCTATCCCCAACTGCCACCACTGGTCTCCATCTGTGGGGTGATTGGTGGGGCAATTGGGTCCCACTTGCACCCACCTTGGCCTGGCACCACCCGCTCACCTGCTCCACCATCCCTCCATAGTCCTGCTCCCATCGGGGCTCATAGGGGCCAGCAGCACCTCCACTGCCACCCACTGCCAGTGCTGCGTCACCAACGCCCACCATGTTTCCTTACCAGAAAAAAAGACTGACTTCTCAGGAGGAAGAGAGAATGCTGCTAGGAGACAGCCTTTGAACTCAAACTGTAACTTTTGCCAGCCTGTAGCCCACTCTGAAGAAGTTGGACTACTCCATCACATGAACTGATTCCTTAAAATACGTATTGTTTTTGAACATTTTTTTTTCTTTTAGTTAAAAAAAAAAATGTAGTTAAAAAAAAGAAAAGAAAATACATGTTTAACTTTCCCCCCCAAATAGAGGGCTCCCCCCTCCAAATCTATGAGTTCATCTTTTTAATTATTGGATGAATTTTTTTGGTTTATAAAAAAATTTCACCTTTTCAAAAAA
>NW_005871060.1:8230371-8408980 GCF_000147115.1 Myotis lucifugus | reverse complement strand
CTGCTCTAGGCCTTCAACTCATTTTCTGGTAGGAGTTTTCAGATCTTTTCCCATCAAAATTACATCAGAATACAGTTTTGATTTTCAATATCCCCTCTTAAAAAGTAATTTCCATATTTAACACAACATGCCAATGCAGACCCATAAGGAATACCCCTCTCCTTTTATTGGGAAATGTCTTCTAGTCACATGTGCTAGGTATCTATAAAATGTTTAAGTCAACACAGCAGATTTATATATAGTCACCATCAACAAACTCCCAACAATATTAATATCCTTAGGTCTGCATTTATATGACAGAGTCTTTGAACTTGAGTGTAGAATTTCATATTTAGACCTGATATAAATCTCCTTTATTATATTTAAACTAGAGGCCTGGTGCACGAAATTGGTGCATGGGTAGGGTCCCTAGGCCTGGCTGGCAATCAGGGCCGATCTGTGGGGCGACTGGTGGGATGATCTAGGGGGGCCCCGCTGGCACCCACCTTGCCAGGCCTGGCACAGCCCGCTCACTGGCCCTACCCCCCACCAGTCACCTCCCTCTGTGGGGTGATCAGGTGGCCCCTGCTGGAACCTGCCTTGGCTGGCCTGGCGTTGCCCTCTTCCAAGCCCCACCCCCCACCCCCTGCCCTCACTGCCGTTAAGGGCCTGAGAGCTGGGGGCAGCTCCTGTGTTGAGCGTCTGCCCCCTGGTGGTCAGTGCACATTATAGCGAATGGTTGTTCCACTGTTTGGTCTATTTGCATATTAGGCTTTTACTATATAAGATTCTTATTTTAATCTACTAAAATATTTTTGTATCTTGATACCATTCTCCAAATGTATGAGGTTTCTTGTCCTCTTTCAAAAATATTTACTTAACATAGTAGCTGTTTATAGCTTTATTTCTTGGTACCTTATATTTCTTTATAAATTCTCTATTGAAATATATATATATATATCCAGTGATCCCAATTCTAGGAATATATTCCAAGAAACCAGAAACACCAATCAGAAAGGATATATGCATCCCTATGTTCATAGCAGCACAATTTACCATAGCTAAGATTTGGAAACAGCCTAAGTGCCCATCAGCAGATGAATGGATTAAAAAACAGTGGTACATCTACACAATGGAATACTATGTTGCTGTAAAAAGGAAGGCACTCCTACCATTTGCAGCAGCATGGATGGAACTGGAGAGCATTATGCTAAGTGAAATAAGCCAGTCAATGGAAAAAAAATACCACATGACCTCACTCATTTATGGATAATAAAGACCATTATAAACTGATGAACAAAAATAGATACAGAGGCAGAGCAGCATCGAACAGACTGTCAAACTACAGCGGGAAGGCCGGGGAGTGTTGGGGGTTGGGGGGTAGGTAAGAGATAAACCGAAGGACTTGTATGCATGCATATAAGCATAACCAATGGACACAAGACACTGGGGGTAGGGGAGGCCGGAGGAAGGTCGAGGGGGAACAAAAAAGGAGACATATGGAATACTCTTTGTAATACTTTAAGCAATAAAACAAAATTTTTAAAAGAAATATATATATATATGTAACTTTCATTCATCATTATTCTTTTACTCATTCAATAATAAGTGAATATTTTCTGATATCTGTTGTCAGATAATATATTGATAAAAATAGAAAGAAGAGGTTATTACATAGTTGATTTGGCAAATCTAGATATTGCATGTTATTTAAATAATTACTTAAAAGAAGACAAAGAGAAACAAACTTTATATTTTCACTTATTGTAAAAAAAACTTAAAAAAATTGGGATCATTTTTTCTCCTGAAAATAGTAATAATAAGAATAATATTTAAAACTTAAAACAAGAAAATAAAAACTTCTTGGCTAAAAACTATGAAACACTGCTGAGAGAAATTAAAGTTCTTAAAAATTAAAGATATTTCATGTTAATGAGTTACAAAAAGCAGTTGTCAAACAGACACAAGATACTGGTGTTAAATCTCCCCAAATTAATCTATAGACTCAATGCAATCCCAAAGTTCCAGCTGATTCTAAACTACATATGGAAATATAAATTATCTGGAATAGTTTAAACAATCTTCTAATAAAAGAGCAAAATTGAAGAACTTACATTACTTTACTTTGAGACTTATTATCATTAAAAGATAGTGTTAAAATATGAAAAGATAAGAAAATATTCACAAGACATATATCAGATAAAAATTTGTATCCAGAATATATATGATAATGTATTATACATTGTATTTCTTTATTTTATTTTACTTTTTTCCATCACCATTTATCCCCCATATGTATTATATATATTTCTTACAACTCAATAACATAAGCAACCCAATAAAATTAATGGGCAAAGGACTTAAACAGAAAGTTGACAAAAGATTATATAGGCTGATCAATATGCATAGAAAAGATGTTCAACATAATAGTTATTTGTAAAATTAAAATCACAGTGATACTACTGTGCACCTACTAGGGACATCACCAAATGTCGGTGCACATGTGGGATTATAACTTTCATACATTGTTGGAGAGGGTGTAAAATGGTACAACCACATTGAAACACTATAAACTTGTGAAGTTGAATATAAGACTTAGTAATTCCACTCCTAGGTGTCTACCCAGAGAAAGAAAACATATATCCAGTAATATGCTGGTAAATGTTTAGCCAACAGCTTTAACATAAATTAACTAATTAATAAAAATTTGAAATTTGATTTACTCTGGAATGTACACTTTAATAAAAGCTGATTTTACTCTTGTTTTGTATTTGTTATCCTTTCTCAACCAAGATTTTCATTAAAAATTGTAAAAATATGTCTAGGGACATATAATAATATGTGAAAATGTTTGTAAATAAACTAAAAACATAAAGGACTAGCTCTGGATATAATATTAGAAGTAGTAAGGTAGTTGGAATATGTAAATATTTAAAATTGATTTGGAAAGTTTTGGGGCTTAGTTATCTTAAAAGAAGGGGGAAAGTAAGAGCAGGTTTGCCTAGTTTCTAATAGCATACCTTTTTTATGCTCAGTGTTTTTATTTTATGGCTGGGTAAAGTAATGTCAGTGTTTCAAGTTATGCCACAAATATTGAAGTATTGGATGATAAAATGCAATTCATAAATTTCCCAATTGATCTATCCTTTTTGTAGACATTATTTAATAGATATGAAAATAATCTTTATATTTATAAAATGGAAATACAAAATGGAAATACGAAAAAGAAGTTTATGCTCTCTTCATCTATCTGAGACACGTGGCTACCCCAGGCATCCATTTTCTCTTTAATCTTTTCCAAATTAATCTTTCTCTCCACCTCATCAAAATGTATCAGTCAAGGTTAAAGGAAAACAACATGACTCTATATTTAGATGAGAGACTTAAAGAGATACTTGCAATACACTGTTATAACTACTATTGTTTCAAGTGGTTTTGTTGGATTACAGAGGGAGACCTTCTTGAAGTGTTTTCCAAACAGAAATTAAATTCAAAACATGTTTTTAACCCAACTAGTATATCTGACTACCTTAAACATATGAACATTTTAAGTGCAATGTGAAACCTTTCAAGTTGTTTTATATTCATTTATGCTTGTCAAAGCATTACTTTCATGCAATTACAAAAATGCAAATGTTCTCCTAAGATTTCCCCTTAAGGAATTTAAAGTAAGAAGGTCAAATTGTAGTCAGACTATTTAATTCAGAGTTCTAACTTGATCAAATATCATTTTAAAATATATATTTCCCTAGAGCTTCAGAATATATATTTCCTTTCCCCGACCTGTTCATTCTGGATTATCTTTAAAGATTGCATTAATATATCAATATTGCAAATTTTTAACCAAAAAACTTTAATAGATTTTCATGAAAATATAAACAGGTTTAGTAGTTTGAGAATATGACTAAAATATTATTCACATAATTTTTAGATATAATTAATGTGTAATATATATAATGGAAGTTGTGCCTTAGCAATATATTTCAGGCAGCCATATTCTCCATCTCCTTTTACCTGGATGAGTTACCTGTAATTGATATAGCTTCTATATCATCTTATCTCCCTCCCCTCTGGTTTTGACCAATCAAGAGATCAGATGGTGGGAGGAGAAAGAGGTCAGGGTATTAATCTGTCCACTCCCTCTCTGTCTTCTGTGGTTTCAGCAGTGGTCACCAAAACCTGTTAGCATACCATGTCAGACAGTCTCTCCTCCCAGACCTCCACCTTTTCCCAGGCTTCACAACACTATACCCTTTTCTTTTTTTTATTGTTTAAAGTATTACATATGTCTCCTTTTCCCCCTATCGACCCCTCCCTGGCCCTCCCACCCCCCAGCACATGCCCCCAACCTGAAGGGTCCATATCCATTGGTTATGCTTATATGCATACATACAAGTCCTTTGGTTGATCTCTTATCCTGCCTCCCCTGCCTTCCCTCTGAGGTTTGATGGTCTGTTTGATGCTTCTATGTCTCTGGATCTATTTTTATTCATCAGTTTATGTTGTTCATTATATTCCACAAATGAGTGCGATCATGCGATATTTATCTTTCTCTGACTGGCTTATTTTGCTTAGCATAATGCTTTCCATATCCATCCTTGCTGCTGCAAATGGTAAGTTTTTTTCTTTTTTACAGCAGCATAGTATTCC
Source organism: Myotis lucifugus (assembly GCF_000147115.1). Classification (NCBI taxonomy): domain Eukaryota; kingdom Metazoa; phylum Chordata; class Mammalia; order Chiroptera; family Vespertilionidae; genus Myotis; species Myotis lucifugus. The sequence continues at coordinate 8,404,351 of NW_005871060.1, read as the reverse complement.
ATTGTGTAGATGTACCACTGTTTTTTAATCCACTCATCTGCTGATGGGCACTTAGGCTGCTTCCAAATCGTAGCTATTGTGAATTGTGCTGCTATGAACATAGGGGTGCATACATCCTTTCTGATTGGTGTTTCTGATTTCTTGGGATATATTCCTAGAAGTGGGATCACTGGGTCAAATGGGAGTTCCATTTTTATTTTTTTGAGGAAACTCCATACTGTTCTCCACAATGGCTGCACCAGTCTGCATTTCCACCAGCAGTGCACGAGGGTTCCTTTTTCTCCAGATCCTCACCAGCACTTGTTTTTTGTTGATTTGTTGATATATACCCTTTTCTTGACCCTTCAGTTCCTCAAACTGTAACAACTTCTTACTGTTGCAAAAACCTAACTCACCATTCCTTGTATTTTATCCCTGCCCAAACCTCTGTAAACAATCCTCTCAGTACCTTGTCTTCATTTTCATCTTTTTAATGGTGCCATCTGTGTCTTCCTTGAACTCTGCCTGATATAGTGATTGGTACTGGCATGATCCCAGGAAATAGACCTTCAAAAAAGATTCTGGATTGGTTGCCATGAGCTGCAGATAACCTTCTTAATGAGAATATGCCATAGATAAGCTATGACATGCAAAGGCATTTGTTAACTGCAATTACCATCGGTTGTAGCATGGGTCAGAATACCAGTAGAAAACAAGGCTTGGGAGAGCAAGTAGCTGGGCATTTACTGCTTCCATGATAATGACTTATCTATGAGGGTGTTGCACCTACTTCTGACTGCCTTGGGGAGCTTAGATTTAAAAAACAACAACACATAAACTTATAGTTTTACCCATCGACAAAAAGGTTTGGGGAAGAGTCAGAATGTCTCTATGATGTCCTTAAAGAAAATCCTTTCTCATGTAGCGATAAGAAAGACATGTTATTTATCCCACAAATCATAAAGTTGGACTTGTATAGCATCATTATGTTATTACATGAAAATGGCATATGAGACCAGGTGTGTGTAAGCAAGTACATAAAGAACAAATGAAACACATTAACAGGTTGCTCAGCATCTCACTAGGCTCTGGCAACATAATTTTCTCCCTTGAAGCTTTCAGACCTAAGTGTGACACTATCACTAGTTCCTTGATACCTCTCCATCCTTTTGGGGTCCCTACCTCTGCCCATACCTCTGTAGGTAATTTCCTGACCTTGTTCTTTTCAGTTAAACTCTTGAGTGAGTGAGCTATCTGCTACATGCTGGGATTCTGATTTACTGCATGAAACACACACACACACACATACACACACACACACACACACACACACACACACACACACCACAATATTCCCATTTTTCAGGATTATGCCAAAAGGAGAAAAGGAGCATGAACGAATCAAGAGAAATAGTGTGTTGTGGAAAGAAGATGATTCTGGGGTTACATAATTTGAAATTTAATACCTCAATTCATTATCCTTTGGTTAATGGGTAAAAGAAAAGATATATTTCTTTCCCCTTTGAACTTCAATTTCTTAATCCATAGTAAAGAAAATAATAGCATTTCATTCATTAATTGTAATAATTAAATTTAAAAATTTGTAAGGACATGTAAGAGGATCATCTATCCAGAAATCTAACCACTAGAAACATCCAAACTATGGAATTTTTGTCAAAGCCTTTGTTTTATGAGTATCTTTTCTTTTCTTAATCATAACAATCCAATAACAGACGGGCAAGTTGTTATGGTGCATCTCATAGAATAACAGTGAAAGGCTGCCAGAATGCAAAGGAGCTTCCAGTATTACAATCCACTGTCCTCACAGCACAGAGAAAAATCACAGTGGATGAGTTCAGTGACACGTTGCTAATCTGGCTGCTATAGTATGACTTGCAAGAGAGTTTGTAAAGAACAGGGCTGTTCTTTACATGTTCGACCAAGTCATTTTATGATTATTGTTCTTGGATATGAAATATCAAAATGCTGGGAATATTTAATTGAGAAAATACCTTAGATAAATAAATGTCTAGCTCATGTGCCTTGCAATTCCTGGCTGCTGAGAAAATCTATATTCACTTGAAGTATGTAGTGGATTATTTTCTCCCTAAAAGAACCGTGAAGTCCCAATGAGATAGCTGTATTTTCATTTAATCTATTTTAGCCCTATTTTATTACTATAAAAGGGTTTGAGTCCGTTTAGAAAAATACACAAGTGGGGGGAAACTAAATGGATGAGCAAATCTGAGTGTGGAGGAAATAAGGATAGGAAACTGAACCAATTAAAAGATTAGTGCATTAAAAAAATATAAGTCATAAATTATTATGTGCTTATTAAAGTTGGGCCTCAAATATATCTCTAAACTTTCTGGTAGCAGAAAAGAGGATAAAACATTATTGGTTACAGGATTCACAGAGTGGATAAGATTAAAATAAATTGGTTTCCCGAGAGACAAAGCATTTGCAAGTAATAAAACAGAGCAGTTTCTCTATGGATCATCATAAGAGGGATTACGGGAGATTATTTCCTTCACAAATTCTCTACAATAGATATAATAGTGAGTGTCATCTCACATAACTATTTCATGTAACTTTTCTAAATGCATTCAGGAAAAGTTATTCTATGAAGGTCAAACTATGTAGTCAAAGATCATAGGATAGGTATGATCTTGTTTTGGAGGAGAGTAAAGTAGAAGATCTAGAAAAAAATAATGAACTACATACCCACTGTTAAGAATTAACAGAGATTTCAAGTCAATATTTTTTTATCTAATCTAAGAACTTGGAAGGTAGAGATTTGATGTTGCTGAACTAAAGACAGCTACATATGTTTTGATCATTAATTAAATGGTGGGGGAGAGGTTTACACACATTTAAGAAAGAGTCCAACTATCACATATTGACCAATTGACCATCCTACCTTTATAAAAAGTAGACTAGGATTTGCAAGAACATGATTTATCATAAGAAATCTTATAATGAAACTAGAGGCCCGGTGCATGAAAATTTATGCACTGGACGGGGGGTCCCTCAGCCCAGTCTGCCCCCTCTCACAGTCCAGGAGCCCTAGGGGAGGGAGGCGACCCGGCAATCAGGGGAAGGCGATGCCCCATCACACCTCTGTTGCTGCCACTGCTGGCAGCGCAAGCCTTGGCTGGCCCTGGTTACCTGAGCCTCGGGCGGCCCTGAGCAGTTGGGGGGCTGAGGGGACTGGGCACCGCCATCTTGTGGCTGTGGGAGCTGCCATCTTTGAGGGCGGGACAGTCAATTAGCATATTCCCTCCTTATTGGCTGTGAGTGCTGCCATCTTTGCGACAGCATGAGGGTCAATTAGCATATTCCCTCATTATTAGATAGGATAATTGCTACAAATATTTGTTTGCTCTTTTCCATTAATTTCAACTTATACTCTTTAAGAAGCTTTTTGGGTGGAGGATGAACTAGCACAATCATTTTCCAAAGTGTGTGGTGTTTCCTTCCTTCTTTCTTTACTCTGAAATTGATTAATCACCTACTGTACATGAAGCATTGTGTTGGGTAGTGGGAATACAATGATGATGGAGACATAATTATAGCCCTAAAAGCCTCTAAGGATAGACATATATGTAAACAGCAATTCCCATAAAGACTACAATACTACAGGAATAAAAAAAAGAATAGAGCACTTAGCTTTACTTGAAAAAGAGATTCAGAGAAAACTTCATAGACGAAGAGATGACTAAGGTGACTTTTGAAAGATGTGGGAGACTTTGCTAAGAGAAGAGGAGGAAGTGTGCCTCAAGATCAGAAAATAGTCCATGGAAAACCACAAAGTGAGAAACAGTGCTTCAAGCACAGAACAGCCTGTGGAAAGGCACAAAACTGAGAAACATATGGCAAATTTGAGCAACAGCAGGTTAATTCATCAAAAAGGATGTAAAGGACAGGTAAGGAAAGAAGAGGGACTGAAGGCAGGGGCTTGGTAGGCTATTAAGCCATTCAAGGATGTTAAGTAAAGAAAAGCACCATCAGACCTGGCTGTTATAAAGGCCTCTCTGGCAGCAGCTCAGAGGACAGGGCACAAGAGAGAGTTTTTCATCATGGCATAGTTTGAACATCATTGCAATGGTGGAGTGACAACTGGCATGACTATGTGCCCAATTAGATTCGATAGGCAGTGTAAAGAAAAAATGTAATTGAGAATAATCTTCAGGTTTCCAGATTACTGTGTGAATGATGATGCTATTCACAAAGACAAGAAAAAATGAGGAAGAGCAGGTCTCAGTTGATGAGTTCAAATTGGGTTCATTAAGAATGAGATGGTGGTGAAAGATTCAAGAAATGATGCCTTGTAGGACATTAGAGAAATAGGAAGGCTGAAGAAATTTAATAATAATTGAAACATAGGTGTGTGGATAAGATTGTGAAGGGGGGAGTATAGAATCAAGGACAGCATCTGGTCACACCTGTATCGAAGAGCCCATAAAAGAAGAGTGAGGACTAGTCAGGCAGGAAGAAAACCAGTTACTACAGAGGGGAAAATATCATAAAATAAGGAGAGGTCTATCATTTTAATGTTAAGTAGTAACATTAAAAATGAAATGGGCAATTGGCTTTGTAAATTAGATTTTTGGTGACCATGTTAAATAACGTGCATTTAAAATGCATTTAATGAACACCTTACCTACCCTGAGGCACTCTCATCATGAAGCTTACACTCTCAGCAATAAAAATAAATGTGTTAACCAAGTAAGAAGTAAATTTGAAAGAAGTGTTATGGAAAAAAATAAGTAGGACAAAAAGTAGGGATGGCAACAGGAGGGCATGGAGGAGGATGGTCGGGGTAGGTCTCTGACACGTGACATTTAAACAAAAACTTGAAAGAGATAAATTGTGTTTTGTTGCAAAGAGGAGAAAACAAATGGTTAGTTGGCAGAGCAAGTGGGAGCAAAATAAGTCATTTTGTTATTCTTTGTTTTAAAATATATTTTATTGATTTTTTACAGAGAGGAAGGGAGAGGGACAGAGAGTTAGAAACATCGATGAGAGAGAAACATCGATCAGCTGCCTCCTGCACACCTCCTACTGGGGATGTGCCCGCAACCAAGGTATATGCCCTTGACTGGAATCGAACCTGGGACCTTTCAATCCGCAGGCTGATGCTCTATCCACTGAGCCAAACCAGTTAGGGCTCATTTTGTTATTCTTAAAGATGGGAGATGGGCCCAGCCAGCATGGCTCAGTGGTTGAGCGTCGACCTATGAACCAGGAGGTCATAGTTTGATTCCTGGTCAGGGCACATACCCAGGTTGAGAGTTTGATCCCTAGTGGGGAATGTGCAGGAGGCAGCCAATCAATGATTCTCTCTCATCATTGACGTTTCTATCTCTCTCTCCCTCTTCCTTCCTCTCTGAAGTAATATATATATATTTAAAAGATGGGAGACAGGTACAGATCATATTGCAGTGAGTTAAAGAGGAATTGAAAGTTTAAAAGATAAGGAAAAAGAAAATCAACAATTGTTTCAGAAAGCATAGTTGTAAAGGGGTGGGGTGAAAGAAGGTACTAGCCAAAGAGTTACTCAGGGCAGAGGAAAAGTTAGATTCCTGTCTTTTAAAGGTGATTTTAAATTTTTGAACATGTGTCTGTGCCCATAGAAAAGAGCCATAGAAGATAGGGACAGGAAAACATGTTGAAATGTGGTTCCTGAGAAGGTAGAAGGGTATACGGCACAGGCAGATGGCTCAGCCTTGGACAAGTTGTGTGTAGCCCTTGAATCACAGGGATGACAGTAAGGATAAAGATGGAGGTGGATGGCAATGAAAAATGAAGATTTCCCTGGATGGTTTCTATTTTCTTTGCATAGTAGAATAAAGTCATCTCCTAAGAGTATGGAGAGGGAGGGCAGAGATGTAGGAGAGAAACAGAGACATAAAGGGCATAAAATTTGGAATGGTTGTTATAGGCCCCCTCCTGCCTGCTGAACACAATTTGCTTGCTTGCTTTTCTCTACCTAAGCACACAAGCACACACATACCAACACAAAAATGTAAAAAATGGGTAAAATATACCTAAACACAATTTCTCAAATATCCCTTCTTTGTCACCTTCTTTATTTTTAGTTATTATCAGCATCTGCTACAGGTGCAGCAAAATTGTAAGGTGGCCCCAAACCATCCTTACCTTCAGATAATCATGGCCTTGAATAATCCCTTCCCCTTGAGTTTGAGCTGAATCAAGTAGCTTGCTTTCAACAAACAAAATAGAGCAACCGTGATAGGATATCACTTCTGAGGTTCGGTTATAAGGCTGTGACTTAAATCTTGCTCACTCTTGCTTGCTTGCTCTCTCTGGTGGAAACCTGCTGTCATGTTGTAAGCTGCCCTATGGAGAGGCCCACATGGCAAGGAACTGGGGGTGGTGTAGTCCTCTATGCCGCCTATTTTTATGCAAGGAAAAAGGCAGAATATTTGCACTGGAATCCTGACTTCATTATATTTTCAGTATTTCATAAAAAGAACTAATGCTCCTGAAAGGATCAATGCCTCTACTGGGTTCTTTTTAAGAATATGAGATTCACTACGGTGTTTCTGCCAGAAGAAGGAACTGTTTCAGAACTGGTTCTATGATAATAGAGTCAAAATGTAAAGCAATTTACTGAGCTATTAATGTGAGAATATAAAAACTAAATTAAAATCCTTCCTGACTTATATTCTAATCTGCCAGTTCAAAATGTTCCATCAAGTCATTGTGTTCATCACCTCCCCCCGTATCTCCAACTTTTCTATTTTCTTGTTTCTATTTATTTCACTTTAAGGGTTTTTTATGCTTTTTTTCATCTTCTATCTAATCATTCTCCATGTCCTACAAATTATTTCCCTCAAACCTCTCCTATCTGTGCCCCTTTGCATTATTTCCTTAACATCACTGTGGCACAGTACACCCTTACCTATGCCTAGGCCTCCCTATGTAGTAATACTCTTTCAGGTCTGTGCAGCCCTTGTCCCCCACCCCCCTATTCCAGAAACTGACCTGCTTCTCCTGTCTGCATGGACAGGGCACATCCATTTTGCACAACTTATTCCTATTCCATTGAGCACAGGTGATGGTCCAAGCTAGGCCAATCAAATCTTTCCCGAGAACTGATAAAAACAAAACAAAACACTAGTTTCTGTGGCAGGAAACGTAGGGGTAGGCCATGCTTTTCTCATGTGCACCGAAGAAGGTGAGAGCACTGCCTTCGAAGAGGGAGAGAGAATCAAGCACACCGGCAGGAGGAGAGATGAAGTCAGAAGCAGAGATCTGGTCCTGGCCATCTTCCTCAGTTACCTTGTTTCTTAGGCCTCTGCTCTGCACTCCAATCCTTTGGTTTCCTTACAATGATTGTCTTTTAAATTCCTTCAGTAATTTAAATCGTCCTAACTAAAACACTATGGGATTCTCCTAATTGTTCTCTCTGCTTCTCATCTCTCCCTATTCTTATCCATCCTGCATGCCACTGACAGATACATTTTCAGTTTAAGGAATTAAGATTTAAGATTTCTTCAATAATCAAAAAGAATCAATGTACAGCTGTAAGGAGAGGTGGCATGGGTTTGGGGGAGGGGGGCGGGAATTAAGTTTTCCATAAGTAAAGCTAACTGCACTGTAAGAAATCGTTTGAAAGGTTATTAGTGGCAAACAAGTGGCTGCATCTCTCTAACACAAGAGCTAGCCACATTTCTATCAGGTTGACCAGCCACCTGTGCTCTGAATTCCAGACTCTTCCAGTCTCTCAGGGATCACAACAGCGAGCAACATTGCCACCTGCTGGGGATGAGAGAAGTTACAGAGCTGCATTTTCTGTTCAAGGATTCTGAAACTTCAGGGTTCAAAGCCATCTTTTAGAATCCTGCTTTTTCTTCTGCACAGCAAAAGAAACCATCAACAAAACAACAAGAAAGCCCACTGCATGTGAGAACATATTTGCCAATGTTCTATTTGATAAGGGCCCAATCTCCAAAATTTATTGGGAACTCATACATCTTAACAAAAAGAAGATAAACAATCCAATCAAAAAATGGGCAAAGGACTTAAACACCTTTCAAAGGTTGACATACACAAGGCCAAGAGACATATGAAAACATGCTCTAAGTCTCTAATCATCCGCTGTCAAATCAAAATGACAATGAGATACCATCTCACACCTGTCAGAATGGCTATCATCAACAAATCAACAAACAAGTGCTGGTGAGGATGTGGAGAAAAAGGAACACTCGTGCACTGCTGATGGAAATGCAGACTGATGCAGCCACTGTGGAAGACAGTACATATGGAGTTTCCTCAAAAAATTAAAAAGGGAACTTCCATTTGACCCAGTAATCCCACTTCCAGGAATATATCCCAAGAAACTAGAAACACCAATCAGAAAGGACATATGCACCCTTATGTTCATAGCAGCACAATTCACCATAGCTAAGATCTGGAAACAGCCTAAGTGCCCATCAGCAGATGAGTGGATTAAAAAACAGTGGTATGCGTACACAATGGAAAGAACTCATACCATTTGCAGCAGCATGGATGGAACTGGAGAGCATTATACTAAGTGAAATAAGCCAGTCATAGAAAGATAAGTATCACATGATCTCACTCATTTGTGGAATATAATGAACATAATAAACTGATGAACAAAAATAGATACAGAGGCAGAGAAGCATTGAACAGACTGTCAAATTTCAATAGGAATGCAAGGGAGGGTTGGAGGGGGGTAAGAGATCAATCAAAGGACTTGTATGCATGCATATAAGATAACCAATGGACACAGACACTAGGGTGGTGAGGGCATGTGCCGGTGGGTGGGGTGGCCCGGGGGAGGTCAAGGGGGGAAAAAGGAGACATATGTAATAGGATATGTAATACTTTAAACAATAATTTAAAAAGAACTAATAACATGTGAGTTTCTCAATGAAAAAGAAAAAGAATCCTGCTTTTTTAAAAACAAATGTACATAAATTACAGTTGTGCTTGATGACTCTTATCTTTTAGGTCATAATGATATTACTGAATTATAGCTCTTGAAATGCTGCAGTGATCATAATTACTGTTCTCTTTGAATTATTTACATTTTTACTCTAGCCAGTACCATTAAATTACCAACATTATATCAAGCAATTCTAGCCTACTTAAATGTGTTTAGCAATAGAAGAGGTTAAAAAGACACATTTGATTCTCCATTCAGACTTGTGGGAAAAATGCATGTAGTTAAATTAAAGGGCATCTTGCCTAAGGGATGATTTGTCATTGCTGTTCTTGATAATGGATGGTCTCTTCTTGATTAAATTTAGAGTGAATAATCTAAGGTTGATAAGTAACAAAATGATATTTGCATAAAGTCCTTATTGCTTCATTTTAAATAATAAAAGGAAAAAGAAATATGTACAAGTAATTAAGTAACTTATTATAACTTTGAAGTTGTAAAACATCAAAAATGTGTAAGTTAGCCCTAGCCAGTTTGACTCAGTGGATAGAGCGTCAGCTTGCAGACCAAAGGGTCCTGGGTTCGATTCTGGTCAAGAGCATGTACTTTGGTTGCAGGCTCCTCTCCAGCCCCAGCCCTGGCTGGGGTGTGTGCAGGAGGCAACCAATCAATATGTTTCTCTCACATCGATGTTTCTCTCTGTCTTTCCCTCTCTCTAAAAAATCAATGGAAAAATATCCTTGGGTGAGGATTAACAAAATAAATGTGTGAGTTAGATGAGAAAATTAACAATCACTATAATTGCAACTGTAGAAAAATATGCATGGGAACAGAGTGGTGGCCCGAGGTCACGCTGTGTATCCACTGCTGGAACTCTTCATGCTAAATCCTGTCAAGGTGAACTGGGGCATGGTGAACATTCACCTTTTCTCTGTGGTACCCTCGCTCTGTATCAGATTCTGAACCTCATGAATCTAGTTTGGGCCAACCTCTGAATCATCCTGTCCCACTTTCTTGTATAGGACCTTCCCTTGGCCTCTCACCTTATGTGTATCAGATGTCAACTTGCTGTGACCCGCACCCACCCCCCCTCAATCTTCTCCTTAATATCTGAGAAGTCAGGAAGGTATGATCTACTCCCAGAAAGAAAATCTTAACATTACCCCTTCAAATACACACATACAATTTCCAGGGAAGAGTACAAGTAATTCTTCACTTTGTCCCTCAAAACAATCATTAGCCTACATGGAATCCAGTTCCCATGGGCATGAGGGGGTCCCTTCTCTCTGGTCTCTCCTTTCTTCCATTCTTTTATCCCCTCCATTATTTGAGTCCCTTTTCATCCATTGGGGTCACTGGTTCCATTGCGTTACCCCTTAGTGAAGCTGCAGCAGAAAAAAGAAGAGGGTAATTCATGTCTTTAAGTCCTGAATAAGGCAGGATAAAGGACAATGGCATTTTGACGTCCACCCTCAGAGTGAAACATCTAAAGGACAAACAAAACTTCCTCTTACTAATATTGTTGCCATTTTAAAGCAGAGCGAGTTTTGTCCTTCCTCCACCTATGTAAAGGCATTATTTATCGCCATAGCTTGGTATTGACTGGGGGGTGAAGGGGATAAGACGGGGTAGGAAACACCCACCCCAGGAAGGAGATGAGGGAGCTTTGAGGTTCTCTTTGGGGTGGGGGTGGATGTGGGCCCAACATCAATGTCGCAGTCAGACTTCCTGCACACTCCCTACCCCACAGGGGACATCCAGACAATCTGCTAGACCTACAATTTCTAAGGGTGGCTTGTGTTACAGAAAAGGATGGTAACGGTCTCTTTCATAACAGTTACACAATAAAGTCTCTGACCAAACACTGCATTTATATGCAGTTGCTTAAAATAATAGTTATGATCTCCTGACAAAGGAAAGCCAGGCTTTCTGTTTTGTGTGTCTGACCATGAGCTCTGCAGCCTGTAGCTGTTGCTCCTGCTATAATTTCTTCCATCTGTTGAATCGCAGTGCAAGGACAGAGGGAAACCATTCACGAGCTTAAGTAAGATTTATTTTGAGGACAAGACAGATGCTGATAGAAAGCCAAGGAGAGCAAAACTCAGAGATGCTATATTCTGACTGACCTTTTTACCAAATAGCAAAAATATCCTTGCATATTTTGTTGATGACTTGTTATGTCTTAACTCATCACCATCCAGGAGATGATGAGAGCTAAATGCTCCAGTTACTCAAATGCTGGGCCTATTTACGGGCTGGCAGAGGAAGCAGCCAAGTTTGTGTGACTGACAGAAGAATTCAACTCATCGTACAAAATGGGATCCGAGTTTGCTTAGTGTTTTATCTCCAAAATTGAACCCAGACCTTGGACTCAAGGATGGCCCAACGTTTCTAGAACTAACTGTTCTATTATAGCGGGAGTTCTCGATGCTGGCTACACTTCAGGATTATCCGAGCCTTTTAACTAAAAACTACCAATGCCAAAGCCCAAACCCAGACTAATTAAATCAGAATCCCTGAGGCAGCCTGGGCAAAGACTTTTTTTTTAAAGCTCCTTAGGTGATGTACAGCCAGGGCTGAGAACTGGTGCTATTCGACAGCTTACAATGAAATGAAAGCAAGCTAACATTTGTACCTCATTTTCATTACATTCATTCATAACAGGCAGATTTGCATATTGTACTTAAATAATCATCACAACTTGAAATTCTGACCAACAATTTTAGTCCTCAACATAGAAATTTCCTAAATGGTATCTAGCAGTTGGCACAACATCCATTTTCCCAAAGAATAATATATATGCTGGGGAATTCTCTCCAAGTCCCATATTTGCAAAGGCTAAATATTTCATTCATTTTCGCTGATTCTTTTGTGTCTTTTTTGTATACCTCATTAGTAATTCACAGTCTAAAAATCAACTTCATCTAGATAACTAAAGACTACTGAGTATGCAACAATTATGTGAGAGCACAACGAAGAACACATTTTCCTCAATTAATAAATAAAGTAAATATTACTCAGTGTTTCTGGTAAGAACACTAAATTCACTTATATCAACTTAATATGCACATATATACATGTGTTAGTGAGAATGTAGATTGAGTTGCTGTAAGAAAAACACCCCAAAATACGGTGAATTAAATAAAATTGAAGTTCATTTCTCTCTCATTAAATAAGCAAGAGGAGGGCACATTTGGTACAATTGTTGCTACTTTCCAGTCAATGGGAAGAGGAAAGGAAAGAGGCAGAGCACATCACTCCGGCTCATTTGTGTGCCTATGGCAAGGAAGCCTGGGAAATGCAGTCTGCATCTGGCCAGTCATGGGCCCTACCCAAAGATTTCTATCACTAATACAAAGAACAGTAGAATGAATATTAGGGATCATTCACTACAACATCTACATACAATCCAAAATCTAAATATACTTAGAATACAAAGGAACTATGTGGTTTAATTTTCTTTTTTTTTTTTTGAGAACGTTTATTTTTCATTATGTGTCCTATTAACATTTGAAAAGTTTAAAGTTTATATTCATTTGATCAAAAACATTCTATGATAAATAGAACCCTCTTCCTTTGTTTATAGCTTTAGCTATAATATGCAAGTAATGCATATAATATGAAACATGCTATACTCCTAAGTCTATTCATCTACACTGACCTGGGTTTTCCCAGAATGCTATAGTTCCACCAAACAAGGTAGACAGATATGATTGTCAGTGTTATTTCCCTTATTTAATTGAATAGATTCCAGAAACCTAGTCATGAACTCCTTTGAGAATCTGATGAAAATATATTTGGGCTTCTCTATATCAAAAATTTAACACATGATTTTAAGGGGGTTAAATACACCTTCCCTCATTAAGCTTAGTTTTGAAGTGCCTTGACTATATTTAATGAGAGATTTTCTCCCTGTCTTCCACAGCAGCCTGGGAACATATAGATGAAATCTCTAATCTCTACCTCCATCAGTGGAATTCCTAGAACTCTGGCTCAAGGTGAGACACGTAGCACAGGATCTGGAGCATGCTGATTGCTTAATAAATGTTAGCTCTCTCTTATTTCAAGGCCCCTCTGCTCCCTATGAGAATTCCTTGGTCTTCTATGCATGCCCCTTGATTTTACTTCTCCCATCTTCATGAACATGGATCACACCCACAGCCATGGAAGGTGACTTCATCATTCCCATGGTATTAATGCTGCTCCTTCTTTTGGCATGGACATGGATTTTCTTCGCATAAATGGGACACTTTTCAATCATTTTGCTCACCCAGCATCTGAACTTCCTTCCTACATATGGTACATTTATTACCTCCTTATATGTTTGGTGAGAGACAAAATTTATCTTGTGATATAGAAGCTGAAAATATATAATCACTGAACAATATCAGCCAGGGTTATAATAGTCACTTTTTTATATTCACCTTTCTTTATTCTTTTTAAAAAATATATATTTTATTGATTTTTTTACAGAGAGGAAGGGAGAGGAATAGAGAGTTAGAAACATCGATGAGAGAGAAACATCCATCAGCTGCCTCCTGCACACTCCCTACTGGAGATGTGCCCGCAACCAGGTACATGCCCTTGACCAGAATCAAACCCTGGGATCCTTCAGTGCACAGGCCGACACTCTATCCACTGAGCCAAACCGGCTAGGGCTGAAAATGTATTTTCTAGGATCCTTTTTAACTAGTGCATGGGTACCTACTAAAAGCTCTGCCAACTTTATGCATCTACCACAGATTTAGAATTGAGAACCGTGATACAGTGAAGCAAGGTACACAGAGAATGGTCTCTGGCAATAGTGACAACTAGGATCAGTAGAACCAGTATTATTGTAGTACTAGTGTTATTGACAGAATCTAGAGTAATTACCAGTGGGATCAGTAGTACCAGCCACAGTGTTCACTACTTTGTGGCAATATCAGTGACTGAATCAATTTTGCTGTACCTTAAATCATGTTTGCTAAAGGCTTTAGTATAAGCTTCCTTTTTTGGACATCAGTATTGTTAGTTTTTTCAACATCACCATGGTATTTATTTTTAAAAAATCATTAATAGTAATTTTTGGCCTTATATATATCTTCATGGGAAGCTTTGAGGGAATTAAGAATAAATTTCTCCACTAAATAACAAGTTTATGCACAACAACCCCAAATCCATGGGACACAGCAAAAGCAATCCAAAGAGGGAAATTCATAGCATGCTATATAGGCCTACCTTAAGGAATAAGAAATTCCTCAAAAAATAATCTAAACTTACACCTAAAAGCACTAGAAAAAGGACAGCAAACAAAGCCCAAAGTGAGTAGAAGAAGGAAATAATGAAGTTCACAGTGGAAATAAAAATAATACAAAGGTTCAATGAAACCAAGAGCTGGTTCTTTGAAAAGATAAACTAGATTGGCTCATCAAGAGAAAAAAAAAAGAGATAGTATCCAAATAAATAAAATCAGAAATGAAAGAGGAAAAATAATAACTGATACCACAGAAATACAAGGGATTATAAGAAAATATTATGAACAACTATATGCCAATAAATTGAACAAACTGGAAGAAATGGATAAATTCCTAGAAACATACAATTTACCAAAACTGAATCAAGAAGAAACAGGAAATCTGAACAGACCAGTTATGACCAACGAAATCGAAGCAGTAATCTAAAAATTCCCAGTGAACAAAAGTGCTAGAGCAGATGGCTTCATGGGTGAATTTTACCAAACATTCAAAGAACTAACATCTATCCTCTGGTCCAAAAAATTCAAAAGGAGGGAAGCTTCCAATCTCATTTAATGAGTTTAACATTGTCTTAATTCTAAAACCAGATAAAGACACTACAAAGAAAGAAAATTATAGGCCAATATCCCTGATGAACACTGATGCAAAAATCTTCTACAAAATATTATTAAACTGAATTTAGCAATACATTAAAAAATTATACACCATTTATCTAGTGGAAATTATTCCTAGTTGCAAGGTTGGTATAATATCTGCAAATTAATTAATGTGATACACCACATAAACAAAAGGATGATAAAAGCCATAGGATCGTATGAATAGATGTAGAAAAAACATTTTACAAAAACCCAGCACCTATTTATGAAAAAAACTAGAGGCCTGGTGCACAAAAATTTATGCACTCGGGGGGCAGGGGTGGGGGGATTCCTCAGCCCGGCCTGTACCCTCTCACAATCCGGGACCCCTTGGATAGGGTCCCTAGGCCTGGCCTGAGATCAGGGCCTATTGGGGTTTTCCTTCTCCCGGCTGCAGGCAGCTGGCCCCACCCCCACTGCTGCCACTGTTTGCCATCTGTGCAGCGCTGCCCCCCCTCCCCTGCCACCAGTGGCCTCCCTCTGCAGGCGATAGGCATGGGGTGTGATGGTTTGGCTGACCTGGGCCTCCCTCTTTCTTTGCTGGGGGGCGGGAACAGCCCTGCAAGGGGCCTTTTGCCTAACCTGATCGCCCTAACCACTGGCTTGCCTACCTGATCACCCCTAACCACTCTGCCTGCCTGCCTGATCACTCCTAACCACTTGCTTGGGTGCGAGGCCAGGCTGGCGAGGGGCCGTGGTCATTCTGGTCTCTGGTTGTTCTGGTCGTTACACTTATAGTGGCTGGCCTTTTATTATATAAGATAACAGTGGGAATAGATTCAACATACCTCAACATAATAAAGGTCATATATTGCAAACCTACCAATTTGTATTTATTTGGGAGCTGCAGAGACTGCCCAACTTATCCAAATACTAGAAGAAATAAACTAAGATTATTATTTAGAAACTACATTTTAAGATCTACATATATATGCAAAATCACCTGGAAAAGAAAAAATGGCTTCCAGGCCAGCAAGACTCCACAGAAACCAAACTGACTGTGCTGTTCAATGTAAAGAAAGTGTGGGTCATTTAACCAAGAGTGAATTAGCCCTAATAAGCTTCAATACTAAGGGTCACTAAGCCAAGACTTGATGGTGGATCTTTGGAGCACTTTCTAAGAAAGAAGGAGTCAGATTTCTAGCATTTAAGCTCCAACTGTAAGATTTCCCATGGAGTATCATAGATTCATTATCTTATTTTAGCCCAGTGCTATTAAGCATTCATGTCATATAATTCTCCCTGTTCTCATTTATGCTCACCTTATAGGTTTGTAATTCTTATTTCCCATTATAAATTAAAATTTGGTTTCTGATTGTGATTTGTCTTCCCAAGTAGACCCATCGACTGTAGACTTCAATGAGGTCCTCCATGAGGAAACATCTACATCTTCAAAGCTCAAGACCAAGCCCAGCCAGCTAGCTTTCCTTTGGATAATATTTCCATACCACTTCTAATCACAAGATGACCAAAATCTATACCTGGTATATAAAATGAGTTGATAGAAACTTAAAAGAAAACTTCCCCACATCTGCTTAAGATTATTTCTATCATGAACATAGCTGAAATTCTTGTTTTTCCTGCTAAAAGTCCTGTGAGTTAACTTGGTTAAGGAGTTATATGACCTCAAAACGCTGGCTAAGTTTATGAGTCTGAGTTCATTAGGCTTTTTGTTGCAGGGACCAAAGACTGGCTCAGGCTGCCTCAAGCAAGTTGGATGTGTTATAAGGATACAATTAGCACTTATGAGGAAGGATGCCACAGGAAATCTGGAAGGTCTGGATCAATAAGAGAGTCAAGAACCAAGCTTGAGAATAAGAGGGTTATGATTGTGCCCCTCAGCATCCAGAGCTCAATGATTTCCAGTTTTGTTCTCCTGCGTTCTCTCTTTATTCTGCCTCTTGGTGTTTTCCCTCCTGTTTTTGTTCAGATGACTTTCTAACTTCTCCCTCTCTCAATATCCAAATCTGAGAGGGAAGATCAGATTAGACCTCAATCCACTATCATTTGTGTTCTGGTAGGGCCTTTGCAACATGCCTGCTCTGCTGCTGCTGGCCAGTCTAGAGGGCAATTCCCTTTGGATTAGGTGTTCATTCCATACAATCACCTGGTGAGGTAAGGCAGTTTGAGTGGTTAGAACCTGGCCTCAGGCACCCAGAAGTCTGAGCATGAAGCAGGTCTCCTGAGAAAAACCTGTGGGTTGGCCAGAACCTGTAGGTTAATAGAACCAGATAATTAGTTCACAGGGTCAGGGAATCCAAATGTAGGTATGTGAATAGGCTACATCAAATCTTTCTGGATCCATTTAAAAAATATAGAACTCTGAGTTTCACTCCAGATGTGCTGAATGAAAATCTCAAGGGGGAGGATTAAGAAAAAAATTATATATACAAGATGTCCCGAAAAATGTATAGACACTTTGAATAACTATTGATTCCAATGGGTTAAATCTGAAAAGAAAGAAACATCAATTGAGCTATTAGAAAAATGTGGGTATACATTTTTTGCGACACCCTGTATTTATGTATATGTATATATATGTACATATATTTATGAGTACATGAAACACAGTTTATTGTTGTATTATTATTATTATTATTAATTGTATTATTTTTGAGACAGACCATTGTATATCTACTTTTGCCCCACCCTGTGTGTGTATACATGTGTATACGCATATATGATCTCTCCAAGTGACCACTGCTCCACTGCTTTGACATTGTGAGGGAACAGTGAAAAATGAGAAGGGTCAGACTCAAAGTTAGTAAGTCTTCTTGATTCTTTTAATAAATTTCTAGAGAAATGTCCATGTACTCTAAGTAGAAATGTGGCTGAAAGCACACTCTGAAAGTAGAAGTGCTGAAGTGAAGTAGGTTCCTCCAAAGAAATAAAAATATAAGGAATGTGTCCCTATAATTCCTAGAGTTTATACAAAAGACAAATCTAAAAGACCAGCAAGAACTAATGGTATAATCAAACACTGCAATCCTTTGGTGTGGCCTCATAAAAAGTTGAGAATTTGTTTTCTCTTTTTCCTGATCTATAACAGGTATATTCAGTGGCATATTATAAGCAACATGTAAAGTAATTTTATCAAAATGCTACCTGAATTATAAGTAAAATTTAATCCTATCTAATAAAGAAGTAATATGCAAATTGACCATCACTCCAACACACAAGATGGCTGCCCCCATGTGGACACAAGATGGCCAGCAGGGGAGGGCAGTTGGGAGGGACCAGGCCTGAAAGGGAGGGCAGTTGTGGGCGATCAGGCCTGCAGGGGAGGGAAGTTGGGGGACCAGGCCTGCAGGGGAGGACAATTAGGGGCGACCAGGCCAGCAGGGGAGGGCAGTTAAGGGTGACCAGGCTGGCAGGGGAGGGCAGTTGGGGGTGATCGGGCCGGCAGGGAGCAGTTAGGCATTGATCAGGCTGGCAGGGGAGCAGTTAGACGTCAATCAGGCTGGTAGGGGAGCAGTTAGGCATTGATCAGGCTGGCAGGCAGAAGCGGTTAGCGGCAATCAGGCAGGCAGGCAGGTGTGCGGTTGGGAGCCAGCAGTCCTGGATTGTGAGAGGGATGTCCAATTGGACATCCCTCGAGGGGTCCCAGATTAGAGAGGGTGCAGGCTGGGCTGAGGGACACTCCCCTCTCCTGCATGAATTTCCTGCACCGGGCCTCTAGTTTAAAAAAATAATTTAAGAAAATTTTTCATTTTAATGGAAGAAAGAGACTAAACTATTTTGTGATGTTTTAAAGGAAGAGTTGTTTAGCCTAATAATATCACTATAAAAAATAATCACATACTTTAGAATATTATCATCTTTATTACAAAACAAATATTTTATGTTGAGGTAACATTTCAAAGGGTATTTGGCAAAAATCAATTGAATTCTATAGATACAATTTTGTTATGTGCAACATATGTAAAGCACTCAGAGGACAGCTTTTCTAGCATTGCACATAGACTGATTTTAGAAAAAAAATAAAGCTAAAAGTTATCTTTTTAAAGAGGACTCTTCTTCTCCCACTCTCCCCATCCAGTCCTTCATATTTATCACCAGCAGTCAATGAGGTGATGTTCGTGGGAGTGCCACAAAAAAGTGTCAAAAATGATAAATTAGTTGAAAAAAAGTTTTGTTAATCCAAACATCTCACACTGGTTCTTAACTTGAAAGTGCTTTCACAAACTGAACATTCCATCATATGGGATTTACTATTGCTTATCTCAAGAATAAATGAAATTCTCTCATCTTCAATGAAGAAATCCTATGAAATGGTCTGAGCCAGGGTCTTCTCTGCTGTGGAGCCCTCCCTTCCCTGATTCTCCAAGGCAAAGTTAGTTGACCTCTTTTATGCTCTCATAAATTTTGTTAATACCTCTGTTATTGCACTCACCACACAGCATTGCACTCATTTTTGTTTCCCTCATATGTATTCCTCTTTAGCTTTTTAGCTTTATTTATCCTCCTATAAGCTCCTCAGGAGCAAGAAACAAGCCTTGAGCTTCTTAATATCCCTAGCACCTAGCACAGTGCTTGGTACATAATAGAATTTCAATAACTGTTTGTTAGGTTCATCAATTAGGAACTATTTCAGCTGTGAAGCTATAATGCACATCTTTCCTTGCTTCCAGTTTCATTGAGTGTGTTCTGGTGTCATTCCAACTTATTTAAACCTTTATGGTTGGTGACACCCTAGAAACAAATACAATGTCCAGCAATTCCTTTCAGAAAGAAGTGGCCTTCGGTTATCCATCTGATATAAACATCAATAAGTTATAGTTCTATTTCTGTCCCTACTCTCCAAACTCCAAGACTCCTTAACCTGAGAGCCACTTCTTAGGAGAGCTGATGCTAATAGCCGTCTTGGCAGTCGTTGTCGTCCTGATCCCCAACGGGTTTGTTGTGATAAGCATCAACTGTTAGTTTTCTGCTTTCTATCTCCGTGTTTTTGGACTGGCCAGCTTCCTCACTGCTTGAATTGCTCTCGGTGGAGTTGCTATCTTCTTGCGATTTGCTGCTGTCCTGAGAATCACTGCCATCATCTTCCTCAGACTGGCTCTCCGGGCTCTGGCTCTCCTGGCTCTGGCTCTCGGTGGAGGCACTGTGAGACTGGAGGCCCTCCTGGCTAGAGCTGTTATCCTCAGGGGACTCTGGGCTTTCCTCTGAGAATTTGAGGCTCTCATTGGATTCACTATCAGCTTGCTCCTCTCTGGATGTGCTTTCTGAACTGGAGGGTGTGCTCAGGCTGTCCTCTTCACTGGAGTCACTGGAGTCCTGATCTTCCGAGTGAGTGGAGGTATTATCTGGGTTGTCACCCCTGGACTTACTCAATACTTCTTCCTGAGATTCACTACTGGTTTCTTGAGATGGCAGGTCAACCTCTTGACTAGATTCACTACTGGGGTCTTGTTCATTTTGACTGTCTGCCTGGACCTGATTCTCCTCACTATCTTCTTGAGATTCACTCTTGCTGTTTTCCCTGGATTGGCTGAGGCCGGCTTCTTTGGTGTTTTCTGTGGAGTCACTTTTGACTTCTTCTTGGCTATTGCCACGATCACCTGTGTCATCTTCCACAGAAATGCGGGACTTTCTGAAAAATTTCCTACCGGGATTCTCCACTGATTGGCTCTCCCCTGAATCCTGAGTGTTGGCTTGCCCATCACTATTTCCTCTTGATTCTTTTGATTTGACACTGGCGCTGTTCATTCTGGAGTGGCTTCTCTCACTCCTGATGGTATCTGGATCATCGCTCTGCATTCCTTCATCATCAAACTCAGAGCCATCCCCATGGCTGCTGTCTCCCTCACTGCCACCTCCCACCCAGCGCTCCTTACTCTCACTCTCCTTGTCAAGGTCCCTGCTCTCACTGGTGGTATCTTGGCCACTGTCTTCCCCATGAGAGGCACTATCTTCCCTGGACTCTGTGGCATCTGCTGAGTCTTCATTACTACTGAGTCTAGAGTTTCCTCCTTGTGTCTCTTCAGGTCCTGGGCCATTGTCATCATCACCAAAGGTGTCATCTCCACTGTCATCTTCATCATCATCTCTATCATCTCCTTCTTTGCCTCCATTCCTAGAGAAGCCACCTGCTGGCCTATGAGCATATGGATGATCAGCAAGGCTCAGGCCTTCCTCTGATTCGGCACTGTCACTGGGGTCTTCATTTACCTGGAGTTTGAGGTTAACAGACATGGTCAATACTTTAGGGTGATATAGAGGGTTTGTGTTATCTAGTATCCATCTAGGTTCTTTCTGTTTTCTCCTTCCTGTATCCCTTATCTAAACCATGGTCAATTTTACTGCTCCATAATATCTCTACCAAAGGTTCAAAAGGAAGAAAGGAGAGGTAAAATTCAAGTCTTCCCATTTTATATAAGCATAATTCACTCATGCTGCAAAAAATTCTTAAAACACTTTATTGAATCACATTTATGAAACTCAAATTATATTGTATGATTCCTTAAATAAAACTCTCAGGGAATGTTTTGTAAAGAGTTAGTTTATAATGCTCACTCATCAAAATATTTGGTTTAAAACAGAATTTTTTAAAATACTGAATGATTTTTAAATGACCCCAATTTTTTTCTAATCAATTGGGGGTGGAGGTGGATATATTAGGGCAGGAGGATAAAACCTTTAGCTAAAATGAAAGTAAAATATTGCAATAAGGTATCTATCTCATTCAAACCATGTTTATATCTTATTATCCCAGTGAAAGGCTCAGCTAGAAGACTGCAATAGCGTGACTGCCCGGGCAGCTAATAATTCATCTTCCAACTGTGGTCACGTATAAAATGAAACATGGGTCAAAACTGCAGAGAAAAACCTGATTCCTGGAATCTCCAGAGCCCCATAGGGTTCAGTTTGGTCAGAAATGATACAGTTAAGAAAGTAATGACATTTAGTCTTAGAGAAATGAAGGGAGAGGAGGAAAAGAAGAAAGACAGTTTTTTTATTAAAGAGATTTAAGCTACGTCAGCTTTTCTCAATCCCAGGACCACAACTATTTTAAAGAGAAAGTCATTTCTAAAGCCCCTGTTTCATTCCATTTTCCTCATGGCTCTCCTATTCTCTCCTTAACAGAGTCCTGACATGAAGGAGGTCACCAGGCCCAGCAGGCACTCCATGTCATGTTAGCCAGAACACTTTTCTCTACCTGATCTGAACTGCTCTGATTGTAAAAGCAGCATTTTTAATGAACTAGTGAACTATTGCTTGTCTAACATAGTCTCTGTCCATTGTGTGTGTGTGTGTGTGTGTGTGTGTGTGTGTGTGTGTGTGTTCTTTTAACTAGAGTGATATTTATGGCCACAATGTCTATAATCTGGCTCCAGTAACAAATATAGAATGAACAGCATGTTTACATCTGAATTCTCCCACTCATTTTTCCCTTCTTATTTTATGGGACTTTTTAGTCAGCATAACCAATAGTTAGAAAATATTATATTTAGAACAGTTGCCAGGTAATTTAGTCTAACATCATTTCCTTCCATTCCTAAACAGTCTGAAAAGTTAAGAAAGGTCTGTTTAATTACCTGCTCCTCTGAGCTAACTTTACTTTCTTCTGATGACTCACTACTCTCCTAAAAGGAAAAAAAAAAGTTGTTTAGTAATTCCTGAGGAAAGGAAAAAATATGATGTACATAAATTGCTTGTGGTTTGGGTTTACAACTTTCCAAATGGCCTGAGGTGATGGGAAGAGTGTTAAAGTTACTTTATGAGATGTTTATGACAACAAATAAATGAGATAGTTACCAATGGTGGTGTTGGTGTCTGAGCCAAATGACCCTGTAAAAAAGGAAGGAAAACAAGTTACACCTTCACAGATGATTCATGCCATCACAAATATTTAGAATACTTTTATGTATTTTTTTAAGTTTCTTGGTATATATTTTGAATTTACATGACTAATAATGACATTTTATGATGAAATCGCTAAAAAATGAGTGTGAGATGACTGATGGCCTGAGAAAAATCTTATGATATAAAAGACCTGGAAGATTTTTGTATATCTGGTACTTAGAGAAAATTTTACTTTCTTGGAAACGAGGTGTTCAGACAACCTAGAGCAGTGGTGGGCAAACTGTGGCTCATGAGCCACATGCAGCTCTTTGGCCCCTTGAGTGTGGCTCTTCCTAAGCCTTAGGAGTACCCTAATTAAGTTAATAACAATGTACCTACCTATATAGTTTAAGTTTAAAAAATTTGGCTCTCAAAAGAAATTTCAATCGTTGTACTGTTGATATTTGGCTCTGTTGACTAATGAGTTTGCCAACCACTGACCCAGAGGAAACGTAAGAGAGGAAAAACACCGCAGGAACTCAGGACCCAGATTTAAGTCTCAATTAGTGCCTTGGTTTTGGTTTTAACTCTTAAAACTAACATCTCAGTGTTAGCACTGAAATTCATGTGTCCCAGGAAACCCCAAAGTCTCAGGTAAATTTCAGTGGTTGGTCACTCCATGTGAATTTGGACAATTCACTTCCCATGTTTGAGATCATTTTCTTAAATTCATAAATTAAGAATATTAGCAACCCCTGTGCTTACTCCACACGATTTCTGTGAGGATGAATTCAGCTAATGCCTATAGAAACATAGTGAGAACTGTTCAATAAGATATAAACTAATGATCCATTGAAAACACCTACTTTATAAAATTCAATAGTAGACAAAACTGAACAGAGAAAGCCATTAAACCTTTCTCGTCACATAAGGTCACACAATGAAAAAACAAATTCTAAGTCTGAAACTCATTTACTCATAGTTCTGATTTATCTCACTTTCTTTAATCTTCTAAGAACTCTAAAAATGCCTGAGTCACTTCTGATACCCTATCTCCACCTATTCTCCTCCTTCCCCTTGAGCAAGGCAAAATCCCAAAGTCCCATGAGGCTCCAAGCTGCTGAGAGGTGGGTGTGAAGACCCAAGGTACAAAGCAGAGCAGGGAGGAGCTATCAACAGGTTTTCCACATCCTGACATCTGGTAAGACACATTTCTAGTCCTAATCCTCCAAGGGCAGTCCTGGTTCATGTCACCATCCTGTGGCACTACGATACACATCCATTATGAAAATAAAGCCAAAGGAAAAATGCTTCCTTGCCAAATTATACTAGTAAGTTGGAAAGGAAGCATTATATGAACTAAATTTTCTTATGTGAACTAGAAATTATAGCTTTTACTACCTATGTCATAAGTTATTGATGTGTTCATTAAATCATTAACAGTTTCAACATTTACAGTGGAGATGATTTGGTTATACTAATAATATATTAAAATAAAAATATTTCAAAAAATCATATTTCTACTCACCTTCCATTCTTCAGAGCTCTCAGATTCAGTATGTTGATACCTGGCTACCTAGAAAATTTAGTACACATGGTCAGCCTACAGAAAAATTTCCAAGACAGCAGCTATTAACACTTTACTTAATTAGGACCAATGGTAGTCAAATTTTAGCAAGCATCCGACTCACCTGGAGACCTGCTAAAACACATTGCTGTGCCCCATCCCTAGACTCGGGCTCAGTAGGTCTGAGGTAGGACCCAAGAATTTACCTTTCTAACCAAGTGGTAACTGATGCTGATGATGCTGGTCTAGGGATGACACGTTGAGAGCCGCTGCTTATGAGGAAGAAAACTGAGACTTGTGGCTATATGAATGGCGGCTCATAAAGAATAACTCGGATGATATTTTAAAGAAAGCAGCTTCCTAAGAAACTACTGTTTTCATCTTGACTGGGATATACACAGCCACCTTGGCTCATAGCCAGTGAAAATTGTGAAGTTTTAGGTATAAAGGGTGTGTGTGTGTGTGTGTGTGTGTGTGTGTGTGTGTTTCCCCCTATATCCCTATCCTGATACTTACTGGAAGAGCACAGGACAACCCCCAAAGGAACATAAGCAGAATGCTGGTCTTCATTGCTGGGTGTGACACCTCTACCTGCGATGAAAGACAGATGTTTTTCTCCAGGCTACCAAAATATAGGAGCTTCAACTTTTTAACAGTTTCTGCCTATTTAAAACATAACTCATCACATGCACACACACACATACATAATTCATCCAAATGTCCATCAACTGATAAATGGATAAATAAAATGTACTCTATGCATACAATGGAATATTATGCAGTCATAAAAAGGAATGAAATACTGATACATGCTACAAAGTGACGAACCTTGAAAACATTACACTGAGTGAAAAAAAGCCAGACACAAAAGACCACATATTGTATAATTCCATTCAAAGGAAATATCCCAGACAAATCTATAGAGATAAAAAGTAGACAAGTGGTTGGCCAGGAGTTGGGTATAACAGCTAAGAGGTGAATTTGGAAGTGATGAAAATATTCTAACATTGATTTCAGTGATGGTTTTACAGCTCTGGGAATATGTTAAAAACTATTAAACTGTACACTTTAAATAGGTAAAATATATATGTGAATTATATCTCAATAAAGCTGTTTAAAATAAACCTTACTGCTAAGAGATAACTTGAAAACTTTTCAATGAGGAGGTCTGTAACACTTCTTCACTAACACATAAAATATGATAAATGAAGGGAAATTTAAAGAAAAAGGAATAAAGAAATTTCTGACCATTCACTTTCATAATAATTATGCAACTTGGTATAGCAGAGCAACCTGACAAATATATTCCTCCCCAAAAAACTATATTTATGGATACCATTGATAGCTGGTGGGCATTTGTCTACGCACGCACACACACACACACACAGTGGCTTTTCAGTCACATATAACCTCATAATAATGTCTACACAAAATATATCAGTTTTGCCTTTCTTTTCTTGATCTGCAAGAAGTGCACTATGGAAGGCTTCATATCACAGCTCCAGGAAGCTCGTAATATCTCCTGTGCTACATTTAGTCACACATTCTACATGAATATGCTAAATTCTTTTAAGTGTCATTCACAGTACTGAAGGCTCTCGGGAAGACTGGAGGCTTGGATGCACTTGTGAATCATGCTCCCAGAAACAGGCCAAATCAAACTGCATTTTCCTGGAGGCTTCATTTCACACCTCCAGAACTGGTAACTTGGAAAACAATTTGTTCTATATCTAAAAATGAAAGTACTAGATGCTAAAGAGTTATTGAAAAGATTTAAAAGGAACGTCATTTGCCCTAACAAACTGGTCAGATGGACTTCCATACATTTTGCAAAAAAAAAAAAAAAAAAAAAAAAAAAAAATCCTGCAAGTTTATTGTAGACTTCACTATTGTCTATTTGTTTTTTCTAATGTTAAATATATGCCATACTAGAGACAAAAGATCACAGGCAGAGATTCTCAACCTTGGCTGTTCATTAGTTTCTCTGGGGAGATTTGAAGCTATACCAATGCTGAGTAAGTATTCAGCTCACTGTGGGGTGGGAATAGGCATGAAGTTTGTTCCTAAGGTACGCCAGGTGATTTTAACCCTTGATCTGAGAAAGAAGTGTACACTGCTCAAAAATGTCTGAATATGCTAAATAATGGCTGAAGCATTGGGCTTGAGAAGTCATTTCAACTTCTTTTTAAATGTATTCAAGAAAACAATAGAAATCCTAAGATAGGAGGCTGAACACAGTCCTCATTTCTGCTTTCATGCAGCTCAGACGGTCCAGCAGGGCCTCTCGTTCTCTGTCACGAGCATTATCCCTCTTCAACACTGCCATCCTTAATGTGTGCTATTTTCTTTAGCCTAATTCCATATAGGTCATATTCGTCCTTGTATTTTGATATTATTTAAATTTGTTAAAATCCTTTGCCTCATATCAACTGAGAAAACGTGAAAATACTTACCTGCACCTAAAGCAAGCCTAATTCAACAAGATATTACTTCTGAAGGAAAGCAGATCATCTCATCCCCAAATATGCCTCTTTGACATGAAACTATTTTGAGCTGAAGGCACTTGAGAAACAGCAGATGTGAGAAGGGCACACTGGTCCACCTTTGTCTTTCTGAAAATAGCAACTCAAACTCCCATGTGAGCGAGTTTTCTCTGAACCATAAGGAAAGAAGGCATCTTATCTCCAGAGATGAGACTCAGGCGCAAACAAGCCTTGTTAAACTAACCCTTATCTTCCCAGTCACTTCTGCACAATTTACTGCCCATAGCCCCACACCCTTTCTTGTCAATTCTTCACAAATGTAGTGTTTCTTTGTCTCTAAAAGGTATAATAGCTTTCTGCTCTGGTCACTTCAGGTTTTCATTCTCTTTTGAAGACTCCCATGTACATGTAAAAATTTTAATAAAACTTGTATGCTTTTTTCTGATACTCTGTCTTAGGTCAGTTTAATTCTTAGGCCCCGCAGAAGTCCCTAAGAGACTAGAATTTACCTCCTCTACACTTCCCTGTGGTTTCCACACTCAAAACATTTTTTTAAGTTCTTAGGTTTATTTCTTAAGGAAAGGAAAGTTTCCCCCAAATATGATACTCTCGAAATAACTGCATGCCAATGGTTTTGGCTTCACAGGTCAGATGAAAAGTAGGCTGCTCGCCATTTTAATTTTCAAAGTGAAATTCGAATAGGGTGGTGATCTCCTGATGCTCTGAAAACTAGAAAATATTCCAGCCTTAATAAAAGGCCAATGAATACTAAGTTGTCTCCTTGTATTTTCTTTTCTCTCTTATCCAAATAACAAACAAAACAAAAAAATGAGGAGATGAATGTTACGGGTGTTTTGTTGTTGTTGTTGGTTTGTTTTGTTTTGTTTTTACAAAGGAAATATATGCTTCCAGTGGTCAAGTTTCTCAGGAATGGACTATCATGAAACACAATATGCTTATGCTTCTAGAAATACCATTAACATCCTGACCTAAAGTAATAATTTCCCAAATGAAAGTCTGATAAAGTAGAATAAAATATACCTTGGGGTCCTGAGAGACCTGATATTGAATCCCAAAGAATATCACCTGTCATCAAGCATTAAAGAAAGTCAGATCTTGCCCAGCTGGTGTGATTCAATGGTTGAGCATTAACCTATGAACCAGGAGGTCACGGTTCGATTCTAGTCAGGGCACTTGCCTGGGTTGTGGGCTTGATCCCCAGTAGGAAGCATGCAGGGGCAGCTGATCAATGATTCTCTCTCATCTTTGCTGTTTCTATCTCTCTCTCCCTCTCCTTCCTCTCTGAAATCAATAAAAAATATATTTTTAAAAAGGATATTTAATTACTGTTGTTTATTTTTTAAAATATTACTCTTTTGTGAAATGTATTTCCAAATGAGAGTTTCAGACTTTTATAAGCTTTTTTGCTGCCATCCTACACAGACTACAATCAGATACGCAGTAGCCCTATTCTGAGCAATAAATTAGCAAAGTAGCTACAAGCCTGAAAGATATTAATCCAGAACCTCAAGTACTTCTTTGGTGATTGGTAAATGTCACTCCTACATTGTACACCCTATCATTCTACCATAAGAGCATGGAACAAAAGGAAATCAACAACCTCAATTTGAGTTCCACCTGTTTGGAAGGCAGTGTATGTATGTATTAGAGCAGTGGTTCTCAACCTTCCTAATGCCGCGACCCTTTAATATAGTTCCTCATGTTGTGGTGACCCCAATCATAAAATTATTTTCGTTGCTACTTCATAACTGTAATTTTGCTACTGTTATGAATCATAATGTAAATATCTGATATGCAGGATGTATTTTCATTGTTACAAATTGAACATAATTAAAGCATGGTGATTAATCACAAAAACAATAAGTAATTATATGTGTTTTCCGATCGTCCTGGCCACCCTGTGAAAGGGTCGTTCAACCCCCAAAAGGAGTCGCGACCCACAGGTTGAGAACCGCTATATTATAGACTTTCAACCTTCATCAATGGTTTTCCCAGAGCTGAAAAGATAGAAAATAATTAGGATCTGGAGAAGGCAATTGTAGTTCTTTCTCTCTCTGGCTACCCTCAAGTATAGCCTAAACTTCTTTGTGCTCTCAAGTAAGGAAACTTGTTCTGGAATTGCCTCAAAGTTAATGTTCACATCTAACGTACATGTCTTAATTCACTGAATTTACGTACTTTACAATGAAGGGATAGGCCAGAAGAAGGAAAGAAGAGCTTGAAAAAATCATTGACTCAAATTATCATGCCTAATTTGCTTGGTTTTGGCTTGGCATGATTGTTCTTAGTAATACTAATGAACACTTTATCCATTCATTGGTAGTCAACAAATATTTATAAGTACCTTGTATGTGCCAGACACTATTCTAGGTGCTGAGAGTGCAATAGAGTATAATAACAATAATGAGCTGGTCTTATAAGAGGAAAATTACCCAGAACCCAACTAACCAGAACATTAGCTAGAATTTGTTTGATTATTACTCTTTGAAAATAAAGTGCAGTTTGACCAGGACATTAATTCTATCAGGAATTCAGAAAAACAAACCAATAAATCAATTTTAAAAAGTCCGATCTTTCCAATTATAATTGTCTTGAGATCAGTTACAATCAATCCCATGTCATATGCCTTCAACCACAGTTTTATAACTTTTAAGTTCCAATATAAATTTAGATTTGGAAGACCTCTAAGCATCTGAGGCACATTGGTCCACATCACCATTTTGAGTTAGGTAAGTAGACTGACTAATGCCCTTTAGAAAACTTTGTTTGTTCACATGTTGTAACCAACCATATCAAAGTAAAATGGTCTACTTGGCCATCAATTAAACAGAATGTATGGTTTACCAGAGGTTATTGCTCTTGAAAAAGACAGGTTTCTATAAGCGTTGCTATGACACATGGAATCTTCTATATGTCACCCAGAATGCATTGCCTGACCATAGCCCCTGCTCTCCATCATGGAAGACAGACACTTCCGACAAAGATCAAGTGGATTAAATGCAGCAAATAAAAAATGCATATGGAACCTTAGCTGGTTTGGCTCAGTGGATAGAGCATCAGCCTGTGGACTGAAGGATCCCAGGTTCAATTCTGGTCAAGGGCACATGCCCCAGTTGGAAGCTCAATCCCCAGTAGGGGGTGTGCAGGAGGCAGTGGATCAATTATTCTCTCTCATCATTGATGTTTCTATCTCTCTCTCTCCCTTTCCCTTCCTTTCTGAACTCAAAAAAATATAATTTAAAAAATACATATGGACAGGAGTATTCTACACTAGAAAAATTTTTTCACTAGTTAAAAGCTGTCATTTATTATTATTTTTTATTTTTTTAAAAAATATATTTTATTGATTTTTTACAGAGAGGAAGGGAGAGAGATAGAGAGTTAGAAACATCGATGAGAGAGAAACATCGATCAGCTGCCTCCTGCACATCTCCCACCGGGGATGTGCCCGAAACCCAAGCACATGCCCCTGACCGGAATCGAACCTGGGAC
Source organism: Myotis lucifugus (assembly GCF_000147115.1). Classification (NCBI taxonomy): domain Eukaryota; kingdom Metazoa; phylum Chordata; class Mammalia; order Chiroptera; family Vespertilionidae; genus Myotis; species Myotis lucifugus. The sequence goes on along the minus strand of NW_005871060.1, from coordinate 8,374,220 downwards.
CTTTCAGTCCGCAGGCCTACGCTCTATCCACTGAGCCAAACCAGTTTCGGCCATTATTATTTTTTAATTGAAATTCTTTTTCATGAATCTCCCTTTCCCCCCATTGACCTCTCCTCATCCGCTCCCACCCCCCAGCATATGCTCTCAACCCCCTACTGTCTGTGTCCATTGGTTATGTTCATATGCATGCAGACAAGCCTTTTGGTTGAAAAATGTTTTAAAAAGACAATTATATTCAACATTTACTGAATTCTGAGAGTATGCAAAGCATCATGTTACTATAAATACCCAACTAAACAATACAAAAGCATTATAAGAATCACACTCTTAGTTTATTTCAGTGGTCTTAGTATCTTCTTTCAGTTACTCAGTTAATAATGAATTTTATTGAATGCTCTACAGATGAATGGCATTAAATGGTTTTTCACTTAAAACACCATATTTTGAAAGTCCTGCCAGTCTACTATAGATTCTTTTATAATGTCTTATAGGTCATGAACCTCACTATATCCATGAAACCTAAATGTAAAAGTTTGATTTGTTTTGTTAATTAAAGCTAAACTTCTAAATGACTTTCCACCTGCCTCCTGTTCTGTAAACCTTCCTTTCCAAAAGTATTATGCCGAGATCTGATTAAAGTACTACTGAGGAAAACACCTGGCTCTATTGACTTATGTCATTTTAATATCATCATTTACTATGGCATAAACAGCAGGCACAAAAATGGGAATCATTTTTACCCAAGGCACAGTTTTCCCCATCTTTCTCCACTTGGCATGCCTCTCAACATGTACACATTTTTAATATTTTTCCAACAACACAGCAGAAGTCATTTTTTAAAAATTAAACCATGAAAATATCTTACCGTCTTCAGTTCACAAAGATTTGTCCCAAAAAATCTCAATGATCAGGCTGAAGTTCTCACAAAGGAAATTGATGCCCAACAAAACCACTCTTCTGTTGATGTTCTGAACACTTCTCTGATGGTGCAGGAATTTAAACTCTGCTTCAGCTCTTCATAGCCAATCAACCTCAGGCTGGGGGTGACTGACATCACAAGGTGTCACTGGGACTCCAGCACACCCACACTTCCTCCAGCCTGCAGAGGCAGAATTTCCCTAAAAAGCTCTTGTGGTTCCCAAATGACTATACTAGTTTCCATTAAATTGAAGATCTTCCTAAAGCTTTATTTTGATTTCTAAATATATGTCATTCACATCCATGCAGTCTTATGAACATTATAAACAATGACAATATCTTCCACCCACTGATAGATCCCAGCAGACACAAGGATGGGAAAAGGAGAGTCAAGGAGTGGGTAGAAAGTTTCCTGTTAATGTACATTACCAGGTTGTACAAGGAGAACCTACTAAAATACTAGATTTGCCTAAATTGTTGGTGTTGAAAATATGTGCTTTCATTCATTTCCTTCTTTCCCTTTTAACCACCTCTACTCCTCATCTGCTTTTTCTCTCATTTCCCTTCCCCCATATATACATACAGATCCAAATTTTTTACTAATTAATGAAATATCCACTTACAGAATTCTGCGCTGACTGGAAATATTAAAGTACCACCCTAAGTAACTTTTGTTATTAACCAAAAGTAAATTAAATCTAAATACCTCATTATTTCCCCTAACTGCTTGCCATATTTTGGATTTAACTCTGGTGACTCTTTGAAATCAGAGTTGGCTTAAGGAGAAGACTAGCTAGGTAGCTTCTAAAGCAGGCGTGGGGAACCTTTTCTCTGCCAAGGACCATTTGGGTATTTATAACATTATTCATGGGTTATGCAAAATTATCAACTTAAAAATTAGCCTGCTATATTTAGTCAAACATTTAATTAACTCACTCCTAATGCCTTGGCAGGGCCAGACCAAATGATTTTGTGGGCCTAATAGGGCCTACTGGCCAGAGGTTCTCCACCCCTGATAAAGAAACCAATTTCCAATGGACTCTCTATCATCACTGAAAATTTAATGAAAAGGATAAAATGCTACTTATCAAGACTCTTCAGGGAGTGTATTTGTTGTAGGGATCTGAAAGTGGAGTTGGCACTTCAAAGGAGCCTGCTCAAGATACAATAGGACAACCAGTGAACAAATATTTAAAGACTGTAAGTCACTGGAATTTAAGTTCCTCAAGATTGGGGATATTTGTTTTGCTTACTGATGCATACTCAGTGCCCTAATACCTAGTTCCTGGCTCATAATTGCTCCATAAATACTTTTATAAAGGACTGAACTGATTGGTTTTAAAATTATGGGTCAAAATATGTAGTACCCACATTACTCACTGATTTGTTTTTAAAGATTTTTATTGTTGGAAATTTTATTTGATACTCTTACCAGATAAAATTGGTTATAGAGAATTGGGTGCCCAATTTTATCCAGGAAACTAATATAAACATGTGGATTTTGTTGTTGTTGTTAATCCTCACCAGAAGATATATTTTCATTGATGTTTAGAAAGAATGGAAGGGAGGGAGGGAGAGAGAGAAACATCGACGCAAGAGAGGCACGTCAATCAGTTTCCTCCTACACCTGTCCCCACCAGGCCGGGGATCAAACCTGAAATCCAGGCACGAGCTCTTGATGGGGAATTGAACCTGCAACCGTTTGGTACTCAGGCTGTGCTCCAACCATCAAGCCACACTGGCCAGGGCTATAAGGATTCTTAATTTATTCAATTCGAACTGCAAGGGATTAAGGGGCAGAAACTGAGGAGAAAAGAGTTTATTTCCTTCTAAAGCTGATTAGAAAACCAAGCTCACATGGGGAAGCTATAAATTCCCTATGTTCTGTTCTGGTTCTGAATTACACTTCCTGGTGGTTTCATAGTCCTTGACTGAGGTCTATCCTTGAAGAACCTTATAATCTTATGTCAGAGCAGATTCTGGGAAGATTTTGGCAGAAGGTATAACAGGACATGGTTTTAGAATCTCTCCAAATCCCCAAATACAAACAGATAAAGCAACTACATAACAAAACTAAAAAACATGGACAACATTTACAGCAAACTAAATGTTTATTTACCTAATGCTGTATTAAAAACCATTCCTATACTTTGTATCCTAAAACAATGACCATTTTATTATCTCTTATAACTGGAGCTATGAGTCTGGAGACTCAACTGGAGTGGAATATTCAAGATAACTCTCTCACATGATGGTTATCTGGGGGTTCAGCAGGAGCTGTTATTGTGAGCATTTCTGTTCTCCTTCACATGGCTTCTTCTGTAGCTTGGTTTTCTCACTAGGTGGCTGGGAATATCACTTTCTCCACATTCGATTGGTCAAATCAGTCACAAGGCATCCCAAATTCAGAAGGAAAAATACTCCCTACCTTTGGATGTGAGGAACAGAATAAATATATAAGGAGCAGAGGAAATGTTGAGGCTATTTTGAAGGCTGGTTACCACACTACATGACAGGTTATATCCACAAACTCCAAAACATAATCCAACAAAAGATAAATAAAATAATCCTTTTGGCTTCTAGGCAAAAGGAGCAAGTGACTTACAAGGAAAAGAAAGTAAATTACCATAAGACCTCTTGACAACAATGTTTTATGCCACAAGAATATGGAATAGCATATTTAAGACATTCAAGATAAAAAATGTAAATCAAGGCTTTTATAGCCAGCAAAATTAACTTTCAAGTATAAAGGACTCAAACAAACTATAACCAACATGCAAGTACTCAGGGAATATAGTTTTCTTGAACCATTCTGGAGAATCTACTAGAGAATAAGCTTCAGACAACCAAAATGACTAGAGAGAAATTATCATAAGAATAGATGGTAAGCATTAAACATAGTTACTTTTAGAAATAAAATTAAATTAGGTTAAAAAAGAGAGCATATAGTATGTAATGGTACATATTTAACATAGATATAGTACAACTTTTAAAAGATGAGGAGATTGAAAAACACATATTAATATTGTAATAAAACACATAATAATATTGTTATTTTGAAAACTAGAGGCCCAGTGCACAAAATTTGTGCCGGGGGGGGGGGGGGTTGTCCCTCAACCCAGCCTGCACCCTCTCCAATCTGGGACCCCCCAGGGGATGTTTGACTGCAGGTTTAGGCTAGGATCAGGCCTAAACCAGCAGTTGGACATCCCTCTCACAGTCCGGGACTGCTGGCTCCCAAACACTTGCCTGCCTGACTGCCTGATTGCCCCTAACCGCTTTTGCCTGCCAGCCTGTTCACCCCCTAACCACTCCCCTGGCAGCCTGATCGATGCCTAACTGCTCCCCTGCCGGGCCCATCACCCCAACTGCCCTCCCCTGCTGGCCCAATTGCCCCCAACTGCCCTCCCCTGCAGGCCATCTTGTGGCTGTGGGCACTGCCATCTTTGAGGGCGGAGGAGTCAATTAGTATATTCCCTCCTTATTGGCTGTGGGCACCGCCATATTTGCAATTGTGTGAGGGTCAATTAGCATATTCCCTCTTTATTAGATAGGATGGTTTTTGTGTTATTTGTGGTATAAAGTAAATTATTAATTATAAATTATTTTTTTCCTTGTAACCAATGTGTCCTTGAGAATTAGGATTCTCAATGTCAAAGAAAGGAGATACAGATTTGATACAGTAGTGAGAAAGTAAAAAATCCTGTAATCCTGAATTTAAATGGAAAGAATAAGAAATTTCACAGGAATTATATAAACAACACACACACACACACACACACACACACACACACACACACACACACCATGTATATCTTAACTCTGTCCCTATACACATCTAAAAACAATGACAAACACAATAGTAGTTTGTGTCCCTAGCACCCATATCACACCCTAGTGCCTAGGATCTTTGAGGGACCTAGTTGATTCCAGGTCTGTGGCAAGAAATGTACAAGGTAAGTCTGGCACATCCTCATATACCAGATTACAGGAAAGCTATCAAAGACTATTACAGACTCAACAGCCAACTTAAATAGGCCTCCACTACCAAAGATAGAACAATGTAATCTTTAAAATAGATAATACAGCAGATCCTTGAACAATATTTCATTCAACATTATGTCATTATAATGTTGATGGGGTGGTATAGGAACATGATTTCTATTTATATCAATTAGCCTATGGTAAAATTGGTTTCATTATGTCATTTCATTTGAAGTTGAAGAACCTACTGACAGATGTTAAGTGAGGACTTATTCTAGCTACCACAGACTGAAACCTGTAGTTGACTTTACACAAATACATGTACATCCAAGTATTTCTCCAGCAAAATGATTTTATTTGGGAACAACAAAGAATTGCTATATTGAATATGTGGTCAAATGACAAACTACACACAAGTCCTGAGAACAAAGGAGAGAAATGTTCTTTTATGGAGAAAAGGGGAAGTTCAGATGGGCTGTTGTAAACAAAAAGACCATTGGAAGTGTATTGACTTTCCATTGGCTGAGTTGTAAGAGTCTTTCATTGGCTGAATCATTGCCTGACAGGAAGATCCTTCTTCCTGCTTGAGTAGTAGAGTAGAAAACATCTTCCTGTTGGAGGTGGAAAATATGTCTCCCCATGTTTGGAGTAATTGATGATGAGTAGTAGAGCATGAGAGCTCCCATAAAGCCCTCCCAACTCCAATTTAAATGAGGTTTCTGTTCATTAATCTTGCACTGTCAAATTATTTTAAATCCATAAGTTTATAATAAAAAAATAAAACACTAATTGGTCACCTTAGGATGATCACAACGTCCAATTTATATTATGTATAAATACTGTAAATAAATGGAAAGAATGAGGCATATGTCCAGTCCCATAAAAACTGACCCAAATTAGAGATAAAAGAAAACAAATCTTTATAAAGTTCCAATTAACATATTAAAAGAAAATGATAGAATTCACCATTTTACATCCCCTAATTGATTAATGAATCTGGGTATTGCACATCAATGACTCACAAAAAAGAGAGACAACCAAACTATCTGCTTCTTGACAAAACAACACGATATTACCTATAGTTGGCCAAATAGAGCAAATCCAAGGTCAATTAAATGTCTGGATCCAGCTGCCAAGTTGAAGGAAATACAGATAACAGAGAAGTATTTGGAATTGCACCATGTGTGTAATCAGTAAAATATAGACTGTGGGCAGCTCTACAATTCAAATACTGAAGGGTCTTCAACAGATTAATTATTAGAAAGAGAAAGAGAAGAAATAGAAGCATAACAAATTATTTTGAGACTTAAAATACATAGCAATTGTTTTTCAACAGGAAAGGCTAGGTTATTGTTCTAGGTTTGCACACTTGGTGATAAAACTCTTTAAAAATCAGGGAAGTGATTTCTGCACAATTCAGTTATTACTTTTTGAGACATAAAAATTGTTTAATTGGGGTGGAGCACATGAAGGGTTTCTGGGATGACTGGCAATGTTCTACTTCTTGAGCTGGATAGTGATTACAAGAATATTCACCTTATAACAATTAATTAAACTATAGACTCATTTTGAGGAATTTTTTGTATATGCAGTTATTTTACAATAAAAGTTTTAAAATATGTTTTTAAAAAATAAGTCACATATCAAGTATGTTTAAATCCATGAGTTTTATGCATTCATGATACCAAAAACAAAACAATTTGAAAAACTCCTAATTAGTGCCTACACAAGCATTTGCTTTATAAGGTTTGTTAAAGTTGTATAATTGTTTAATACTTTAGGGTATGTATATTATATTTCATAATAAAAAGCCTTTAAGATGAATTTTCTGTTTTTAGAAAATTAATATTGAATATGATCATTAAAAATAGCTCTTCTGTGAGCTTATAAAGTAATTTTACCATTCTAATCTTAAGCCAACATTCCAATCTTAAGACTGTAAATATTTTTATTTCAGAATTTTTTGAGTTTTTATAAAATTTTTTATCTCTTCTCCATAATGGAGGTTAAATTAATTCTTTGTTTTGAGGCTTGGGAGTGGATAAAAATATTTTTAACTTTCCTATTTGGAGATTGTTTGGGAACTTACAATTCTGCAACTTAGTTATTTGAAAAAGATTGATTTCAGTCTACCACAGAAATTGAATCTTTTCCAATCTGGAGACCTCAGAATGTTCTGATCTTGAATAAAATTGGTAGTAGAATAAAAAAGAATAATTCTGAGTACATCATGCCCATTGTTTTTCTTTGCCAACCTAAAATAATGCTTAGAATAGATTTACAGCATCAGTTCTCCAAGTTGTCCTACTTGAGCCTTCCTTTCTACAGACCTCCATGAGACAATGAAAGGATTCCAAAAGAGTCAACTCTCAATTTGTAAAATGAAAAAGACTGGTCTGGAAAAGAGTAGCTCAATTTTAAAGTAAAAGTCTCTTAAGATGCATCTGACTGTCTGTGATAGACCAGTGGCAATCATGACAGAGTCGTGTGAAAATCTTTGTTAATACCATTTAATAAGATCAATAAAGTGATGGTGTCAAAGCATCTCAGATACCATGAAATGACAGACATATAGTGTTGGTTCTGAACACAAACATGTATGTAGAGCATATTTCCTCTCAACTACTTTATTCTTACTTTTATTCATAGTTATTTCACTTTGCTAATAAAGAATGTAATTTTGGCCTGGCTGGACTGACTCAGTGGTTGAATGTTGACCTATGAACCAGGAGGTCACAGTTCAATTCCTGGTCAGGGCACATGCCCAGATTGCAAGCTCAATCCCCAGTGTGGGGCATGCAGGAGGCAGCTGATCAATGATTCTCTCTCATCATTGGTGTTTCTATCTCTCCCTCCCTCTCCCTTCTTCTCTGAAATCAATAAAAAGATATCTTTTAAAAAGAATGTAATTTTGGCAAACTAGATTATGCATGCATTATATTTCTTTAATTTTAATTTATATGTACAAAAGTATTCACAAATTCATCATCAATATGACAAGGGATAATAAGAAAGGTGGTGGTAAAATTGATTTTTTATTCACATAGCAGTTACATCAACTGTGTTTTGCCACTCGGGGGTATCTGAATTTGATGAGAGGGGACATAATAATCACTAACACCTTTGACAACAATAATTATTACATAGACAGGTAAACACTTCATTTAGATATGCATTAACTTTTATGTGATATTATCATGTCCTCAGTTTTTATTTGATCTCTATGTTTAAGAATCCACCTGAGCCAAATTAGAGATGTCTACTTAAATACAGATATGAAAAATGTTAACCCTCTCAAAGCTTTCCTATATTTTCATTGAAAGTAGGCCAAAAAAACTTCCTTCCTTCTTTTACCAATAGAATATATATTAGTCTACTAGGTTCTTTTCCTAAACACATAAAAATGCATACATAAATATCAGTTGTGATCTATCTGCTCATTTTACTATATCTCCTAATCCTATTTTCAATAATCTTACCTAATGCTACTTCTCCCCTAATTAATTAATTTTAACTTTTTAAAATTTTGCATTTTGTTCTTCTGCTTTTCAACTTCCTTCTCTCTTCTTTCTCTAGGTGGCCCTAATAACTTCTTTTTTTATTGTCTGTTAATATCATTAGGGCCAGACAGACTCCTATGAGACCCTTTGTAAAAAGATAATATTTCTTTCTTTGTGTAATTTTAAGAAATGAATAGGTTTATCCAGCCTCATATTTATTATTACTTAAGTAGAACCATTTGAAATTGCTGTTTTAGGTTTAAAAAAAACCAAAAAGTCAAAATGAAGCAACCAGCACTGCCCTACAGTACTTCCTTTTTATCTCTCCATCTCATCTTTTTTATAACTTTTCTATGAATTCTATACTTCAGGCATATCCATCTATTTATTCCAACCCTTAATACATTATGTTTCTAATCAGTGGTTCATCTTACTCAGAATTCCCTCCTTGCCTTTTGTTGTATTAGTAAGTGTTCACCAGACAATCAGAACCAAAGGATATATAAAGATATATAAGAGGATCTGTGTTACAGAAGTAGTCTCCCATGATTACAGAGGCCAAGGAGTCCCATGATACAAAATTTAAAATATTTAAATATTGATATAAAGTCAATACATCTTAAGTTACATGATAAGGAAATAAGATAGAAAACAAAGATATTTGCTTTGTTATTACATAAATATATTCATAACAAAACAAGGAGAAAATATTCATGGCAATTACAATCCTCATTTCTATAACTGGTCACGTGGTCACAGCTGGTATTTATAACTGCCTTCTTCTACTACCCATTCTGTGATTTCTTTGCCTTTGGTAAGCTAGTTGTGGTTCATTACCTGGTAGAGTCTCTCAAACCTTCATTCTTGAAGTGTTTGGACCATCTGTAGTCCTGCCTGGATTGGGTGGCTGTAGTTTTTCATTGATCTTTATCACAGGGCATGGTAATACTGACACCCTAATAGATCTCTTAAATTCCAGACATACTCTTGCTTATCTCCATAATGGAGTAAATAGTTCAATTTCCTACTAGTAATCATGATCAGTCACCTCAGCCAACACTGTAACTCTCTTCTTTACCTGTTGTTTCAGGAGCCTAAGGAAGAGGTCCAAGTGGCCAGGTGGCAGAATTAACTTCCAGTTAAATGGAACCATTGTTGTATCTCCTGATGGAGTCATTCTTCCCCTGGAACTAAGAACTCTAGGCCAACAATGCATAAAGTCACAGGTATAGAAAGCAAAAATGTTGCTGATGGGTCACTGGAGATAATGATGAGTGATGCTGCTACCATTTTCCACCTCCTTGTTTCCTAGACTCATGAATCCTGGTTATCATAGAAACAGCACCACTATTGATACTGATTCCAAGCACATGCAGTTTTCTGTAGAATCCTGCCCCAGCCCTAGAAAGTATGTAACTAAGTCTTCCAAAGGCCATTCCACACAACTCTTATCAAGCCAACTACTTCAGGGTGGTGGGTAAGACCAGCGAATTCCATTGTAGCACTTCTTTCATGTGTGTGTGTGTGTGTGTGTGTGTGTGTGTGTGTGTGTGTGTGTGTGAGAGAGAGAGAGAGAGAGAGAGAGAGAGAGAGAGAGAGAGAGAGTTGAATTCCTTGCTCAGAGGCAATGCTATGTGGAATAACATGACTGTGGATAAGGCATTCTGTAAATCATGGATGGTAGTTTTGGTAGAAGTATTACATGCAGACAAAGCAAATCCATATACAGAGTAAGTGTCTATTCCAGTCAGAACAAAATACTGCCCTTTCCATATAGAAGGAGCTGGCTGATTACTCAGGGGATGGGGCCATATGCAGTCTCAGTATTAGTCTCTGTTCCTGGCACTCAGTGGTGGCCAAATCCACGTTAGCCCTTGAGTGGGAGTCCATGTTGCTGAGCCCATGCATGACCTCTGCCACCATGCTCACTTTGCTCATGAGCCCATTTGGGCTATGACAAGGGTAGTTGGGGAAGGAGGCTGACTGATATTCACAGAATAGGTAATTCCATGCATTTGATTGTTAAAATCCTCCTCTCTGGTATCACCCTTGGTAAGCACTCACATGGGACACAAATATCTTCACGATTTTGGGCCACTCGGGTAGATATATCCACATACTTCTTCCATCCAACCAGCCAAACCATTGCTATGGCCCACGAATTGGTATATAGCCGCACATATGTTCTCTTTACAAACAAAGTGAACAAGGTTCCCAAAGTCCTGCCCATTGGGAGGATTTATCTTCACTGCTCTCCTTAAGGGACGTCCCAGTAAGAGATTACAGACAGGCAGCTGCCCACTTTTGGGTGGTACCTGCATAATCTGTAGAATGTCCAGTTCAATGGAACCATTGTTCCATTGTAGACCAGCCCTCAGTCTTCTCATCCTCTGTCAACCGATCACAAGGAATGCCCCATGAGGACAGGTATAGGCTGGGAGAGAGAAGGTAGTGTAGTGGGAGTGGGGATCATGGAAATTTGGACCACTCCTTTAAATAACTTACTTGTTCCTTCAGAGCTCAGGCCAATCACATATACACCACTCCCATTTGATGATGGAGTATTGCCATGCATACCTAACTTTATGGTTTCATGGTTCAGAAAACATTCAGTTCATGATGGGAAGCTCAGGGTACTTGGTAACTCATGGTCAAGTCTTCAGTCTCTATAAAGGCTCAGTAATAGGCCTAGAGCCCTTTGTCAAAAGAAGGTAGTTATCTTGAGATGATGTCCTAAAGGCCTATACTGCAGTTCTCCTGTAGGAGCCTGCAAAAGGCACCAGGCAGCATCCCCATCTGCCACTGACACTTTAATCTCCATTGGATCTGTTGGATCATATAGTCCAAGTAGGAGAGCAACTTGCAAAATAACGTGGACCTGTTGAAGAGTCTCTCTTCTTCTCAGCCCCTCTCAAAACTAGCAGCTTTTTGGGTCACTCAGTAAATGGGCCAGAGGAACACACTCAAATGAGGAATATATTTCCTCCAAAATCCAAAGAGGCCCACTAGCCATTATGCCTCTTTCTTGATTATAAGAAGGGCCAGATGAAACAGCTTACCTTTCATCATAGAAGGGACATTTCACCATGCCCCACACCACAGAACCTCTAGAAATTCCATTGAGGTCTTGAATTTTTGTAAGGCTCCTGGATTTTAGAAAGCTTTATTTCCCACCATCTGATACACAAATGTCTTTCCAATAATCTAGAGCAGTTGCCTCTTCTTGCTCACCTTGCCCAGTCAGCATAATGTCATCCATGTATCAATGCCATGGACCAGTATGATACCTTCTGAAATGGAAAGGCAATCAAGATCCCTGCAAACTACACTATAATATTGATCTGGAGAGTTTATAGGTACAGTGAAGGTCTGCCGTGAAGGTGTACTGCTGGCCTTACCAGCTGCAAAGAAACTGCTTCTGGTCATCTTTATGGTCAGAGCAATGCTGCATACCAGATACCAGTGGATGTGTTAATTTGGTTAAGCATTAAAACCACATCTGGTATAGCAGCTGCACTAGAAGTCACCACCTCATTAAATTTACAGCAATCCACTGTCATTCTTCAATATCCATCTGTTTTCTGCTCAGGACAAATAGGAGAGTTGAATTGGGATGTGGTGGAAATCATCACCCTTGACTCTTTCAAGTCCCTGATGATGGCATTAATCTCTGTAAACCCTCCAGGAATGAAGCCTCATTTTTTTATTTAGTATTTTCCTAGGTAGAGTCAGTTTTAGTGTTTCTATTTGACCTTTCTCACCATAATAGCCCTTACTCCACAGGTCAGGAAATCAGTATGTATATACTGCCAACGATGAAGTATGTCTACTCCAATTATGCATTCTGCAACTGAGGAAATGACTACAGGATGGGTTTAAGGGCCCATTGGACCCACCATGAGATGGAACTGAGCTAACAGTCCATTGATCATTTGACCTCCGTAAGCCCCTACTCTGTCTGATGGGCCACAGTGACATTCTGGGTCTCCTGGAATTAGTGTCAGTTTGGAGCCAGTGTCCAGTAGTCCCCACAGGTCCGATTATTTCCTTTCCTGCATTGATGTATGGTTTCCCTCATGAAATGTCCTAGATCTCTTTGGGAGAAATATTGATGGTGTAAATTTTTGGTAGTAGACTGGTGGTTTTCCTCAAGGGAATCTGGTCTCCCCTTCATTCAAGGGGTTCTGGATCTGCACGCAATGTCTCAAGTCTGGGAATTGGTTGAGGGGCTATATACCCATCTCTGTTTTTATTTGAGTTAGACTTTTGTTCACTTGATGTAGAACTTCTCTGCTTATACATAGAAAGTAAGAATTTCGTAAGCTCACCATCTATTTCACTTCTAGGAACACCATGATTAACTAGTCAATGCCACCAGTCTGTGCAAGTCAGACTTCTGATTACTGTTTTGACGCTGCTGTCCATTACCATAACCACACCAACTTGTCTTTGGCAGTTGAGGACCGTCGCTTGGACCCTGCCTCCAAGATCCATTACCCTTATTGCATTTAGGTTTTCAAATTGAAGGATCCCATGTAAGGTCTGGCCTTCAGAGAAGAACAAGTTCCTTTCTCAGAGTATTGATGAAAGCTGTGTCTGCTGGACCCTCCCGGAATAGGTAAATGCATCTTAAATGACAAATCCACTCCAGTATCCCCATCTCCCTAAGTTTCTGAATCCCTTCCTCTACATCAAACCAAGGGGAGCCAAACATTTCCATTTCACTCACTAACAGCCACCAATCAACCAAGCCCTTAGAGCCCTTTCTAACCACCAAGCTGCAACATTAAATGCATATTCTCTACTTAGCAAGCACATATCAATAAATTTGGCCTGATCCAACCTTATGTTCCTTCTACCATTACTCCCCACCCTAAGTATCCATTCCCAGCCAATCCGATGCAAAAGCATAAGAATCTGTATTTCAAGCTAGCTTGAGCTCCCGTCCACCAGACCCACCGACACAACGGCAAACCAAGTGGCTGAGAGACAGAACCCCGCCTAGAGACGGGTTATAAAGGGGGGGGGGGGTTGGAAGGGGAGGAGAAAGGACTGTGATTGGCCAGGCGCAAGTCGATGTCTTGTTCCTGGGTGTGGCTAGCAGAGTCTTAGACTTCCGGGAAGAACCTTCTTGCCAAGCACGTGGCCAAGGTAAGATGGAGGACGTAGCCCTTACCCTGGGGCAAGATGGAGGGCGTAGCCTTTACCCTGGGGCAAGGTGGAGGGCCTAGCCCTCGCCCTTTCACATATCAGATATTTACATTATGATTCATAACAATAGCAACATTACAGTTATGAAGTAGCAAGGAAAATAATGTTATGGTTGGGTCACAACATGAGGAACTGTATTTAAAGGGCCAGAAGGTTGAGAACCACTGGAGAACCATGAAGACTATTGTGGATTTATTTTTCTGTTTCTGATTGTTCATGTTGGGGGGTTGGGGGGGCTCTTATCTTGTTTGTCTTAGGTCTAGTCAGAACGGAAAAGAAGATGGGGATAAGATTCTTTGGTTGAACAAACTGGCTACATTACTCATTTACCTTCTTCAAAACGAAATTCAGTCCCAACAATTGGCAGGTAATGACAGGTGAATGTTTGAGTTTTACCAAAAGATAAAGCCCAGAACCCATTAATAACATCAGGCTCCTAACTGTCCTTCAGACAAACCACAAAAGGTGAGGAGAAATATGTCAACAAACCAGAAACCCAGGGTCAGAGAGACTCCTGGGCAGGGAAAAAATCTATGAAATCAGTGCACAACAACCTGGAAATTTAGAAGAGGTCTCAAGTTCAATTTAGAGATGGGAACTGTTAAATACCAGAACTTGACCAATTAGGGATGAGCTCCTAGTAGCAGAATGAAATAGACAGGACGGAGACAGAACATGGACCTCTGGTCTACATGAGACAGGTGAGAAATGGCAGTGGGAAAGTTATGCCATGCTCAGGTTTAAACAGGGGGAAATCTGTGTTCAGAACACTGGCACTAAGAGGAAATGACAATGTGTTTTCAAGGTATAGAGAGCAATCAGCAAGACAGAAACACAATTTATGGGAATAATGCAAAGTCCAACAGTTGCTGGAATGGGCAATATTCAAAGAGCAGGTGGACATCTGGGAATTCTGCCAGAATTTGGGAAAAAGACTAGCAAGATAAGCAGAGTCTTGGTTTTAGCAGAAACATACTTCCTGAGAAAGTATAAATGAGCTCGGGCTGAGAGAGTAAAAATCTCCCCACCATTTATCAGAGTGGACTCACAGTCAGCTGCAAACTTAACAGAAGACATCTCTCCCAAGGATACTTAGGCTGTACAGTGTCATAACAACCCCCTACTTTAAATTATTCCTGATTTATAAATTACTGGGAGCTTTATTCTCTAGAACCATAGATTATCAGATATTTTGCTTTTTAAAATGTCAGTAAAGATAAAACACCTCACATTTGCTTGGAGGATCTAAGGTACTTTGACACAGAGAACCATTCTCAACTTACAACCTAGGAGCAGAGAGTCAAATAAGGGTTCTCGGGCTACAACAGTCCACATCCATCTTAACTTTGCACTTTCCAAGGACATGAGAACCTGCATTTACCTGCATAGTCCAAACCTGACGTTGACCCCTTTGGCCACAGCTTGCTTTGCTTTGAGCCTCTCCAACACTTTTAAATGTTATCTAAATTCCACCCTTTCCCCAAACCCTATAGTAGTTCTATCTTTTCCTTTGTTTGCTGAGATGCCCGAGGTTGCTCTGATGCGCAATCTCCTTCCTTGGGTTGGATCGATAAGTGACTGTGTCAGACAACAACTTGCTCCTGGTCATCGCAGGCTGGCTGGGCTGGGAAAATTCTAATCAGCATACCACAGAGCGATGAGGAAGCCATGTGGAAGCCCAGTGAGAAAGGTCAAAGGGGATTGCCATGTGGGGACAAGCTAAGAGTCCACCTTCCAGAATCAGGCTATTAGAAAAAGACAAGAAGTAAATGGGCTTTGGTGCAAGGCTAAGTGTTGGTCTGTGAGAGCCTGAGTATCTGCCTCCAGTTCAGGTTGGTCTGAGGATAGGGAGATGGAACTAGAGTGGCAAAGAAACATTCAGTGGTTTCAATTAAGGAAAGTACTAGGGAGGCAGGAGCTGGAACCCAGCTGGTTGTCTACAATATAGGACAGTGGTTCTCAACCTTCCTAATGCCGCGACCCTTTAATACAGTTCCTCATGTTGTGGTGACCCCCAATTTCATTGTTACAAATTGAACATAATTAAAGCATAATAATTCATCACAAAAACAATATGTAATTATATATGTGTTTTCCAATGGTCTTAGGCGACCCCTGTGAAAGGGTTGTTTGACCCCCAAAGGGGTCTCGACCCACAGGTTGAGAACCGCTGATATAGGAACTGGCAAAAGGAAGCTCAACACAGCAAACTCTGCCTGGGGGCTCTGCCTGCAGCCTCACCCAGGGAGATGCCTGGGAAGTAAATTCTGCAAAGGACAAAGCATTTCCTCCGCAGACATTTCTTCATCTCTTCAAAGAGAAAAAAATACTAGAGAGAAAAAGAGGGAAAGGGTAAAGGAAGGAGGGGTATACCCAATGGCAATAACCAAAATAATGGACTTGGAAGTGAAGGAGGGAGCTGGAATAAAGCACTCTGTAAATGCAGTGCTTCGTGCTGGAGTGGACTTGCCAACTAATGGAAAACACGTGGAGTCTAATGTGTTAGTGATCTTTAGACTACACCATTTTCCTGAGCTACATGAGTGCCCCATAGGAATTTTCTTTTTTATTTCCATTTTTCTCTCCCTTTTTTAGCATGTGAACCCAAGATCTCTATTCAGAGCGGAGAGTTTGGGAACATTGTATTGTTGACTTGTTTCTTTCTCTGGAGGATTTGCCTGCAAGCAGCAGTGAATGGATCTCTGTGAGAACACAATGATATTTTCATCTATGACCGAACTATTCCATTTTGTTCCTGCTCCTTTTAGGGAGAGGAAAATTGTTCCTGGTTATTTTGGTCTAAAGTTTTTCAAAACTTCCATTACAAACCATAAAGCAAGTTTGAATTCTGGGAAATTCCATCCCAGTTAATAACTTTAAATGTATTTATATGGTGAGGTATGACTCTCTAAAGGTTATCTTTTTATAATCTGTTTTTAAGAAATAGATTTTATACGAACAAAACAAAACACACATCCTACTACCTTTCCTTATTTGTGGTCTAAGCAGGTGTGGAAGGAATTCCAGGGTCAGGATCAAGATGGACCTCTGAGAGCCAGCTCAAAAGATGACACTGTTACCTTGCCTCTTTTACTGCAGCACAAATCAATCCAAAAACCCATCCTCACAACCACTGTTGCCCCAATCTCTAAACATACACAACTACTCCTATGTTTCTTTTATTTTTTAAACACTGCTTCAAAGAGGGCAAGAAAGGTGGCTGTACAGAGAAATGTGAATGTGAAAAGTAAATATGGAATGATTACTAGCAATAATAATATTTTTCCAAACCAATGGCAGCCAAATCTTTTTATGACAACCAACAGTCAGAATGACATTTTATTATTTTATTATTTTTTATTTTATTTTATTTTATTTTGTACCAGATATTATGACTGCATTTATGTGAAATGCTCCCCCCCCCCACCATAGGCATATCCCTGGAGGCATATCCATACAGAAATCAGATTGGTGACTGCCTGGGGCTAGGGCTGGAAGACAGGGAGAGGGCACTGGGAAAGGGAGGCTACTGTTATTGGGTATGAGTTTCTTTCAAAGTATTGCTAAAGTCCTACAATTGGCTCATCTCTGAGGGGGCATGGCTAGGCCCTAGGGGGTGTGGCTGGACTCTGGGGCATGACCAAGCCATCATAAAGCCCAGCTGAGGCATAGCAGCCCACACTGTGGTGGCTGTTACACATGGAGGCATGGAGGAGTGCCCTGGCGTCTGCAGCCTGGGCTCTTCACTGGGATGTCGGTGTCCGCAGGAGTGCCAGGGCCCAGCTGAGAGCAGAGGCCTAAGGCAAGCGGTGTATTCAGGAGCACTAAGCCAAGCTGAGAAGGCAGCGGCCTAAGGCAACCAGCCCTGGCAGAAAAGCACGTGGAGGCGAACACAGCAGCACTCTGATGTGCAGGGTGTGGAGGAATCGCAATCCCAATGCTGCCCCCACACTGCTTGCTGCAGGACCTGACTGTGGAGATGCTGGTGGAGATCTTCACCTGGGTTTCCACCACCGACCTGCCCAACCTGGCCAGGCCTGCACCAAATTCAACCACATCCTCCACATCGACAGCATCTGGAGAAGGCGCTGCCAGGAGGAGTTTGGCGTTCGTGAAAACATGCAGAACCTGGAGATGATGGGTATGTCTGATCTAGAAGTCCATGCGAAGCTGTTCCCATACAGAAACATTTGGGGATTAGAACACTAGTGCATGTAGTGGTAGACAGCTTATGCATTACTGGTCGGATATGAAGGCCTTCCCTTCACACTCATGTGGGTGGCTCAATACATTTCAAGCCCTCATTCAGATTTCGCCTGACAAAGAGGAAACGGGCAACGGTGGAGTGCATGGAAGGCCGCCACAGCAGACCCCACAACCCCCACATACAGATTGGAAAGGACAGGTTCACCACCCAGTGCAAGAACACAGACCACCGAATTGATTTCCCAACGTGGCTTAGGGAAGAAGGGGGGCTGGTGCTGGAGGACAGACAGCGGTTTGACTGGCTGACCTACTGCCGCCTCTATCTCCCGCCGAGCCACCCGGACAACCTCATCAGGCCAGGCCTCTTCCAATACGACTACGATGCCTGTGGCCTAATGATTGCCATGCTCAGCTTCCATGGGAAGTATGCCAGGATCACCAAGATCACGGGAGTCTCCAACAAGGTGTTAGAGATCCACCTCATGCGCCGCATCAAGCTGAGAGATGGCGAGATCTTCCGCAACTTCAACCAGCTCTCTCGCGAAGTCCAGGAGAACGATGAGCAGGTGATCCGAGAGCAGCAGCAGCAGCAGCAAGAAGACAGGACTGAGGAAAGCATGGGCCACAGCTGGCAGAGCCCTGCCCAGCCCAGCATCAGGGAGTCCAGGGCTGCAGCTTCGGAGGAGCAGCTGGTCCCATTTGTTCTGCCAGTGGGCGTGGTCCCAAGAGACCGGAACTACCCAGGAACCTGCCGGATGTGTTTCTATGGCGTGGACACTTTCACCTTACTTGGCTCAGCCTACCGCTGGCACTTGCCTGGAGTCTTCATCCTGTTCGATGAGAACCACTTGGGGTTCATCTCTCTGGAGGTGAAATCTTTCTTCCTGTGGGGCAGAGTCCAGAACACCTTCCAGAATGCGGAGGCACCATCCCCGCAGGCTTTCCTGGAGATGCTCAAGAACATTCAGTCCATGCCCTAACCGGTTTGGCTCAGTGGATAGAATGTCGGCCTGCGGCCTGAAGGGTCCCAGGTTCGATTCCTGTCAGTGGCATGTACCTTGGTTGCGGGCACATCCCCTGTGGGGGGTGTGCAGGACGCAGCTGATCAATGTTTCTCTCTCATCAATGTTTCTAACTCTCTACCTCTCTCCCTTCCTCTCTGTAAGAAATTAATAAAATATGTTTTTTAAAGAATCAATTGTATAAATATAAAATAACATAAAAAACATTCATGAGAATGTTTAAATTTGGACCCCTCGTACATTGCTGGTGGAAATGTAAAATAGCAGTGCCAGGTTGGAAAACAAGACTCACCAAATGGCCCAGAAGTTCCACTTCTAGGTACATACCCACCAGAAATGGAAACATGTTCACACAAAAAACTTGTACACAATGTTCATAGCAGTGTCACTGATAACAGCCTCAAACGGAAACAACCCGAATACTCATCAACTGGTGAATGGGTAAACAAAAGGTGGTAAACCCATACACTAGAATATAGCATTCAGAAAACTTTAAAAAGTTATGCCAAGTGAAAGAAGCAAGTCACAGAAGACTAGATATTATGACTGCATTTATGTGAACTGTCCTTGTCCCCCCCACTGTTGGGGTCCAACCCCAGCAGGTCCAGGGGTTCCCCAAGGTGTGGACGGAGTCGGCGAAGAAGGAATGACACGGAGACAGCGTTCAGTTGATCAGCAGCCTAGCCAGGATCTCTAGCCAAGTTCTGGCTAGGATCTCCAGCCAAGTTCTGGTCAGAATCTCCAGCGAAGTTCTTGTGTTTATTGTCTTGTTACATCTGTATTTATACCAGTTGATTTTTTAAAAATATATTTTATTGATTTTTTTACAGAGAGAAAGGGAGAGAGATAGAGAGTCAGAAACATCAATGAGAGAGACACATCAATCAACTGCCTCCTGCACACTCCCTACTGCGGATGTGCCCAAAACCAAGGTACATGCCCTTGACCAGAATCGAACCTGGGACCCTTCAGTCCGCAAGCCGACGTTCTATCCACTGAGCCAAACTGGTCAGGGCAATATACCAGTTGATTTTAATCCTGTCAATTTCTATTGCAAAGGTTAGGGTGTTTCTTATCTCCATTCCAGGGAGTAAAGATTATGTAGCTTAAGCGTGATTGTTTGTAGTTAAAGTGATTAACTACCCGCCTGGCACTTAGTTGAGGGGTTTTATCCCCTCCGTAACTTCAGGGAAAAATCCCTACCTGGGGAAACAACCTTTCTCGGAGAGGTTACCTTGGTTAAAACACATAGTGCTAAGGAGAGCAAACATATTAAGAACAGTATGCTATATATGCCAGGTCCCTTGAAACATATGCTGTGCAGATGTTTCTTTCCTGCAGCGACTGTGTCAAGCAGCAAGGATGGACCGGCTTCGGCACCCCACCCCATCACAAACACACACACACACACACACACACACACACACACACCCTCTGCCCATAGGCGTATCCCTGGTGGCATATCCATACAGAAATCAGATTAGTGACTGCCTGGGGCTAGGGCGGGAGGGAAGAGAGGGGGCACTGGGAAAGGGAGTCTACTATTAATGGGTATGGATTTAAAGTCCTACAATTGGCTCCTGTCTGAGGGGGCGTGGCCTGGACTAGCCCTCTTAAAGCCTGGCTGAGGAGCAGCAGCCCACATTGTGGTGGCTGTTACCTCTGGAGACATGGAGGGGTGCGCTTGCTTCTGCGGTGTGGGCTCTTTGGGAGGATGTATGTATCCTCAGAAGCGCCAGCGCCCAGCTGAGAAGGCAGCGGCCGAGGTCAAGCCGACCCCTGCAGAAAAGCACGTTGAGGGGGATGCGGCATTGCGGTGCTGTGTGGGAGTGGAGGAATAGAGAGCCCCGTGCCGCCCCCGCATTGCTCACTGCAGGACCTGCCAGTAGAGATGTTGGTGAAGATCTTCGCCTGGGTTCCCGGCACTGACCTGCCCAGCCTGGCCCAGGCCTGCACCAAATTCCACCACATCCTGCACATCGACAGCATCTGGAGAAGGCGCTGCCAGGAGGAGTTTGGCATTCGTGACAACATGCAAAATCTGGAGATGATGGGTATGTCTTATCGAGAAGTCTATGCGAAGCTGTTCCCATACAGAAAATTTTGGGATTGTGGCAGCTAGATGCTGAGCACTATAGAACACTAGTGAATGTAGTGGTGGATGGCTTATGCATTACTGGTTGGAAATACAGGCTTTCCTCTCACACCCATATGGGTGGCCCAGTACATTTCAATCCCTCCTTCAGAATTCGCTTGACAAAGAGAAAACAAGCCAGGTTGGAGTGCATGGAAGGCCGCCAGAGCAGGCCCCACAACCGCCACCTGCAGATTCAGAAGGACAGGTTCACCACCCAGTGCAAGAACACAGACCACCGAACTGATTTCTCAACGGGGGTTAGGGAAGAATGGGTGCTGGAGGACAGGCAGCGGTTTGACTGGCTGACCTACTGCCGCCTCTATCTCCCGCCGAGCCACCCGGACAACCTCATCAGGCCAGGCCTCTTCCAATACGACTACGATGCCTGTGGCCTAATGATTGCCATGCTCAGCTTCCATGGGAAGTATGCCAGGGTCACCAAGATCACGGGAGTCTCCAACAAGATGTTAGAGATCCACCTCATGCGCCGCATCAAGCTGAGAGATGGCGAGATCTTCCGCAACTTCAACCAGCTCTCTCGCGTGGTCCAGGAGATTGAGGAGCAGGTGATCCGGGAGCAGCAGCAGCAGCAAGAAGATGGGACTGAGGAAAGCATGGGCCACAGCTGGCAGAGCCCTGCCCAGCCCAGAGTCGGGGAGTCCAGGGCTTCAATTTCGGAGGAGCAGCCTGTCCCGTTTGTTCTGCCTGAGGGCGTGGTCCCAAGAGACTGGAACTACCCCCGCACCTGCAGGATGTGTTTCTTGGCGTGGACACTTTTACCTTACTTGGCTCACCCGACCGCTGGCGCTTTCCTGGAGTCTTCATCCTGTTCGATGAGAACCACTTCGGGTTCATCTCTCTGGAGGTGAAATCTTTCTTCCTGTGGGGCAGAGTCCAGAACACCTTCCAGAATGCGGAGGCACCATCCCCGCAGGCTTTCCTGGAGATGCTCAAGAACATTCAGTCCATGCCCTAACCATTTTTCTCAGTGGATAGAGCGTCGGCCTGCGGCCTGAAGGGTCCCAGGTTCGATTCCTGTCAGGGGCATGTACCTTGGTTGCAGCACATCTCCTGTGGGCAGTGTGCAGGAGGCAGCTGATCGGTGTTTCTACCTCGCTATCTCTCTCCCTTCCTCTCTCTAAAAAATTAATAAAATATGTTTTTTAAAAAATCATTTGTATAAAAATAAAATAAAATAAAATAAAAAACATTCATGAGAATGTTTTAAAATTGGACCCCTCGTACATTGCTGGTGGAAATGTAAAATAGCGGTGCCACGTTGGAAAACAAGATTCACCAGATGACCCAGAAGTTCCACTTCTAGGTATATACCCACAATAAATGGAAACATGTTCACACAAATAAACTTGTACACAATGTTCATTCCAGCGTTATTCAAACCGGAAATAACCCAAATACTCATCAACTGATGAATGGGTAAACAAAAGGTGGTATACCCATACACTAGTATATAGCATACAGAAAACTTTAAAATGTTATGCCAAGTGAAAGAAACCTGTCACAGAAGACTAGATATTATGACTGCATTTATGTGAACTGTCCTTGTCTCCCCCCCCCCCCCATCTCTCTCTCTCTCACACACACACACACACACACACACACACCCTCTGCCCATAGGCGTATCCCTGGTGGCATATCCATACAGAAACCAGATTAGTGACTGCCTGGGGCTAGGGCGGGATGGAAGAGAGGGGGCACTGGGAAAGGGAGGCGACTGTGACTGTTAATGGGTATGGGTTTAAAGTCCTACAATTGGCTCCTGTCTGAGGGGGCGTGGCCTGGACTAGCCCTCTTAAAGCCTGGCTGAGGAGCAGCAGCCCACATTGTGGTGGCTGTTACCTCTGGAGACATGGAGGGGTGAGCTTGCTTCTGCGGTGTGGGCTCTTTGGGAGGATGTATGTATCCTCAGAAGCGCCAGCGCCGAGGTGAGAAGGCAGCGGCCGAGGTCAAGCCAACCCTGGCAGAAAAGCACGTTGAGGGGGATGCGGCATTGCGGTGCTGTGTGGGAGTGGAGGAATAGAGAGCCCCGTGCCGCCCCCACATTGCTCACTGCAGGACCTGCCAGTGGAGATGTTGGTGAAGATCTTTGCCTGGGTTCTGGGCACTGATCTGCCCAGCCTGGCCCAGGCCTGCACCAAATTCCACCACATCCTGCACACCGACAGCATCTGGAGAAGGCGCTGCCAGGAGGAGTTTGGCATTCGTGACAACATGCAAAATCTGGAGATGATGGGTATGTCTTATCGAGAAGTCTATGCGAAGCTGTTCCCATACAAAAACATTTTGGGATTGTGGCAGCTAGATACTGATCACTTTAGAACACTAGTGAATGTAGTGGTGGATGGCTTATGCATTACTGGTTGGACCTACGGGCTTTCCCTTAACACCCATGTGGATGGCCCACTGCAATTCAATCCCCCTCGTTCAGAATTTGCCTGACAGAGAGGAAACCTGCCAAGGTGGAGTGCATGGAAGGCCGCCTCAGCAGGCCCCACAACCGCCACATGCAGATTCAAAAGGACAGGCTCACCCTTCGGTGCAACAATAGAGACCACCAAGAGGTTTTAACAATGAGACTTAGGGGAGAATGGTGGTTGGTGCTGAC
Organism: Myotis lucifugus; assembly: GCF_000147115.1. Taxonomy (NCBI): domain Eukaryota; kingdom Metazoa; phylum Chordata; class Mammalia; order Chiroptera; family Vespertilionidae; genus Myotis; species Myotis lucifugus. The sequence continues at coordinate 8,350,616 of NW_005871060.1, read as the reverse complement.
GCAGGAGGACAGATATCAGTATGACTGCCTGACCTACCACTGCTTCTACCTCCCGCCGAGTCACCCGGGCCCCCTCATTTGGCCAGGCCTCTTCCAAGGCAACTACGATGTCTTCGGCCTAATGATTGCCATGCTCAGCTTCCATGGGAAGTATGCCAGTGTCACGAAGATCACGGGAAACTCCAAGGAGACGTTAGAGATCCACCTCTTGTGCTGTATCCAGCTGCCAGATAGTGAGATCTTCCACAACTTCAATGAGCTCTCCCGGGTGGTCCAGGAGATTGACAAGCAGGTGATCCGGGAGCAACAGCAGCAGCAGCAGCAGCAGCAGCAGCAGCAGCAAGAAGACAGGACTGAAGAAAGCAAGGGCTATGGCTGGCAGAGCACTGCCCAGCTCAGCTTTGATGGAGCAGCCTGTCCCGTTTGTTCTGCCTGTGAGCATGTGCTCAAGACTCCACACCTACCCCCGAACTTGCAGGATGTGTTTCTATGGCTTGGCCTACCCCAGAAGTTTCCCTTGAGTCTTCATCCTGTTTGATGAGAACACTTCGGGTTCATCTGTCTGGAGGTGAAATACTTCATCCTGTTCGGCAGAGTCCAGAACACCTTCCAGAATGTGGAGGCACCATCCCCAAAGGTCTTCCTGGAGATGCTCAAGGACATTCATTCCCGAACCCCTGGGAGGAGCAGCTTGAAGATTTGACCTTCTGAACAGGTTACCCACCTTTGTTTTTTTAATCCTCACCTGAGGTTATTTTCCCATTGATATTTAGAGAGAGAGGGAAAGACAGAAATATTGATGACAGAGAAACACATCAGTTGGTTGCCTCCTGCCAAAGCCCGGACCAGGGCCAGGCTGGGTAGGAGCCAGCAACTGAGGTAGAAATAAACCTTAGTCCAGTTGTCTCAACCTTCCTAATGCTGCGACCCTTTAATACAGTTCCTCATGTTGTGGTGACCCCCAATTTCATTGTTACAAATTGAACATAATTAAATCATAGTGATTAATCACAAAAACAATATGTAATTATATATGTGTTTTCTGATGGTCTTAGGCGACCCTTGTGAAAGGATCATTGGACCCCCAAAGGAGTCATGACCCACAGGTTGAGAACCGCTGCCGTAGCCCTTTCCATCCACAGGTCCAGCTTCTATCCACTGAGTCAAACCAGCTAGGGCTGAGCAGGTATTTTATATATATAATTTTTAAATTAAATATTTATTGTTCAGATTATTACATTTGTTCCTCTTTTTCACCTATAGCTCCCCTCCATCTAGTTCCCACCCCATCCTCTACCCTTACCCCCCACCCCCACTGTCCTCATCCATAGGTGTACAATTTTTTTCCAGTCTCTTCCAGTACCCCCCACACCCTGAGAATTGTCAGTCCCCTCCCTTTCTATGCCCCTGATTCTATTATATTCACCGGTTTATTCTGTTCATCATTTATTCACTTGATTTTTAGATTCACTTGTTGATAGATATGTATTTGTTGTTCATAATTTTTATCTTTACCTTTTTCTTCTTCTTCCTCTTCTTAAAGGATACCTTTCAGCATTTCATATAATACTGTTTTGGTGGTGATGAATTCCTTTAGCTTTTTCTTATCTGTCAAACTCTTTATCTGACCTTCAATTCTGAATGATAGCTTTGCTGGATAAAGTAATCTTGGTTGTAAGTTCTTGGTATTCATCACTTTGAATATTTCTTGCCACTTCCTTCTGGCCTGCATAGTTTCTGTTGAGAAATCAGCTGACAGTTGTATGGGTACTCCCTTGTAGGTAACTGACTTTCTTTTTCTTGCTGCTTTTAAGATTCTCTCTTTGTCTTTTGCTCTTGGCATTTTAATTATGATGTGTCTTGGTGTGGTCCTCTTTGGGTTCCTTTTGTTTGGGGTTCTCTGCACTTCCTGGACTTCAGTCTATTTCTTTCATCAGGTAAGGGAAGTTTTCTGTCATTATTTCTTCAAATAGGTTTTCAATATCTTGCTCTCTCTCTCTTCCGGCACCCCCATAATTCAGATGTTGATACACTTGAAGTTGTCCCAGAGGCTCCTTACACTATCTTCATATTTTTGGATTCTTTTTGTTTTTGTTTTTCCGGTTCGGTGTTTTTTGCTTCTTTGTATTTCAAATCTTTGACTTGATTCTTGTGATCCTCTATTCTGCTGTTGGATCTCTGTGTAATATTCTTTATTTCAGTCAGTGTATGCTTCATTTCTAGTTGGTTCTTTTTCATATCCTCGAGAGTCTTACTAAATATATCAGTGGTTTCTAGAAAATTCTTGAAAAACCTTATAACCGTGGTTTTGAACTCTATATCCAGCAGTTTGCTTTCCTCCATTTCTGTCATTTGTGACCTGTTTGTTTCTCTCCGCATTTTGGCTGGTTCCCTGTGTTAATAGGGTGGCTTTCTGTGCTAGGTGTCCTATAGGGCCCAGTGGCTCAGCCTCCCCAATTACCTGAGGTGGACACTCTTGGTGCACCCCTTTGTGGGCTGTTTGCACAGTCTTGTTGTAGTTAAGCCTTGATTGTTGTGGGTATTTCTGGAAGCTAGTCCATCCTTGCTGCTTGACACAGTCACTGCAGGAAAGAAACATCTGCACAGCATATGTTTCAATGGACCTGGCATATATGGCATACTGTTCTTAATATCTTTGCTCCCCTTCTTAGTGGTATGTGTTTTAACCAAAGTCACCTCTCTGAGAAAGGTTGTTTCCCCAGGTGGGAATTTTTCCCTGGAGTTAGGGATCAACAGGACTAAGGAAGGTAATAAATCAGTAAAATCCCCTAACTAGGTGCCAGGCAGGTAGTTAATCACTTTAACTATGAACAATCACGCTTAAGCTACATAAACTTTACTTAGGATAATCTCCTTCAGTTACTTCCTTGTAGCTTAACAGAGCAATAGAATAGTGATCTTGGAATGGAGATAACAAGTGCCCTAACCTTTGGAATAGAATGGATAGGATTAAAATCAAATGGTATAAATACAGATGTAACAGGAGAATAAAAACAAAACCTGGCTAGAGAACCTGGCTAGGCTGCTGATCACCTGAACACTGTCTCCGTGTCATTCATTCTTCGCTGACTCTTGTCCACACTTTTGGGAACCCCTGGACCTGTTGGGGCTGGACCCCAACAAGGTATCACTGGGAGTAATTGACCTTCAGGCCAATTGGCTGTGAGAATCAGCTGTGTCTGCAGTGGGAGAACTTTTGTGCTGGAGACTTATGGGGCAAGACTTGCTTCAGTGGGGCTTTGGTGCTCACTGAGTCTGCCCCCTGAGTGTCCCTTATGGATATGAGGAGCTATAATCTGGATGGTCCCACTCTGACCACTGGGTACACTGGCTCTTGGATCTCTAAGAAGGTGCTAATTTAGCCTCTGCCTGAGGCTACCCAGCAGGAGCTATGGAGAGATCTGCAGATTCCTCTTCTTTGTTTGGATTTTGGAGATGCTCAGATGAGGCCCAGCTGTGAAGCAATGCAAGCTGCTGTGGGGCCTTGGACCTTCTTTTGGTTGTTCTGGGTCTCTGTTACTCAGCCGCAATTTGTTAGGTAATTTTAGATTGCAACGGACCAGACCCTTTCTTATGCAAAAGCCTCTGGGCACAGCTTGGGTGGGGCAGGGTCTCAGGGAATCAACAGGGCAGAGCAAACAGCTATGGCTGGTCCTCAGCCCTGCTGGGAGTAGCCCCGGGTCTCAGTGTCCCGTGGTAATCGCTGCAAGCACCTCTGAGAGAAAGCCTCTCTCGAGGTCTCCCGGATGCCAGACAGTCCAGTTTCTCCCTGTATGAGTCTGGGTCCCCAGTCACTTGCCTGGAACTGGAGTTCAGAGCAGTTGGGAGCTTGAGACTCCCTCTGTATTGAAAGAAACAACCACATCCTCAGTTTCCAGCCCTTTCCATGTGCACCTCTGTACCTCTGCACCTCTGCACTTTACTTCTGCACCTCCTCTGAGTCTCAGTGTGCTTTTTCTCTTTCCATTTAGTTGTAGAATTTCCACTATGCCAGCCTTTCTGTGGTTCTGGATGATGTCCATTTTGTCTTTTAGTTGTATTTTTGAAGTGGTTGTGCGAGGCAGCAATTTCTGGTGTTTACCTATGCTGCCATCTTGGTTTCTCCTTCCAGAATGACATTTTACATCATGTCCTGGTATAAGCATACTTAGACATATGTGTGTATATCCTATATAATAAAAGCCTATTATGCAAAGTGTCCAGTTGTCTGCTTGGCCATTCAACCAATCAATGCATAATATGCTAATGATATGCTAAGGCTGCTCAACTGCTCACTATGACGTACACTAACCACCAGGGGGCAGATAGTCCACGGGTCAACCAGTCACTATGACATGCACTGACCACCAAGGGGCAGACACTCCACCTGGTAGGTTGGCTTCCTGCTGGGGTACGGCTGATTGGGACTGAGTGAGATGAGCTGGACATGCCCTGGAGCCCACAGTCCCTCCCTGGCTGGCCAACCTCCAGTGTCCCTCCCTGGCCCCAATTATGCACCATTGTGGTCCCTCAGCCTGGCCTGTGCCTTCTCACAATCCAGGACCCCTTGGGGGATGTTGGAGAGCTGGTTTCAGCCCAATCCTGCAGGCTGGGCTGAAGGACCCCACTGGTGCATGAATTTATGCACCAGGCCTCTAGTGCGTATATAGAGATAAATGTCAAGTTTCACAAAACACTACATCTGATGCACTATATTTTCCTTTTTTATTATTTCATTTTATAAAATTTTGGTCATAAGTCACTAAACTGATATCAGTACTTACTGAGTGACAAGCCCTAGCTGGTTTGGTTCAGTGAGCAGAGCATTGCCCTGCAGACTGAGGGTCCCAGGTTCAATTCTGGTTAAGGGCACATGCTGGGTTGTGGGCTCAATCCCAAGTAGGGGGTGTGCAGAAGGCAGCTGATCAATGATTCTCTCTCATCATTGATGTTTCTATTTCTTTCTCCCTCTCCTTTCCTCTCTGAAATCAATAAAAATATATTTTTAAAAAATTAGTGACAACCTGCAGTTTAAAAAATTACTCTTGTGGGCAATATTAGCAGATAGCTTATTAATCTTTATTCCAGAAAATGACCCCAAACTAATTGTGTTTTCTAACAGCAGACTTCCTATGTACAAAGGGTCTACTCTTGAGACATTCTTTTAAAGTGTCTCCACTTTTGCCTCAAAGGTCCAGAGGCTGATGCCAATTTCATTACATAAGAAAATCAGGATCATAGTCTTCCTTCACTGTTTCTGGCATCAGCTTTAAGTTCTGAACATCTTCCACCCCCAGGAACACTTCTTAAGATGAAATCTTTATTAGAACTGGCTGAAACTGTATGCAGCTTGGGCCATTAGACTCTGGTGACACCTGAGGAGTTCACTCCATGAATGGCTCAGAAAGTAATAGAAAAATAGGCAGAGATTAAGTACTTATGGCAGTTCACAAAATGAAATACAACACAGATTATCAATCTGTGTTCTATTCAAGGTACATTCTTAGGTTAAAAAGTGCATTGTGTATAGTAGACTTCCATGTGTTTTAAAAAGGGGACATATATGCTTATATGTGTATAAAATATTTTTGGAGAGTTCAACAGGATATTAGTCATGGGAATTGCCTCTAGGGAAGAGAAATAGAGGACTGGGAGTCTAGGATTGCAGAGATTTAATATTTTTGTACACCTTTTCATAGTGTTTGAATTTTTTATTTTGTGTATATACATATATTACTTTTTCAATTAAAAATAGTTCATTTTTGCCTGGCCAGTGTGGTTCAGTGGTTGAGTGTTGACAGATAATCCAGGAGGTCACAGTTCAATTCCCAGTTAATAATTCTCTCTCATCATTGATGTTTTTCTCTCTCTCCCTCTCCCTTCCTCTCTGAAATCAATAAAGATATATTTATCTTAAAGTTAATTTTATAACATGTTATGTAAACTCATTAAGATAAAGGGAGATTTCTTTGAGGACAATTATATAAACAGATGTTTATTATAACACCAAAATTCATTATCTGTCATTTACATATCTTGTACAACTTACAGAGTTCCACATCCATTGCCTGAGTGCTCATCACAACCTTTTGAAATAGGTGGGACAAATACTAGAAGCAGCACTTCATACATTTTTTTAAAAAAATAACCTAAAGTTTAAAGGAGTTCAAAATCTAGAGCATACTTTCACAAAAGAAGTTTGAAGTGATTGACATGATTTGCATATATTGAAACCTGAAATTTCACAGTATTTTGAGCTATCAAGTAGTTTATGAATAGCAGTGTTTTAAAGCCTTCAGAGATATTCTTTGCAGTATTGATCCCCTAATGAAGAAACTCTTGCATATGGGAGGAAGGAGGCAGAAAAAACAACCTACTGAAACTCTTTGGGTAAAATACGCCTAATCTTAGAGCATACATTGTCAACTAATGCCTGGTTGAAAATTAACATTTAAAAAGTTGCATCCAGCCAAACCAGTTTGGCTCAGTGGATAGAGTGTCGGCCTGCGGACTGAAAGGTCCCAGGTTCGATTCCGGTCAAGGGCATGTACCTGGGTTGCAGGCACATCCCCAGTGGGAGGTGTGCAGGAGGCAGCTGGTCGATGTTTCTAACTCTCTATCCCTCTCCCTTCCTCTCTGTAAAAAATCAATAAAATACATTTTTAAAAAATAGTTGCATCCAAAACTTCCCTATATAGATGTTTAACTTTGAAATAGAACAAACTTAAAATAATTGCCTACATGGAAAAAGAGGGAAATGAAAAATCATCACTACTAAATCTTGAAAATATACCCTAAAGTTTTATGGTTATGTTCATTGTATCTCCAGTGTCCCCAGACAGTCCAATTTTCACCTCCTGTCCCCAAGTAATTATTGATAGCACCCCTTTTACTCTCAAAAGTGTCCTAGTTTGAGTCAGCGGGCCGTAGTTTGCCCACGGCTGGCCTAGACTCTAGGCCCATGGTCAGCAAACTGCGGCTCGCGAGCCACATGTGGCTCTTTGGCCCCTTGAGTGTGGCTCTTCCTAAGCCTTATTAAGTTAATAACCATGTACCTACCTATATAGTTTAAGTTTTAAAAAGTTGGCTCTCAAAAGAAATTTCAATCGTTGTACTGTTGATATTTGGCTCTGTTGACTAATGCGTTTGCCGACCACTGTAGACTCTAGGCTCATACATTTTTAAGATCCTCACATTCTAGCATTTGGGCTTCATCCCAAAACTAAAAATTACCCTCATTCATGAAAAGGCTGAAGATCCATGCTCAGATTTTAGCTACATACGTATAAGACTCAAATAATAATAAAAACGAGTCATTTCCAAACACTGGTCACCAGCAACTGTTGGCTTTATTAAAGAGATTAGTAGTGAGAAGAGAGTCGCTAGGTCTGATCTGGAAGTTTTGGTTTGTGGGGGTTTAAAAGCGAAATGTGAACCAAGTTTGACTTTGTGAGATTGAGGCAGAAGACAACTGATTTCACTTAACAGAGTTCAAAATTGAACACCACCATCCCTCCCCACTCCGCCCCACCCAAAGTCCATTCTTGTCTCCATTTATTTATTACTATTTGGAAAGTGGCTCCTGGAGGCGAGACACTGTTCTAAGCACTGCACCAGTTTTGTCAGTAGTTTTAGGGACTTTGTGCCAAATTTCCAGTGGTTTGCAGGAATGTAATACTAAGTATCAGGTTTTGTTTAAATCAATGTTTCGATTCCTCTCTAACACTCTAGAATTTCCCTAACTTGGAATTGCTCTATTCAATAATTACAAAGATTATTCCCAAAAAGGTTAAAATATTGCTGCTTTTTTTTTCGTTACAGGTGCATTTCTTGGGATAAGTAAATGAATTAGTAGCCAAGGTGGGTATAGTAACAGCATCCTTTACTCAGCAGTGAGCAGACCGTCTATTCAGAAAATATAATTACTCAAAAGATTAAGGCAAAGTCACAAGCTGTTTATAAGAAGTATTTACTTGCCACATTCTAAAGCACTTGGCATTTGGATTGAGATTATCCTGTAGTACGTGATTACTTGAGATATCTGTATAAAGTATTAAATAATACTTTAATTGTTCTCTTATGTTTAGATGTACAACTTTAGCAAAATCTTTTCAGAATATATTTTAACACGCATGTACCAAAGGCCACTCATTCAGATTCTCTCTGAGGGAGTTGGGAGTTGGACTGAATCCATCCATTTGACTTAATTCTGTGGTTGTTTACATGCCTTCTGTTTTCTTCTCCCTTCTCCTTACTTTCTTGGAAATCTTTATTTCCTGTCACTCACCAAACTTTTCACACAAGAAATCTTGTGGGGTTTTTGTTTATTCTAATCATCACTGGTTGAGTGATTACTGTCACTGCCTTCACTGTCACTGTCACTATCACTTTCATTGTTGTTGCCATTAGGAGACTTGCTCTTGCTGTCACTCTCATCACTACTGTCAGATGCACTGTCGCTGCTTTCATTGCTGTCACTGCTGTCTGATTTGCTGTCACTGCTGTCACTACTGTCACTGCTGTCACTACTATCGCTGCTGTCACTACTATCACTGCTGTCACTGCTGTCACTGCTGTCACTGCTGTCACTACTGTCACTGCTATCTGATTTACTGTCACTACTATCACTACTGTCACTGCTGTCACTGCTGTCACTGCTGTCACTGCTATCTGATTTAGTGTCACTACTATCACTACTGTCACTGCTGTCACTACTGTCATTGCTGTCTGATTTGCTGTCACTACTGTCACTGCTGTCACTGCTGTCACTACTATCGCTGCTGTCACTGCTGTCACTACTATCGCTGCTGTCACTGCTGTCACTACTATCGCTGCTATCTGATTTACTGTCACTACTATCACTACTGTCACTGCTGTCACTACTATCGCTGCTGTCACTACTATCGCTGCTGTCACTACTGTCACTGCTATCTGATTTACTGTCACTGCTGTCACTGCTGTCACTACTATCACTGCTGTCACTGCTGTCACTACTGTCACTGCTGTCACTACTTCACTACTATCACTGCTATCTGATCTGTCACTACTATCACTGCTGTCACTACTGTCACTGCTGTCACTACTATCACTGCTGTCACTACTGTCACTGCTGTCACTACTATCACTGCTGTCACTGCTGTCACTACTGTCACTGCTGTCACTACTGTCACTGCTGTCACTGCTATCTGATTTACTGTCACTACTGTCACTACTGTCACTGCTGTCACTACTGTCACTGCTGTCACTACTGTCACTGCTGTCACTGCTATCTGATTTACTGTCACTACTATCACTACTGTCACTGCTGTCACTACTATCGCTGCTGTCACTGCTGTCACTACTGTCACTACTATCACTGTTGTCACTACTGTCACTGCTGTCTGATTTGCTGTCACTGCTGTCACTACTATCACTACTGTCACTGCTGTCACTGCTATCACTGCTATCTGATTTGCTGTCACTGCTGTCACTACTATCGCTGCTGTCACTGCTGTCACTGCTGTCACTGCTGTCACTACTATCACTACTGTCACTGCTGTCACTGATGTCTGATTTATCTTTGCTGCTGTCTGATTCACTATCATCACTTCCGTTGTTACCATTGTCGTTACTGTCACTATCACTAGCATCTGATGTGTTGTCACTGTCCTCATCTCCTTCTCCTTTTGAATCACTGTCGTTGTCACTATCTTTTGATTCATCTGAGTTATAAGATGCATCTCCTCGGCTACTGCTGTCATTGTCACCTTCAGAATTGGCATCATCATTGCCATTAGACTCATCGCTGCTGTTGGGATCATCGCCTTGCATGGATTCATCGTCAAACTCATAACTATCATAACCATCACTGTTACTCTCACTACCTGTTTGGCCGTGTTCAACCTTGTTTCCAGGTTCTAACTTCTGGCCAGGTTCTTGCATGTTGTCAATCTCCCCTTGTGTCTGGACATTTCCGTTGCCCACAATCACTCCATGTTGTCCTTTACTCTCTTTATCGCCAATGACTTTCCCAGCTTCTTTGGTAAGATTGTTTCTATTGCCACTGCTGGGACCTCCAATTTCTATTCCCTGTGGAAGAATGGGTAATTAGTAAATGTTATACTGCAAAATTGCATTGGTCTGAGGAACACTGGCTGAGAAAATTGACCAGTGAAACACAAGGTCAGCTTCCAGTACTTCAGAAACATCTGTTTGTGAAAATGTGCTGGATTCAGTACTTGAAAATGCTCTAGTGTTTGGGTTATATAACAACCCAGCCACATATTTCACCCAGTAGGAACATTTATGGTGCAGACATTATTTAGCATAAGACTTTTCTAGAATTTTAACCAAATTTTCAGAAATATCTGATTTTTTTTTTGTATATTTTTGTTGTATATTGCCTAACCAGTTTTGCTCAGTGGATAACGCATGGACCTGTGGACTGAAAGTTCTCAGGTTCGATTCCGGTCAAGGGCATGTACCTTGGTTGCGGGCACATCCCCAGTGGGAGGTGTACAGGAGGCAGCTGATCAATGTTTCTCTCTCATCAATGTTTCTAACTCTCTATCCCTCTCCCTTCCTCTCTATAAAAAATTGATAAAATATTTTTTTAAATGTTGTATATCAGAATCTAGTAAGAACTCTGGCTTTCCCATCAGATAGTCAAGTAATTTAGGTACGAAAATACATGAATGCTAGTCATGATTATTTTTTGTGCTACCATTAGTTGGGTGGAAGAGAGAATTTAAACTGCTATTTAAAAAATCAACTTCACAAACTAACCTTATCTTGGCTCTTCCCATTCGTACTTGGCTCTGATTCTTTGGTAATTCCATTATCCACACCATGGCTTTCTCTGTGATTGGTGTTCTGGATGTCCTCCATTCTTGGGCTATCATTTTCTTCTAGGATCCGATCAGAATCCTCCTCAGTCTCGGAGTCATTGTCTCCATCGGTGTCGTGGGGATCTTCTTTGTCCTCAGGGTCATCATCTTCACTGCTCATTGAATTTTTACTTGAGCTATTATCATTGCCGCCTTCTTTTCCATGACCCTGGCCCTCCTGGCCCTGGCTTTTATCAGTGCCATCTTTTCCATTTCCCGTTTCTTCACCTTCATTATCACCAGAGCCCTTGTCTTCACCCTCATCTGTTCCATCCCCACTAGGACTCCCATCAGAATTATCGAGGCCAGCATCTTCTGTATGGCCAGCTCCGCTTCCCCCTGGTGTTACCCCTGCCCCCTCATGACCATTTCTCTCACCTTCTTTCTGAGGTGTTACTGCACTTGTGTCACCCTCATTTGTACAGGAATTCCCATTCATGTCATCCTCACGGCCTGTACTGTTACTGCTTCCAGATACTTGATGCTCATCTTCGTCAACCACAGTGGCATTCTCACTCTGACTTGCATCTCCAACATCCCCATTTTTAAAATTCTCATCAGTATTTCCATTAATATTGCTCCCATTTGCTGCGCCAGTCATGTCAATAGTGCTTACTTGTCTCCTAATACCATGTATTCCATCATGACCATATGTTTCTGGCTTTTCTGTGCCCCCATTCACATCCTCGGGATTCCCCTCTTCATTTACTGACATGGAATGTGTAGAAGAACTTTCCCTTCCTACTCCTGCCCACTCAGGGCCATTTCCTTCTACTCTGTAACCATCTTTGGTATACTGTTGCCTTCCCGTTTCATTTTCATGCATAGGGACACCACTTTCTTTGGTGGTATCATTAGCATATAACTCATCCTGAAAAAGAAACAATTCAAAATAAATAGTGAAAATCATCGTGAAACTGAAAAGCTGAGCATCAGTTTTTTGGAAGGTAATGAAATCTAAAAACACCTTAGAAACACATTTTATACCCTATACCTGTACTGGCGTTTTTAATTTTGCTGGAAGACTTAAATTCACAGATTGGCCAACAGCATGTCTCTCCAATGACTTGATTTGAGGAACCTATGAAAATCAAAAACATTCTTATTTTGTGTGCATTCACATACACAGACACACACATTTTTCCCTAAATGAAGGCGGGGGGTGGGGGGGAGATATAACACAAAGGCCAACATATGCTCTAATTAGGTGGAAAAGAGAAATGACTTTTTATAGGGTTTATATGGAATTTAAACGGGCATACAGATCGTTTTCACAACGGGCATACAGATCGTTTTCACAACGGTGTTGTCAATTTTATTGAAGAATTAACCAGACCATTCATCTCAACTACAGAAGAGGAACAGACTTTTCTAAAGATAAGAGGGTAGATCTTGGGTGTTTCTCTACAATAAGCCTCTTGCAAAGTACAAGACCTACCCTAAGTATAATCCTGGCCAAATCCCCCAGGAGGATAGTTGGTATGACCAGAGCCAGTGCATAAGAAAAACCAAGTAATAGACTATGTGTCCTCAGGAGCACATTTGAAATAGTTGAGGAAATTCTCAACTACATTAATACCAAAGCATTTGGTATTATGAAAACATGTAAAAAATGTTAACCATAGCAGCTGGCTAATAAAATTACAAATGGTTGAATTTTCTTAATTTTTCTTTGTTGGTGTTGGTTTTTTTCCCAAATTTTCTACTGTGAGCATATAAACATTAACTCTGTTACTTTTCTTCTATGTTAAAGAATGCTACTTTTCTTTCTTGAAAACTTTCTAAGCAATACAGGTTTCATTGATATTAGAGTGCAGTTTGGGGCACATGAGCAAAGATGAACAAAATTTTCATGATTTCTGGGGATTGAATGTAAATTGATCTGAATGAATTTTTAAATAAGAATCCTTCTGAGCAGCATGAGTTTTGATTGGAGAAATAGGAGCATGAGCTTGGAGTCATGTTTGGCTTTGTTGAGACCCCCAGAGATATCCTGTCAAGTCTTTCATGCAAATCTGAATGTTTAGGCTCAGCTTACCTGCAAAGGCTTCTATATTTATGTTAGGTTAAAAGGGATAGCCAAATAAGGAGGTTTCCTGAAGATGGCATACTCACCGGAATGGCCCATGCTGCTGCCCAAATGCAAAAACAGATGATTATCTTCATTTTCTTCAAAAATATTAGTTAATGGCTGTTTAAAAAGAGAATAGCACAACATTGCTTACAGAACAAAAGAGAATAACCGCAGTAATGTATCATTTGGTTTGTAAGCATTTGCCTTTTTCTCAGGCAAGAAGTATTTATTGAGCATAAGAAGGCAGCTGCCAGGACTCCGTGTTCCAGAACTTCCCTGGAGTGGTCGTGGAGATGTACGGGCATCCTCAGGTTCAGCACCAATGGAACCATCTAGAGCAGCGGTTCTCAACCTGTGGGTCGCAACCCCTTTGGGGGTCAAACGACTCTTTCACAGGGGTTGCCTAAGACCATCGGAAAACACATATATAATTACATATTGTTTTTGTGATTAATCACTATGCTTTAATTATGTTTAATTTGTAACAATGAAAATACATCCTATATATCAGATATTTACATTACGATTCATAACAGTAGCAAAATTACAGTTATGAAGTAGCAACGAAAATAATTTTATGGTTGGGGGTCACCACAACATGAGGAACTATATTAAAGGGTCATGGAAGGTTGAGGACCACTGATCTAGACTTTTTTGCCTCTGCCAGTGAAGGGGAGCAGCCATATAGCCACAAAGTCATCACCATAATTTGTGTCCTTCTGCTGTTCTTAATGGTAATAATATCTGTCTCTTCCGAATAGTTTTATTCAAGTATTAACTAATGGTACTAAGATTGTGTTTAAAAGATGAAGCACTTATCATCCCCTCTCTAAATTCATCCATTTGGGTTCTGCTACTGTAAGGAACAGGCGTGAGGGGGCCTAGGCTCGTGGAAAACATAGAGTTTGGATTAGAGACCTGGGCTCGAATTCTACTTTTGCTACTTGCTGTGTGAGTCTGAGAAATTTAAACACTTTACTCAGCCTTGTTTCCTGCATCTGGGATAATAGTAATGCCTGCACTGCAGGACTGCCCCAACCATCTCAGCAGAAAAATCTCGGAGAAGCCTTCTATGGCTCCATTTCTGAGGGTGCTTAGTGTCTCTTTTTTACATGCAGCAGCATCTACACACCTCACTGGTAGCCTATTGTGCTGTTTTTGGTGGGGTTTTTTTTTCAAAGCTAAAAACCTAAATTTGTTAAAACAGTTAATGAATTCAGAAAATGATCACAGAGATACAATTTCTGTAAATGAGAAGTTTCGGATGAAATATACAGAGAACATAATTACAAAAATAGTCAGATTTTCAAACTGGAGGTGAATAAAAAAAAAACACTTCAGCCAGACAATTAAGAAAAGTATACAGAGAGCCTCTCAGCGTTTATTGTACTGTTTTAAAATAGCCTGGCTACCTGCACGTTCCCCACTGAGCGCTCCCGAGACCCACGAGAATGTCTTAGAAATCACTGTAGTCCAATACAGAGCACAGAAAAAGACCTTTTCTGAATATTGTTGATGAATAAATACTTACTAATATAAGCAATACCTGGCACTGCCCTCTGTATGGAGCAATCTCTTAATAAATAATAGCAATTATTATGAGGGACTTATAAGCATATGACCCTTTATTCCTGTTAGAATTTACAGTCAGAAATGGTCGGATATACATTCTGATACATTGGAATAGGCATTGTATAGTCCATGTGAATCAAAACTTGTGAATAAATTCCCATTTATTGCAAATTGGATTGCTTGATGTAATGATTCCATTACTGTAGAAAGGAAAGGAGAGTTTTACTCCTATTTCATGAACTCCCACTGGGTTTATAGTTTCTAACGCTGCATGTTATAAAATAGCCTTTATTGGACTTACTGTTGTTAGTGGAAACATAATGAAGCCTCCGTGAACATCACCTGCCATAGAGTCATTGGCATTTCTTCACAGGAGAGAGGACACAGTTTCAGGGCTACTGAGAGAGGGGCGGGGGGAGTGCTTACTCTTGTGGCCGCTCAGCAGAAAGCCAAGACCTCCTTCCAAAATGCTGTAGATGAAAAGCGAGGCCGAGGTGGCCTCAGGACAAGCATAATGCAGAGCTCTGGCATGGATGTTGAAGGGCAGCTGTTTAGTAAGCAGGAATTATACTGTACTTTGCAGTCTCAACCCTAATTATTACAGAGAGTCTGCCGAAGGCCAGTCTACACTGTGATTTGGAGGAGCCATGGTGTCCTGGAAAGGTACCTGTAGTGAAGGCCGGGGTTATGTGCAGCCCGTTTCTAAACTGCAATCCAGAAATCTGACCACATTAGATCCCTTTCATATCCGCTCCAGAACAATTGAATGATGCATGATGATGCTCAGCTGTTTCCACAGGTAGGTAAATGGCTTGAAAGATTCCTATAGAAATAACCTCACGCTAGCCAGTTTGGCTCAGTGGATAGAGCGTCGGCCTGTGGACTGAAGGGTCCTGGGTTCGATTCCGGTCAAGGGCACATACTCAGGTTGCAGGCTCAATCCCCGGTAGGGGACATGCAGGAGGCAGCCGATCAATGATTCTCTCTCATCATTGATGTTTCTATCTCTCCCCCTCTCCCTTCTTCTCTGAAATCAATAAGATATTTTT
This sequence comes from Myotis lucifugus, assembly GCF_000147115.1. Taxonomy (NCBI): domain Eukaryota; kingdom Metazoa; phylum Chordata; class Mammalia; order Chiroptera; family Vespertilionidae; genus Myotis; species Myotis lucifugus. The sequence goes on along the minus strand of NW_005871060.1, from coordinate 8,335,056 downwards.
TAAAAAGAAGAAAAAGAAATGCCCTTAATTTTGTCAGCCTGAAAACAGAGTCTTAAGAATTATGTGTACCCCCTCCAGATTATTTCATGTCACAAATTAAATGAGATTTAGAAATTTTACCTATTCTGAACAACTTTTTTTTAAGTGAAAAGCAAAACCTAATTAAAGTCCTGTTTGAAAGCCCAAGATGGGTTTTTTAAATCTGCCTTATCTAATTTCTTAACAAAACTAACCAAAGCACCAGATAATGATCAAATTTCCACCTCAGTTTGCCAATTTTTTAGTAATGTATCTTTCTTTTTTCAAAGCTATCATCTTGTAAAATGGAAAAGCCTGACAGAAGTCAGAATCTCTAGCTATTCTGAGTAGAAGTGTTTGGGTACAGCTTTTAAAGCCCTAATGTCAACTGGCAAAAAATTAATTTTTTAGGTCAAACATTGGGGTTTTTTTAGGGACCAAGAAGTTATATGTAAACTGAGATCCATTCATGAATTCAACAAGCATTTGAAGATCTAATATGAGCCAGATAAAGGCTCTAGAAGACAGACATGGGCCTTATCACCGAATTGATTAGACAAACTTTGAAATAAATATAACTTAATGTGCTAAATCAAATTCATGTTTATTTTTTAACATAATCAGTGTTTAAGTGTTACTATTGTTACTATTTAAAAGAGGAAGAGCCCTGGCCAGGTGGCTCAGTTGGTTGGAGCATCGTTCCATACACCAAAAGTTTGTGGGTTCAATTCCCAGTCAAGGCACATACCTAGGTTGCAGGTTTGATCCCGTCAGGGCACATGCAGGAGATGAGTAATAGATGCTTCTTGCATCAATGTTTCTAACTCTCTCCCTTCCTTTCTCTCTGAAAATCAATAAAAACATATCCTTGTGTGAGGATTAAAAATAATAATAATTTTTAAAAATAATAATAAATAAAAAAAGGAAGAGATTGTTTCCTTTTCATTCAATCCCATCATGTCTTACATTGCATTGATGAGACTAAAAAAATCATTTAACTAGGCTCAAGGTTCTCAAAACTGGGTTTCTGAATAAAAATAACAGTAATGGCACTTTAGCGAGTTATACATAAAATATTTTAATCACTCATTCTGTTGTTAAGATTTTAGATTTAAAATATTTGCCTCATCTTACATATATTCTTTCTATTAGCAACTGGTATTTTAACACTGGCTATTTTTTCAAAAAAAACCTACTCTTCAGTAATGCAATATTTTGCTAGATGGAATCAGTATTGCTTACCACATAATTTCTCGAGATCTTTTAAAACAAACTCTTAATTTGACAAGTCAAAAGAGGAGGAAAAAAATCTAATCATACAGGGTTTATTCACTTTTTAAAGTCTAGTTGGCTTCTCTGAAATTCAAATTTCTTTCTAAAGGTATCTGTTGGTTCTGAGTAAAGAGGATGTTTCATCTTACCTTAAAAGCCTTCAAAGGGACTTTGAAAATCCAGGATTTCTTATCTTTTTCTTTGGAGCCTGAGTGGCACACTGTCCTAGACTTTTGCATGATAATTTCGTACCTGCCGAAATTTAAACTCAGTTTGATAATTTTCTCCACCAATCACTGTTTAGAATCCCTGATATAGGGTTATAGCGTGTCACCGTGTCTGTGAAGCACATAATAACTTCCTCCTCTCCCTCCACTTGCTGATATGCGTTTGCTCACTGAACCATTTGGTTCCAAAGGGACTAGACTTACTTTCACTTAATTAAATAGCTTTGGGAGGCTGTTTTGCATTTTAAATATAGAGAATCAGTGTAACATATCTGAAAAGAGCCACTTAAACTCTGTCACCCTGACATTTCTTGTCTTACTAAGGTTGGCAATCTAAGAAAACTCTAGGTTTCTCTAGTAAATATGACCGCCTATTTAAGACCCCTGTCATTCCTTAGGTGGGTATTAAAGTGTCTGTGCTATAATCCCAGAAATGTCCACATACGACAGCCTTGATATTGTTCTGAGAGGTGTCTTTAACAATCTATAAATAGTAACTCCATAAATTCTCTCTGACCCAGACACTGACGTGAAGTTTTAAAATGTATCAATTTATTATTCAAACTATGTTTTTAAAATACCAAAATTTTTTGTGAGGTACTTAGATGTGCAAAAGGATGTACAGACAAAAGATTGAGCTATCAATGACCTGTTTTCTGTCAGCTGTGCAAGACAAAATAGAAAACCAGGTCATATTTCTAGCAGAAAGTTTTGGTACTTGAACTCAGCATTGTTTTGAGCCCCCGACATGTACTATGATGCAGGTACTGTAATCTCTAAATGGTTTCTCCAATTTGTGAGTTTAAAAACTTGACAATCTATGTCTTTCCATGAACTTGTTCAAAATTTTCAGGAATTATCTGGTATTTTTGTACATTATAACATCAAAAGATATGAACCACATTGGACCACTTAATATACTACTACCCAACAGTAGTACAGAATAACTACAGAATTAAATAGAAGACTATTACAGGGAAAGCAGTAAAGTTGGAGGATAGGAGGGAGAATGGAAAGAGGATTTGCCTGGAAACTATGTTTTCATAGCAAGCGTTTTGTTTTTGTTTAGACAGCATGTTTATGTGGGTGGCTTAAAAGAGTTAACCAAGTTTTAAGAAGTCTTAGGTTATTTGTGGGAGTAACACAACACCCTCACTCTCACACAGACACCAGTGGAGGTTAGTGAACTGAGCCTGCCTTCCTTTCCCTTTCATTTGAATGAACATGAGTTATAGTCAGAGTTTCAATAATTGATAGAATTAGTAGATAGAAAAATCAGTACAGATAACAAGTTTTTAAAAGAAATATCAACCAACTTGATCCAATTGACATTTGTTGAACAGTCTGTCCAACAGCAGATTAAACATTCTTTTCAAGTACGGGTGGAACATTTACTAAGATAGACCTTATTCAAGGTCCCAAAACAAATCTCAATAAACCTAAAAGGATGTGAGTCATACAAAGTATGTTTACTGATCACAATAGAATTAAATTAGAAATCAGTAATAGAAAGATCTCTGGAAAGCCCAAATATTTAGAAGCTAAATAGCACAGTTCTAAATAATCAATGCGTGAAAGGAGAAACCAAAGGGAAATTCAAAATGTATTGAATTAAAGGAAAACACAACAATTTATCAAAAATTGCAGACCGTCACTAAAGCAGTTTGTAGGGAGAAAAGTATAGCACTAAATTCCTGTATTAGAAAAGAAAAGGGTTTCAAAACAATGACTTCACCTTCCACCTTAAGACACTACAAAAATAAGAAAAAACTTAAATTCAAATTAAGCAAAAGAAATGAAATAATAAAGATCAGAACTGAAATTGATTAAAAAAAATTTAAATAGAGAAAGTTAATGAAAGCAAAATCTGGATTTTTGTTTTGTTTTGGTGGCTGTTGTTTTGAGAAACTCAATAAAATTTATAAGACTCTGTCCTAGTTAGTCAGATAAATAAGAGAGAAGACATAATTATTAATATAAAGAATAAGAGATGAAAATACTACAGGTTTTATAGACATTAAAAGATTAAAAAGAGAATACTATGAACAACATTATGCCAATAACTTCAATAACTCTAATGAAATGGTTAGATTGTGTGAAACCACCAAAGCTTATTCAAAAAGAAATGGACCCTGGCTGGGTGGCTTAGTTGGTTGGAGCATCGTCCAGTACACCAAAAGGGGGTTCGAGTCCCCATCAGGGCACATACCCAGGTTTTGGGTTTTATCCCAGTCAGGGCTTGTGCTGGGAGCAACTGATCAATGTTTCTCTCTCTCTCTCTTTCTCTCTCTCCTTTCTTGCTCTAAAAAAAAATAAATAAATAAAAACATGTCCTCAAGTGAAAATAAAAGAAAATTCTGCCTGCTATACATTTTAATCTATAGTAAAAGAAAATAGATCAGTGGCTTCATGGGGCCTGGGAGGGGGGGAGGCATGGAAAGGAAGAGGTTATAAAGCATTATGAGGAAATTTTTATGATTACTTGTCATTGTCTTAAATAGGATGATGGTTTCATAGGTGTATATATGTCAAAACATCAAATTTTACACTTTAAATCTGTGAAGTTTATTGTCCATTACACCTCAAAAAAGCTGTTACAGAGAAAAAGTAATTAAATAATTTCAAATCCTATAAATTGATAACTTAAAACTATGGCTTTAATAAGGGCTCCCCAAAAGGAAACATAGACCTCAATTGATTATGGAAACCAAAATGTAAGATCTGTATTCAGATATCTATATCAATTTAGTAACTAAACAAGTTATCTAAAAAACCCTCAATTAGGATTGTTATTCTGTCCCTAAGGAAAGAATTTTGGAATGGAACTCAACCTAGTGGCTACTCTATTACCATGACTTTGAACTACCTTCTTTCCTGTTTTCTTAAATTTGGATAAACAGTAGCTGAGCCAAGTGCCAAAACTAAGGCAAGAATAACAATAGCAGTACAGAGCCTGAGAGAATGTCCCAACTCAGATTACTTCTTGTTGACTCAAACTGGTTCACAAACCAGCAGAAGGCAGGCGAGTCGTGCTTCTCTGTGGGGGCAGATGTATAACATCCCAGCCGGGCATCTTTGACTGGTGAAAGCTTAAAAGGCAAAAACCTTCAATTTAGCCCTAGTCGGCTTGGCTCTCTCACATCAATGTTTCTCTCTCTGTCTCTCATTCTCCCTTCCATTCTCTCTCTCAAAAAAAAAATCAATGGAAAAATATCCTCTGGTGAGGATTAACAAGAAAAAATGAGGAAAAAACACACCTTCAATTCCATTGTCCACTGTTGAATTAATGCCCGTGCAATTGGGAAAACAGATATTATATTAATTTTTGAGGAAAAGCAACCATAGTTGGTTTTTTTTAAAAGTGGCAAACATTTCTTCTAGAATTTCTTATTCCATTTCCCTCAAGTCTACAGTTGGCATAATGTCTTTGAAATATCTTTATTTTAAAAAGACATTATAACTGACCTCAAGTAACAGACATGTCTTTGGGGCAGTCTTAGCTTCCATTGTCTTTTTTTTTTCTTTTTTTACAGAGAGGAAGGGAGAGGGATAGAGAGTTAGAAATATCAATGAGAGAGAAACATTGATCAGCTGCCTCCTGCACACTCCCCACTGGGGATGTGCCCGCAAACAAGGTACATGCCCTTGACTGGAATCGAACCTGGGACCCTTTAATTCACAGGCTGATGCTCTCTCCACTGTGCCAAACTGGTCAGGGCTCCATTGTATTATTATGACTGCAAATACAACAGTTACTAGACCACATAACCTTTTCTTCCTATGAAAAAAGGAATACTTCAACTGTTCTCTTTTCATTTGCATATATTTTCTCCCCTTTTTTGAAAACTGTGTTTTAGATATTAAGAGCTATTAGAGAGCAATAATTAAGATTAGAGGCTTTGAAGTCAGATATATCTGGGTCAACCCCTACCTGTCACTTACTGTGTAACCTCATCTAAGATTCAGTTCCTCATCTGTATAATTGTGTTATAATAGCTAACGTATTGAGCACTTATATATACACAATGATCTAAGCTTATCTCATCATCCTTAAAATGATCACACATGATAACACAGTTATCTACATCATAGAGATAAAGAAACTACATCCTAAAGTGTCACAACCATTAAGTGACAGAACCCAGATTTGAAACCCAGAATTCTGACCTTAGAACCTGACTCTTAGCCACTGCGCTGAATTAACTGCTTACTTCTTAATGACACTGTGATGGTAATACATGGAACACTGCTCAGTGCCCAGCACACACGCATAACTCCTTATAGGGGGAGCTATTATGAATTTCATGGTTTTTCACTAAGTCCGAGTCCTTTGTCACTGACCAAATTTTCCTAGGATTATTGGCAAAGTGATGCCTTTTAAATAAGACGCCCAAACTTTGACAGGTATTTTATTCAATAGTATAAGTAACTTACTAATCTTTAGTGAAAACAAAAGTATAATGGCTCCCATTCTTTCTCTCCGACTGAATGTTATGACTCCTAACAGATTTACTTGCTTCCAGTCTCTGGGCCCTGCTCCTAAACCTCTCACGCTGATGCCTGAGTGATCTTTCTAAAATGCACATCTAATCATGCCACTACTTAGATTCAAACTGTGTTTTTAAATCCTCACCCAAGGATATGTTTTTACTGATTCCAAAGAGAGAGAGTATAACATTGATGGTTGCCTCCATACACACCCTGACCTGGGATCGAACCCACAACCTTTTTGGTGTGTAGGACGATGCTCCAGCCAGCAGAACCACCCAGCTGGGGCTAGATGCAAACCTTTGAGTGACTCTTTCATCTGGCTTGGAACTTCTTACACTCCAGCCTCACCTTGGGCCACTCCCCTTTGAAAACCCCGAGACCCTGAGCATGACGGGGAAGGTCACAGAGAAGCAGTGCCAAAGACATGACTGGGATCAGGTTGCCAGATGTCCTGAATACCGAGGGCATGGCCTGTATTTTAAGGACTTTTCTGCTTTCCGTATTGACTTTGTGCGGATGACTTAAATGTCCTGTACTCAGCTCTTCTCAATCATCACAAAAAGCTGGCAACTTATGCTAGTTTTCTACCACAGTAATTGGTGCTTAAATCTTTTATTTGGCAGCACTAAAGATCATTCCTCCACAAATAAAGATTTATACAATGTAATACTTTATCCTCTTGCAGACAAACAAGGTCAGAAAAAGAAGAAAGCAAGACAGGCTTAACTTGGACAGCAAAACTTTTATTTTTGGGGTGTGTGTGTATGTGTGTGTGTGTAAACTTCATCTCTATCACTTCCTTCCTCATTACATTCTCTGATTCAACCCTCCCCTATCCTTCTAAGTGCCTACTGAACAAAAGTCACCTGCCAACCTAGTCTTTTGCTAATATGCAATGATATAATTACATCCCCATCACAGGGCTGCTATGAGGCTTCAATAATGATGACGGGTGTGACGTGTTTGATGCAGTTCTTGAAACCCAGATGACTATCGATGCCAATAATAATTAAAATCTGGCATAATCACTGACAGACCCATGGTGTTACTGGGTTCTAAAAGCAATCCGACAGTGGGCCAAGAAATTGAAGTCCCTAATTCCCGTCACTCAAGGAAGAGTTGTGAATGGATGTGACTCCAATGGGCACATCATGGCACCCACCAGGAAATGGGTTAGGAATGCCAGACCACCCAAGCACACTCTGTCCCATGGAGTACTGCCAGGGTAAGTGATACACAGCCCAACTCCACCACTACCACCACCCAAAACACCCACTCGGAGAGGGTTTTCAGCCAAATGTAAATCAGTGGATAACTTGCCTACGATTGCCTGTTATAGACATGGGCTTGGACTCTCCTCAAATAACAAACCACCCTTCAGTTCAGAAAATAGCAGGGTTCAATTTTAATGTTGTATCTTCCCCATCACAGGGATGTGGTAAAGGGGGATGAGGGTAGGAGGGAAGAAAGAAGGAAGGGAAAGAGAGAGAAAGAAGCTAAAATATCTAAGGCCACAGGAAGAATTGAGCTACAATGTTTTGCATGAGCTACTATGAATTTAAATAAGCAAAGACTAGCTAAGATAGTATCCCTTTTACTTTTGGTATGTAAGATCTGATGAAGCTTCGAACAGAAAGGGTCTTCCAAAATATTAATACAATTAATAGGAAAGGGAAAATACCATGCTGTGTTTTTGAATGTTAGGTCACAACCTATTAATAGATCATAAAATCTATTTCAGTGTTTTTGTGATGAAAGAATAGAATAGGACACCACACATGGTAAATATGTTTTTTAAAGGTTTCTTTCACTTTGCATATGTATTTGGGTTACAATGTAATATTTATTGTTTATAGTGGATTGTAGAAAGCTAATTGCTCCTGGCATCACAGGAGTTTGATCCAGGCTCTATTACTTACTAATTTTATGGCTTGTGACAAGCTGTAATTTGCTTGGATGTCAAATGGAGATAACACCTGCAAGAATTCTTAGGAACACCCTGACTGGTTTGGCTCAGTGGATAGAGCGTCGGCCTGCGGACTGAAGGGTCCCGGGTTCAATTCCGATCAAGTGCATGTACCTTGGTTGCGGGCACATCCCCGGTGGAGTGTGCAGGAGGCAGCTGATCGATGTTTGTCTCTCATCGATGTTTCTGACTCTCTATCCCTCTCCCTTCCTCTCTGTAAAAAATCAATAAAATATATTTTTTTAAAAAAGAATTCTTAGGAAGTAAAACAGGATGGTGAATATAAACTCTTTCGGCATGGTGTCTGCCCCCAAACAGTCACTTAAATGTCAGTTTTCTTCTCCTTTCCACTTAAGGTCTCATCTACATGAATAAATGCAGGTACCACAGCAACAGTCATTTCATTTCCCTTGGCCTCACTTTTCTTATTTTGAAAGAGAAGAGCTGAACTAGATGAATGAGGTGCCTGCTCTACAACGACCTGACTTAATTGAATGGTCATTCTATTATCCAATGAGAGGGATTTTCATTGAAATGTCTTGCAAATCCCAAGTGCTGAGAGGGTGGTGCCCCAGAGTGGGCATGGAGGCTCCATTCCCTTACCCGCCTCCCCATACCTTGCCCAATGAACGCCCCTCTTCCATTTTGCTGTGAAATGTAGAAAACAGAGAATAGCCATCCTGCAACCATTGTAAAGGAAGTTGATTGAGACAGAAATTATCAATGGTTGCTGAAGATGTGGGCATATATCGGATGAGGTACAGGATATTAGCAAAATGTCCAAATAACCCCCCTTATATATGCCCCAAATATTAATTAACTGCAAACGGGAAGTGAGGACTTTTAGTGAGAGCAACATGCCAAGTGATCGAGGTCGACACCAGCAGCAGTAGGATGGGTTAGCCCCACGTGCCCCCCTGATGTGAGGCACTGAGAAGAGCAGTGTCATTCCACTGGTACACTTGCCAACAACAGGTGGCCTGAGTCTGTTCATCTGGTTATAAGAACAGAGAAATGGACCCCATTGAAGATCATCCTATGGAATGTAAGGCTTCAGCTTTTTAAAACTGCCAAGCATGTGAAAGGCAGATACGGAGTGGGAGCTACCTGGCTGGTGTAGCTCAGTGGCGAGTGTCAACCCATAAACCAGGAGATCACAATTCGATTTCTGGTCGTGGCACATGCCCGGTTGCAGGCTTGATCCCCAGTAAGGGGTGTGCAGGAAGCAGCCAATCGATTATTCTCTCTCATCTTTGGTGTTTCTATCTCTATCTCCCTCATCCTTTCCCTTCCTCTCTCTGAAATCAATTATTTAAAAAAAATTTTTATAAAAGGAGTGGGAACTGTTCCAAATTGAAGGTGTCTTAGAAGACAAGACAGCTGAGTGCAACTCCTTTTCCTGGATAGGATCCTGAATCAAAAAGAACCATTTGGCAAAATTTGAATGGGGTCTTAGGGTAAGACAGTTGTATTTTACCAACGTTGACATGATTATTTGGAGAACTGTGGGTTGTTTTTATATGAGGGTGTCATTACTTTTAGGAAATACACATGGGAGTATCTAGGGGTGATGGACATCATTTCTGCAGTTAATCTCCAAAGGTTCAGAAACAGGCTAATGATAATGAGTGTGGGTGATGCAGCACATGAAGTAAATAATAACATTCGAGGAATCTGGGTGAAAGGGATATAGCGATTCTTTTATCTGTTCTGGCAACTGTCCTATAAGTTTGGGACTATTTCACAATAAATTGTTTAAAAAATTAAAAATAAGCATCTTCATTATATTGATAGAATCTTAAGACAATTTAATGAAAAGCAAAAATCTCAGAGAGTTACATTGCCACTTGACATGATTTTAACAAATAATTCTCCACCAAGGTGATCAGTGGCACTCAGATACTTACTCCTGCTAGAGTTTTGTGTATTTACCTCGAGATCAATCTCTAACTTTGAGTCAAATGGTGTGTCTAGTTTTGAAAGACAATGCAGAAATTGTAATTATCTGTCTATAAAAACACTGTTTTTCAATGAAAATACTATTTTTATGGGAAGCAGTTTATGTGATGCTATCTTAAAACATATAAACTAGTGGCACAGAACACAGAAAAGACCCTTTTACAACAAGTCATGCTGGAGTGTAGACATAACAAGTAAAACTACTTTCCAAATACATGGCATGAATCTGCTATTTTTCTGATCTTTATAGCTTTTCTAACACACACTGGCCTCATTTTATGATTTTGTTTTTTCAATTTTATTTGCTTATAAATTGCAATGGTAACACTACACTTTATCAAATTTTAATATGTTCATAGCAACTTGAAAAGCTCCCTGAGAGTTACAAAGGAGCATGCAACAAGTTGTTCTTGCCTACAAGCCCTGTATATTGGCAATCAGCTTGCTTCGAGGTATGCCAGAAATGTGTACCTAATGTACTTATGCATATGCCTGCATTTGGGCAGAGGAGAAAAACCAGTGCTATGCTATACCTTGGGCTGAGGTTTGCAGGTTTCTGGAGACCTCCTGGGATATGAATGTACTAGTATATGAAACATGAGTTTATTATCTTTTAAAGAATTCCAGAAATAGTCTTTTCTAGTATTAGAAAAATCATTTTTATCTTGGGATCTTTTCTTTTTATTTAATTTCATGGTCCCATGGGTTAGGATAAGAATGAGAGTGAAATTGAAAATGTACCCCACTCCATACCAAGGCCTGTTTGTTTTTTTAAATAGAGAAGAATCAAGCTCAGCAGTGTCCCACCACCATGTACAGCACCAGACTCCTCCCCACCCCTTCAGTCCCCACCCGGCCCATGGTGAGACACACCAGCCCACTCCTCTGCATGCACCTGCAATTGGACCAGAGGAGAAAACCCGGTGACATGCGGAACCTCCGGCTGCAAGGCTGGCAAAGTGCTGGGGGTGGGGGGGGAATCTAGTGTATTTGGAAAAAGAGTAAGAAGAGAAGGAAGGCTCTCCCTGGGGGATACTAAGTGTAGCAGGTAAAATATTGACCCCTGTGATTTTTGACCCCCAGTGTTACACCCATGAATATGTTACCTTACATGGCAAAAAAAACACATGACTTTGCATGTATAATTAAGGTTATGACTCAGTTGACCTTAAAGTAAGGAAATTATCTTAGATAATTTGGGGGGGCCCAAGGCAACTTAGGAGTGGGAACTGTTCCAAATTGAAGGTGTCTTAAAAGACAAGCCCTAAAGAGTCAGAGAGGGGACAGGGTAGAGACATTGAAAGCATAAGAAGCAATCAGTGCACTGTTGCTGACTTGCAGAGGGAGGAAGCCACAAGAAAATGGGAACCTCAGTCCTACAGCTGCCAGGAACTGAATTCTGCCAGCAACCTGAATGAGCTCAGAAGTGAGTTCTTCCTCAGAGCCTCCAGAAAAGCACACATTCCTGCCAACACTTGATTTGGGTTTGTAGTACCCTGAGCAGAGAATCCAGCCATGCCATAGAACTGAGAGATAATAGCTTAGTGTTGTGTTAAGCCATTAAATTTATGATAATTTGGTAGATCACAGTAGAAAACAAATACACTAGGTGTTGAGGTTGTCACTGTATGTGGCAAAAGGTAATGAAACAGACAAGAGGCCTAAAAACACGATCACTTCTTACTTCTGCTTAAAACTTCATCAGAATCCGAGAAAAGATGGTGTGATAGAGAAAATGCTACCTTCACCAAAGCATTCGTTTCCTGGACACACGGTTCCCAGTTGTTCGTGCATCTGGAGTGGATCCATGGGACTGAGCTCTGGTTGAAAGAATGTGGGCAAAAGAGACAAATGCACGTCTAAGCTTGCCCCTAAATTGTCCCGTGCAGTCTTCCATTTCTCTCCCTCCCCCTGTGCATACATGCAGACAGTGAAGACATCTACCCAGAAGGTAAAAGGACTGACATAAGTTTTACCTTTTACTTTCTATTGTCACCACATATTTCAAATAAGGAAGCATATTTTAACACCAAACCAATAGGAAGAATATACTCTCATTAAAACTTAGTCTTTCTCAAGAGAGCACAGTTGACAACCCTAGTGATACATATATATCACTGTCTCTATCCTTTTCATTTCACTTTATAGTCTTTAAATCTTTGACAGGGACTGGCACTAACTCGAAGACAAGAGCTTGGGAACCACAGTACCAGATGGAAATCTCAAAATCTCAAAGGCCGTTGATTTCCATGAAGACAATAAAGCTTAAAGTTCAGGGCCCTGGGGGGGGGGGGGGGGCTAACAATTTGTTCATGTGGTCATATGATTTTCTGAAATATGCAAAAGTGACAGATTTTAACCACAATCAGTGGAGACTTTGTTTTTTCTTTCCACTCTGACTTCCTTGATGTCCACCAATGCTGCATGGCCGCAGGCACTTTTGGAGTCTAGTTAAAATAAAAGGTGAGATGGGGATACACTCATTTTGAGCCGAGTGGGATATTTATGTGGTTCACGCTGGTTTCTGTGCAGAGTGGAGTTATTGTTAGCTGTCCCCGTGGAGAAATGGCTCCGGAAATACCGCTACCACCGCGGAGCCAGCTCACCTGGCCTCACCAAGCGGCAGGGTCAGAGCCAGTTCAAGAGACGGCCCCAGAGGCATGTGGGTCACCACTGAGAAGCAAGGGTTGAAATGCAAGGAGACAGAAATTAGTCTGTAAAAGGGCTTTTAACATCAGACAGGCAAAACGGTAGTGGGGGATTCAGGTCTCCTCTATATCTTCTCAAAGCAGAAGTTCTTTCTTGTCAAGATTATATACTCAATGATGCAGTATATACAATTTTAAAAAACACCATACATTCCTCACTGGAGGATATGTTTTTATTGATTTTTAGAGAGGGGGGGAGAGAGGGAGAGAGAGAGAGAGAGAGAGAGAGAGAGAGAGAGAGAGAAACACATCTATGCGAGTGAGAAACATAGATCAGTTGCCTCCCAAAGACACCCTGACCCAGGACTGAACCTGTAGCCTAGGTATGTGCCCTAACAGGGAATCAAACTCACAACCTTTTGGTGCACAGGACAATGCACCAACAAGCTGAGCCACCCGGCCTGGGCCATACGTCGTTTGTTTTTTGTTTTTTTTTATGAAAATGGCAAGAAATTTAGCTTGTGTTTTTTTTTTAAACAGTGAGAAATTACAATCTTCTAATTTGGTTTTTATATAAGGCGTAACTTCTTTTATAATTTAAATTCATTTGATCTATAACTAAAGAAAAATATAAAATAAAAATTAATTGACTATAAGGCAAAAGCAGTAAAGATGAGAATGAAATACATTGAAATAAATCCAATGTTGAGAAGGGAACTGTAACATCCTTTTCAGATTATACCAAAAGCAAAAATTAATTAAGAGAAAGTGATAAATTTCAAATATAAGTAACTAGTAGACACTTATTTGGCCTGGAAATCTAAATAATGAGGAAAAGTAAATCATTGGAAAATGTTTTCAATTTTCTTTCTGCTGATTTGACATCTACAAAGATATAACAATAAATCAATATAATGAGGACATAGACACCAACTAGTTTAATGTGTCACCAACTCAGAGTATTTACAATTAATCATTACACGGGGAAAAGTTTAATATACTGACATCTTTATACTCAGAAATGAAAGACATTTGAGAGATCTTTTTTCCAAATTTGACAATGTTATGGGCTGATTTGAGACCCTTCAAAATTCATATGTTGAAACCCTAACCCTCAGTACCACAGAATGTGACTGTATTGGAGATATGGCCTTTAAAGAAGTAATTGAGTTAAAACGGGGTCCTTGGAGTGGGCCCTAACCCAACCTGACTGGTGTGTCAATAAGGAAAGGATATTAGGACACAGACAACAAAGACAGAGGTGCAGCCATATGTGGTCATAGCAAGAAAGTGACCATCTGTGAGCCAAGAGGAGAGGCCTCGGGAGAAACCAAACCTGCTTGCATCTTGATCTTGGACTTTCAACCTCCAGAACTGTGAGAAACTAAATGTTTGTTGTTTAAGCCACACAGTCTGTGCTATTTTGTTAGGGCAGCCCTGGAAAACTAATACAGACAGCAACCTAAAAATTTTACATGATATTTCCGTAGCAAGTTGGGAAGCTAGAAGGAAGTTTTCTCAACTATCATCAATAAATAACAAACTTCAATCAACTATGCCAAAGGAAAGACCAAATAGTTGTTCTCTTCTCTCTAAACATAAGTCATACCATGAATTGAATAAATGTAAAATAAAAAGAATCCAAGAGCCATGTAAGGCATTAATTAATAAAAATATTTTGAGGAATTCTCTATGTTTGTGAAATTTGTGAGCTTTTTAAATTTTGTAATTTGCTGTGCTTTATTTTCTCATTCTACAAAAACATTTATTTTTCTTACCTAATTTTTTATTATTTTATTATTTTTCTTTAAAAGAATTCCAAAATTATACAGGCTTCAGGCTTCACAAAATCTGGATCCACCCCTGCACTTCACTTATCTCACTTCTCAGTGACAAACGAACCCATTCTAGCCACGCCCCCAGTCCAATGGCACTCCCATAGCTGTCAAGCGAAAAGTTCCCGAAACTGGCCTCATGACTCCCTGGATATTCTGACTTAGTGGGTCCTACATGAGACCCAGCATTTGTACTTTTGAGAAGTTCCACGAGTAGTTCCGATGTTGGGCCCAGTGGAAAGCCCCATCCTGAGATGCTAGGGATGCCACATGACCTGACAAAGCATGGGTGGGTCATCGATAACTATTGGTTGGGAAATCAATGTACAGGGTCCCCAGCATTGTTTTAACAAGATGGAATAGGTTAGCATGTGTCACAAGATTAGTGGTTTTTGTCAAACTGTTGTTTCTAAACAAAATCTCCAATATCCACATTGCCCTGGGGACCCACTTCTTAACGTTGGGCATTGCAAGCTTCACAGCACCATTGTTTTTTTTGTTTTGTTTTGTTTTTGTTGTGTGTGTTTTTTATTTTTTTTATTGATTAAGTTATTACATATGTGTCCTTATCCCCACATTACTCTCTATCCCCCCAACTCATGCCTTCATCCCCCTGTTGTCTGTGTCCATTGGTTAGGCCTATATGCTAGCATATTGTTTTAAGTCAAAAAAGAATGACCTAGAGTTTAACTAATGGTAAGCAGCCTATCTTGCTTATGCCCTGAGAGGTAACTTTGTTACAGCACTTGAGGGGAAAAACTGCAGAATAGAGAAATTATAAGCTCACAAGACTGTTTTTTAAGAGATGGTGATTGTGGGCGGGGTGAGAGTGTGTGTGTGTGTGTGTGTGTGTGTGTGTGTGTGTGTGTGTTCAAGTCCTGGAAATACTAAAATAGCTGTAGAAAGAGGAAAGGCAACTTGAGATTTTTTTAAAAAAATTATTGTTTTACTATGGAATGTGGTAAGGAAAGGAAATAGGAGTTTGGAAAAGCTTCCTTCGTACAAGCAAAAGTTTCTATCCATGTACTTTAGAAGAAAGTAATAACCACAGACAAAAGGACATGGTATGAAAGCAAATGGTGTGACATTTGCAGGGCAAAAAGACCAAGTTCTTTATACTCAAAATAAAATGCATAAGTTATGCTGTCTGGCAAATCCCACTGAGAGCTGGTAATGTGTTTGTACCTGGATATCTTTGCTTCCTGGGGCCCCTAAAAATAAAAAGTCATATTCTATGTGGCATTTAGATTTAGTCATCAGCTAACCCAGGGCTGTTTTTTCTAAGAAGCTGCTGCACTTTAATTTAAGCAGCAATGAATCATCTTTTCTCCTTGAATTTATGAGCAGATAATCATGAACTTGGAAGACCTTGAATATTCAAGGCAGCAAGTTTTTCCAAAGTATTTTAACAAGAAACTTTAAAATATGGGTCAATAAGAACTTCTCCACTTTTCTGTGAGGAAAAAGTGTTTTCTGTGTTCTAGTTTCATTAGTGTAGGACAGTATTAGGACATTATTCTATTAATTGTGCTGGTATTTACTGAAGACAGTATTGCAAGTGAAGTAAAGCCATGAGCTCAGGAGTTAGACAACTTTAGTGACAATCCAGCACTGTACTTATTAGTTGCAGGAACCTATGCCTTAGTTTCCCCACTTGTAAGTGGAAATACTAATGAATATATCATGGGGATTCTGTGAACATTAAATGAATAACACAAACAACATGCTTAAAACAGTTCCTGGCATGTAGAAAGCATTAAGTAAATTGAAAAACTATTGAAAATTGAATAAAAATTTTAAAAATACACACATAAAAATCAAAGAAGATATTTTTATGCTAATTAAACATTTTTCTAACTATTCCTGTCCAGTTTCAATTTCAATATATTGGAAACAAATAATGTTAGCAAAATGGAACTATTATTAAAAAGGGTCAAATAATGATATTTATAACAGACTCTAATACAATGATTCTTAAATTGAGGCATTAAGGATCCTTGGCACTTCATTGAGTAATACTACTATTTTTTTTAATCTTTATTGTTAGAGTATTACAGATGTCCCCATTTTCCCCTCTTTGCCTCTCTCCACATGGTTCCCACCTCACCCCAGGCCTTTGCCACCCTTCTATCTGTGTCCACAGGTAATGGATATATGCATATAGACCTTTGGTTAAACTCTTCCCTTCCCCCCTCCTCTCTTCCCTCTGAGATTCGTCAGTCTATTCCATTTTTCCATGCTTCTTAATGTATTTTATTCACCAGTTTATTGTGTTCATTAGATTCCTTATTTATTTATTTTTATTTTTAGATTCAATTGTGGATAGATATGTATTTATTGCCATATTGTTGTTTGTATTTTTATTTCTCTTCTTCTCCTCCTCCTCCTCCTCCTCCTCCTCCTCCTCCTCCTCCTCCTTCTCCTCCTTCTTCAAGAATACAGAACATTTCATGTAATGCTGGTTTGGTGATGATGAACTCCTTTAGCTTTTTCTTGTCTGTGAAGCTCTTTATCTGACCTTCAATTCTAAATGAGAGCTTTGCTGGGTAGAGTAATCTTGGTTTTAGATCCTTATTACTCATCACTTTGAATATTTCTTGCCACTTCCTTCTGGCCTGCAAAGATTCTGTTGAGAAATCAGCTGACAGTCACATGGGTGCTCCCTTGCAGGTAACTAACTGCTTTTTACTTGCTGCTTTTAAGATTCTCTCTTTGTCTTTAACCCTTGGCATTTTAATTATGATATGTCTTGGTGTGGGCCTCTTTGGGCTCCTCTTGTTTGGGACTTTCTATGCTTCCTGGACTTGTAAAACTATTTCTTTCACTGGGTAGGGGAAGTTTTCTGTCATTATTTCTTCAAATAGGTTTTCAATATCTTGCTCTCTCTTCTCCTTCTGACACTTTCATAATGTGAAAGTTAGTATACTTGAATTCCTCCCAGAGGCTCCTTATACTATCTTCATATTTTTTTATTCTTTTTGCTTTTCTGATTGAGTGTTTTTGCTTCCTCATATTCCAAATCATTGATTTGATTCTCAGAACCCTCTACTCTACTGTTGAATCCCTATAAATTATCCTTTTTAAAAAATATATTTTTATTGACTTCAGAGAGGAAGTGAGAGGGAGAGAGGGATAGAAACATCAATGACAAGAGAGTCATTGATTGGCTGCCTCCTGCACACCCCCTACTGGGGATCAAGCCTGCAACCTGGGTATGTGCCCTGACCAGGTCTCAAACCCATGACCTCTTGGTTCATAGATTAATGCTCAGCTGGGCCAGCTGGGCTAAATTATTCTTTATTTCAGTTAGTGTATACTTAATTTCTGACTGGTCCTTTTTTATGTACTTGAAATTCGCACTAAGATTCTTGAAAGTTTCACTAAGTCCCTTGAAACTCTCATGAAGTCCATTGAAGCTCTCATTAAGATCATTGAGCAACCTCATAACCATTGTTTTGAGCTCTGTATCCAGTAGTTTGCTTGCTTCCATTTCTTTCATTTGTGACATGTTTCTTTGTCTCTGAATTTTGGCTGCTTCCCCTGTGCTTGTTTCTATGTATTAGGTTGAGCTGCTATATCTCCTGGAGGTTTATAGTTTCATCGCTCCAGTCTCTGCCTCTATTATCACACTGCCTTCTTCCCTCTGTATCTCTCAGTGTCCTCTCCTCTTCTGTAAGAGCACCTTACTTGGACTTAGGGCCCACTCTAAATCTGTGGTAATTTTATCTCAGGGTTTTTAACTAATTACATCTACAAAGACAATCTTTCCAAATAAAGCTACATTTTGAGGTTCTAGCTAGGCATGGATTTTGGAGAGGCACTGTTCAACTCATTCTAAAAAGAGAAAAATTAGAATATCAGGAAAAAGGAAGTCTGGGAAACAGGCATATAGTGAACATTAGAGATTGAGCACAAGGCCTGAGAAGCTTCATAACATACGTAATACATATAAACACTCACCCAAGAGCACCAACATGGGAGGGGTACCAAACAACCAGGTAGACAAAAATGAGTTGGCCAGTGGACATTAGCCATCCTCTGTCATCAGCCACCCACTGCTAGCACAATGGGAAAACGGAGGAAGTGGCTTTGTGTCAGGGAGAGAGGCTATGCATGTGCCCAGCCTATGCTCCTATTCAACAATGCTGATTTAGCTACTACCCCTGCCTAATGTTCAACCTGCAAGCAAGAGAGACCAATGCTGAGTGCTCCATAAAGCATCACACTCCCCTGCATCTTGTTTTCTGTACTCAACAATAATTTGTGGAAATTCCTGAAAATCATTTGGATTAGCTCTAATTCCGTGTTAATGGCCCATAGTATTCCAGGGCCTTCCAAAGCTTTTCCCGCTATGGCCTCTTTTCACATTATAACTCCCTCAAGTTTCCTCCTGTGATAGGAAAACAGGACAAGTAGCCAAGAGCAATAGACGGTGAGGACACCTGAGAAGATCCTGTCTGACTTGTCTCCCCACAAACAACAGACTTCCTGCTCTCCTGCTCCAATTTCACACCACACATCCAAATTTAACAGTTCAGAGAGAAGTTGGATTTCTGCAACTGATAAGTTTAACCCTGAGAATAACCCTGGTTATATTTTTAAAATTTGTTTTTGGCCACAAGCTAATAAAGCTACTGTTCTCTCAAATAAATGATGAAAGCAGAGAAGCTCTTTGAAGAACTTTCCAGGAGACTTGGCAGTAAGATAATAGTGTTGAAAAAGCTGCAAAAACATTCTCAGAGTCACTGTAAGTAGAGGAAGGTCAAAATCAAGTCTTCCCAATTCTAGTGTGAAAGTTCACATAGGTCCTTTGGAAGATCACTGTAGAAACACAAGTTTCACTTCATGATAAGCCTCAAATTGACTAAGGAAGGGGAAACGGCGATGGTGCCAGAGAACATGTCCACCTTCCAGTTGTCCACAGCTGCTACAGGATGTCCTTACATGGCATTTGTTTCCTGTTGTCCCCGAGTGTAGTCTGCGGGGACACACTAGGGCAAGTGGTACTTGCCATTTCCTGGAAGACAACCACAAGGCCAACCCTGTAATTACTCAGAGGCCCCGTCTAAGTACCAGTCATCAGGCCTCGGTCACCGGAAGAAGAGACTTACTGGGGCTCTGGGTAGATATGTGGGGCCTGGAGAGCGAAGGGTCCAACCACCTCTGGTCAGATCCTACCAGGAAAGCTTTGCCTCCACAGATGCTGCAAGAAACACTTCTACAGGGAGTGGTTGACGGCCACCTCAGATTGTCCGCTGTCCAAAATCTCTGACTGAGGACAAAATCTCGTGACAGCAAATAAAGATTTTTTTGAATGTGTAGAGATACAGTTTATGTTGGCAACAAATTCTGTGCTAAGCTAAGGAGTTTTATAGCTGTCTGGTCTTGCTTAACCAGATCTCAGATTTTAAAAATCACTGTGCTACTAGCTAACTGCTTTTTTAAAGACTTCTAGGGAGAATCCATCAATAATTTCTTTTCCCTATACTGCAGCAAGCACTATATAAGCTATGGTTAACATTAGCAGCTGTAATTTTATAACAAACCAGTTCTGACACCATGTCTAAAATATGTGGTCACTTGTAATCACTTCCCTTGAAATCTGTAGCCCTCTGTTATAATAAATAACCAAAATGCCTTCTAAAGCATACCACGCCTCCTTTTCTTGATTAAAAACTAAACCATTGCACATGCTTTGATTTTGATTGTCTCAAAAAATGTCCACAACCTTTTAGAAGTGGTTTTCAAACTTTATCCCAGAAATTCTCTATTCAGAATAAATCTTCCCAGAGGGATAGACAGATAAAAGCAGAACTGTTCTGATTAAAACAGTTTGATCTGCTCCCCCCTCCTCATAAAATAAAATAAATAGATTAAAAATAAACTGTTATAGTTGGTGAACTAAATGCAATCACTATTTTTAATTTTTTTATTTTAAAATAATTATAGATTCACAAGAAGTTACAAAAATAGTAGAGAGGTCCTATGAACCCTTTGCCCCAAAAGAAGCACCATACAGAACTATCATGCATTATCAAAACCAGAAATACTATTAAGTACACCAGCAACTTCAATCTTTTTCGTCTCATAGCACACATAAACTAATTATTAAAATTCTGTGGCACACCAAAAAGTATGTTATATTTTTTTGCCAATCTGACAAAAAAAAGATATAATCTTGATTCATTCACACTGGACAACTATTGTTGTGTTGGCTGTTGTCATTGTTTTACTTCACAATCTAAAGGAAAAGAGATCAGTGCCCCTGACTAAAAAGTCAGGTCTTGTATGTTTTAAAAATTCTTGCGGCACACCAGTTGAAAATCACTGAAGTAGACTACAGACTTTACTCAAAATCCACTGGCTTTCACATACCCTCATTGTTTCATCAGGTTCTATGAAATCTTATCACAAATACATTCTGTGTCCACAAAGGAACACCCTCATGATATCCTTTATAGCCACACCTTCCTTCCATCCCCATTTCTAACTCTTAGCAACCATTGATTTGTTCTCTGCTAATTTGATTCTTATAATTTTCCTATTTCAATAATATTATATCCGTGAAATCAAACAATGTGTAATCTTTTGAGTACCTTTTTTTACTTAGCATAATGCCCTGAGGTCCATCCAAGCTGATGTCTGGTCTTGCCTAACTGGATCTCAGATTTTAAAAATCACTGCGTTACTAGCTAACTGCTCGTTTTAAATGACTTCTAGAAAGAACCCATCAACAATAGTTGATCCAACAATCAGTAGTTGATTTCTTTGTATTTCAGAGTAACTTTCTATTGTATAGATTTACCTCAGTTTGTTTATCCATTCACCTTTTTAAGGACATTTATGTTGTTTCCAGTTAGGTCGATTATAAATAAAGCTTTGAGAACATTTGTGTACAGGTTTTTGTGTGAACATGTTTTCATTTTTCCAGATAAATGCTCATTGGGGCAACTGCTAGGCTGTATGATGAGTATATGCTTAATTATACAAGAAACTGTCAAACTGTTTTTCAGAGTAATTGCCCCATTTTGCCTTTTAACCAGGAATATTTGAGTGATCCAATTTCTCTGCATTCTTGACAGCATCAGTATTATAAGTATTTCCCTCCAGGTTAATTGATGTGTAGTGCGGTAATCATCTATTTTCAAGATCAGTATAACCTTTCCTTTCTTTATATGCCCAATTGAAATTGAGAACTGCTCAAATAATAAAAAACCATGTTTCCAAAATATAAAATCAGAAGTGGTTATATGAACCCAAGGATAGCTATTTCAGATGAAATCTCAATGAATGGCTTTTACTGAGTGATCTGGTCTCAGCTCTAATGGTTTAAAACCTTTATTTAATTCATTGACCTAGAGATAAAAGGATTTACAAGTATTGAACCATACCAAACAAACTCCTAAGAGACTTATGTACAGGCTAGAATGTCAGGCATAACAATATCAGACAAACCTGGCCTGCAGAGATGGTATTATTTCCTCTGACATGGTGGGTCTACCTAAGAGCCCAACTCTCAGTGCAAAGGTTTACAGAAGGAAAGCACAGGACATTCTTGCAGGCATTGTTATGACACCGTGCTAGCCTGATAGAGGCTCCCTTCTCCTTAGATCCTCCCCAGTGAATCACAATCACAGCCTGTACCATGAAATCATGCTTTGGCCATGACCATGCTAAAGAAAAGACCCACTTTTAATCCCTTTCTACAGCAGGGTCACTTACCTCCATTTGGATTTAACGTTGCACCATGAGCCTGCTTCTTTCAACTTCGGTTATCATGAGAATTCCCTGATGTACTGACTAGTTTTCATGTATTATATTTTAACATGCTAACTTCCTGAGGGTGTGTGGGCTTACTCTTATGGAGCAGTAAACTACCTCTAAATTGCAGGCTAATTCTAAAGTTGTGGAAAATCAATTGCAACCTTACCATGTAATTTCATATAATTTATGTAAATATATATGTTGTTTTAAATATAAAAGCAGTACATGCTCACAATAAATAATTCAAACTTGTAAGTCTTGAGCACCTCATTCCCTGCTGTGTTTATATTGACCTCTTGCTGACATTGTAATCTACTGATCTTTTATCCTAAATGTTAGGGTCTATCTCACTCTATCTATGGACTGAATATAAATTATTTAGATAATCACATTGATACTTGTTTGAATTCTAACCATATGAAATGGTATCTAACCACAAATCCAAAAGACATCTGGTAATTGATAACATTGAAAATATGACAATTGAGTTATTCTGATCCCTAGAGCAGGGCTTTCATTATGGTGTTGGGGGGGTGGGGGCGGGGAGACTTGGAAACTGCTTTAAAGTTCACATTTTTCTTTGATCTCTTGAATTTAAATTTATCTCCCTCAAAGACTGATGTATTTCCTTTCTGAACCTGTCTTTATTCTATTCAGACTGTTTGAAATTGTCTTCCTTTATGATTGTAGTTGAGTTAGAATGTCATTTTTATTGAGTTAATTTGACTGTAATTGTTGCAGGCTAAGAGATCCCAAAATCTAGTGGCTAATGCAAGAGAAAAGTGTATTGCTGTCTCATACATAAAGGTCCAGAGATGATGATCTCTGTCATTCTCTTTAAGAACCTTCCACCTCTGGGTCTAAAATGGCTGCTCTGTGCCCTCCATCATATCTATATCCCAAGTAGTCAGAAGGAAGAAAAGAAAAGAAGAGAAGAGAAGAGAAGAGAAGAGAAGAGAAGAGAAGAGGAGAGGAGAGGAGAGGAGAGGAGAGGAGAGGAGAGGAGAGGAGAGGAGAGGAGAGGAGAGAAGAGAAGAGAAGAGAAGAGAAGAGAAGAGAAGAGAAGAGAAGAGAAGAGAAGAGAAGAGAAGAGAAGAGAAAAGAAAAGAAAAGAAAAGAAAAGAAAAGAAAAGAAAAGAAAAGAAAAGAAAAGAAAAGAAAAGAAAGGAAAAGAAAAGAAAAGAAAAAAAAGGAATGAAAAGAAAAGAACTATGCATTATCCACTTCTTTAAGGGTGTAACCTGGAAGAGACACATATCACTTCTGTTGTCAAGAACTTAGTCATAAAGGAATAGCTAGCCACAAGATTCAGTATAATCTGGGAAACAAAGAAATAGCTAGCTGCAAGTGAATCTGGGAAATAGAGTCTTGAGCTAAAAAGCAGAGAGTGCCCAGCTATGACCCGGCAGTTTTAATATTGCAGAAAGAAGGACAAAATAGATATTGGTAGACAACTCATAATCTCTCCCACAGTAACCAGTTAATTATTCTTCAATTATATCCAGCTTCTTATCTCTTCCATTATTTTCAGTGGGTCACCAAGCCTAAGTAGAAATGAAATAAACTGGAAAACAAAGTCCTTTGCCCTCAAATATGCTGTTCAAATGACAATCCAAGAAACTCCATGAGTGCTTCTAGAGTCCAGAATCTGAAGGGTATCCCCATACTTTAGTATCTCATAGCATTGACCAATTTCTAATGATAAGTGACTATACCTGAGTGCTAAACAAAGGAATATAGATAAGAAGGTGAGGGAAAGTGTTTTTAAAAACTGTAAACAGACGTTTTCTTGAGAATAAAGTTTAGGGGTTGTTGTTGTTTTTCCCAGCCTTCCCATAATAATAGTAATAGTAGCAGTAATTGTATTGGCAAGTATGTATAATATAAGTGCCTTTTTTTCCTCACTTGTTATGTGTCAGGTCTTTCCTAAGTTGTTTGCCAAAACTATTTTTTTTGGATCCTCATAACAATCTTTTGAGACAAATAATTTGCCTCTCGAAAATGAAGCTGAAGGAAAGTGAGATATAGCATCTTGCCCCGAGTTGCATGGCACGTTAAGTAGTAAAGCCAGAATTTTAATATCGGCAGTCTGACTACCTATATTACAATAGGACATGCCCAAGAGATATTCTTTATGAATGCACTGTGCTTTACATCTACATTAATTCATTTTATCCTCACAATGATCTCCTGGTACTATTTACAGATGGGGAAACAGAGGGTTAAAAGGATTAGATAATACTCCTGAAGTCCCACCGCTGTGAACTAATAGCGCCCAGGCAGTCTGATTCCTACCGTCCAAATTAATACAGAGCTGTGCTCACGGGGAGCGTCCTCATGCTGGGGAAGAGCACAAACTAATGCAACGTCATCTTCTTCCCATAACATTTTCATTCTGTCTCCTAATTCAGCCAGCGCTGCTGGAATATCGAGTTAAAACAACTTCCCAAGGGGGAACAGGTGGGTTTGGAAAAGTACATTTGTTTTGTCTGATGACTCATCTTTGTCTTGTGTCTGGTAAAAATGAAGTTGTTTTGTCTCATTGTGGCCCTGGTTATATCCAGAGATATCTTGAGTTTGTCATCTTTGTCTGGCTATAAAAATAAAACCAGATGGCGTGCTACAGGTATGAGCACAAAAGTGAGTATAAGGTCTGAGAGGTCAAGTGAGTGATGGGAAGTTTCTTAGCAATACCATTGCAATGCCTTTTCGTCTCTCTTCTCTCTCTCTCTCTCTCTCTCTCTCTCTCTCTCTCTCTCTCTCCCTTTCCCCTTGCCCCCCTCTCTCTCACACATACACACTCCTAAAATACCCTGGAGACAGCTGTTTATGAGTGACTATAACCAAGCATTTTCAGGTACCCTCCAGCAAGGCTGTTTGTCTTCTTTTCTTTCCTTGTTGAATGGTATCTTCAAGCTGCCCTCTTGACACTTGTAAATTCCTCATAAAAGCTCCTGCCCTAACTATAGTGCTCTGTCCCTGCCTGTGCTTAACCAACCCTTCACTTATTCAACAAATATGTCTGGAATGGCTACTGTGAGCCAGGCACTGTTCTGGGCTCTTGAGCAATGTTAGTAAGCAAAACAGATCAATTTCCTACCATTCAGAAGCTTACATCCTAGCAGGGCAGGAGAAGGCAGAAAATAAACACAGTGAATTATAAACAAGTAAATTACTTAGGTTGTTAAATTATTATTGTTATTATTATTATTATCATTATTATTATATTTTTAAAAAGAAGAAGAAGAAATGTTGAGCCAGGAAGAAGAATCAAGAGAGCTAAGGGGAAAACAGAAAGCTGTGGTTTGCAATATTAAATGGCATGGTTAAAAGAGGTCTCACTGAGGAGAAATTAGAACAAAGACTTGAGGTTGGGAGATAGTGAGCCAAATGGATAAACTAGGAAAGAACATTTGAGGCAGAAGGAAAAGCAAGAATAAAGGTCCCAGGCCAGAAGGTGTCAGAAGGGTTTGAGGAGCAGCAAGGAGGCCAGAGTGTGGAACAGAATGAGTGAGTGAGCGACTGGAGAGTAGTCGGAAATGAGTCGGCGAGACAGTAGCAGCCATAGCTTCTAGACCTTATAGGCCAAGACAAAGACTTTGGATGTTAATGTGAGTGCAGATGGGAAGTAAATTACACTTTCTCTTGAATTTAATTGATACAGATAGACTATCTCTCCTTTTTAAAGAAAATATATAAAAACGTAAGAAATAACCTAATGGGAAGGACCAATGACCTATCCAACTCAATCTTCTACATCTAAAGTGTTTCCAGCTTGCTCAGTAGAAGAGCTCTGTGCTACATCCTAATCGCTAACCTCCTCTAAAATCCATCAGACACCTATGTGGACATGCACACAATCCCATCTTAAGATATATGCTTTTAGTTTGCATAGACTCTTGTGAGAGATGATAGGTATAAGATAGGAGGGTCCATCCCTAAGGCTTATCATTTGGGTCTTCCTTTTATGTAGCAGTCACAACCATCATGCCAGCCTTATGCCCCATAACCCAAAACTTATATAAAATTAAAAAGCAAACAAACACAGGTTCCCCCCCCCCAAAAAAAATATATATAGTTTGAGGACTTAGGTGTCTTAGACATTAGGAACCTGTTTTAAAGTCAGAATGTTCTCTTTTCTGCCCCAAATAAATAATTCCATGAAGTGATTTTTTTCTCTGGTTTTCATTTTGTACTAATTACTATTTAGCCATTACTGAATTGAGATGGGCTAGGTGGCATAAAATTATTAAACATTCAAGGGGAAATATTTATATTTACATTTGTATTTGTATTATTTATATTTATATTTATATTTATATTTATATTTATATTTATATTTATATGAAGAACATTTTATCCACCTTGTAAGAGCACTGTATTTATTCAGAAAAAAAATGCTGATAAGCTATTGGGTGAAGGGTGAGACTCCAAGGGAATGCTTGAGTAACAAACGAAAGTTGACGAAATACCAGAGAATTAAGGGAGAAGGAATGAGAGGGTTGAGCAAAGCCATCCTTCGAGGGGAGAAAGAAGCCAGGGAGGCCGGGGATGAGGACAGAGAGAAGAAACACTGAAATGGGACAGCCACAAAGAGACGAAGAAGAGCAAGCATGTCAGCTGCAGATTCGTTTACATGGATTTCTGCATCCTGTGTTCTGTGGCCTTTCTCTGACCTCACAAAGGGACAGCTAACATGTAGGTTTTTAGCTTTCCTAAATTATTTAAACTTTTAAAAAGCAGCCCTGAGACAATACAGCCATGAAATCCAGAGACATACCATTCTCTCTTAGTAAAAAGTGACAGTTGTTTCCCTTTGGGACTTTGAATGCTTTAAGATGCCGTATGGTCATTATCCCCTCCCACTGGAGAAAGAAATGAGCACTTATTATTAACCCTAGATTGCATGTGATGACATCGCCAAGGCAACAAGAAAGCAAATGGCTTTGAAAGGAAAGGGGAAAACGTTAACTATATTTAGGGCAAAGTGTCTCAACCTTGGCACTACTAACATTTTAGACAAGATAAAATCTTTGTCACATGTAGGGGGGGAGGGAGGCCCTATCCTAGGCATTGTAGGATGCTTAGCAGCATTGCCGCTGATACTAAGTACCATGAAGATGCCAGTAGCACCTTCCCAGTCATGCCCATCTAAATGTCTCCAGAATTTGTGAAATGCACAGTCACCCAGTTGAGGCTGGCTGTCATGGGCTGGCCCCGCTGTGCTATACATAGCTCTTGGCTCATGCTCACCCTCACAAACTGCCTAAAAACAATAAGGAGGTTGATATCGCTGTGCTTTTAAAGCTACCACAGAAGTGGGGATTAAAAGTCAGCAGACATGAAAAATAAATTTCAGAATTCTGCTTAGATACAATCCAACCTTAATGCTTTTGCAGTGACTATGTGGATATTTTGCATAAATCAACGAGACTACTTTATATAAATTAGTGTTTGTTGATGAGATCAAAACGTAACCCATATGAAAAAAAAATGTTCTCAATTGCTGAGGAACTGGAAGGCTGAAGCTTTTATTTCCTTGGTCAAAAGGTGAGCCTATCCATTTTCCCTCTTCTTTTAGATAAAATAAAGACATCGTTTGAAAACACACCTACCCATTTAGCTCGAAAGTTAAGTCTTGTCTGGCTGTAATGTAAAAATAGCCATTCCTCTGTCTGCACATGAAAATAGCACTTCCCAACAAAAGCAATGTCTTAGAGCTGCAAAAGATGTTTACTTTCAAAAAAAATTTAAAAAGCCTCTTCCTCTAGTGTTTATTTTAGAATCATGTGGGTGTTCTAGGAGAGGTAAGCAGGTATATAAGGCTCAGAGGCAAACTTACAAGAGCGTGCTCCTTGCAATCTCGGAGAAAGTCTTGTGATATTCACAACTTCCCACATGTTAGGTTGAGAATATATGCTGGTAGGATGCATAACCTCCCCTTTTGAAAAGTTGTAGATATATTGAAATAATAATGAACTATAACTGTCTAATCTCTGCGGAACACTTTATATTCATCCATCCATCCATCCACGCATTCATTCATTCAGCAAATACTTATTGAAGACCCACCACGTACTTTGCAGGCCACACTGTCTCTCAGCTCTGCTGTTGTAGGGCAAAATCAGCTACAGTCAAAACATTAACAAATGGATATGGTTGTGTTCCAATAAAACTTTATTTGCACAAAGGGTCATAAATTGTCAAGTTCTGGAATAGGATAAAAGGAATCAGAAGCTCAAGTATGTCATCAGTTTTAAATAAGATGATCAAAGTGAGTCTCATTGAGAAGGTAACATTCAATCAAATACTAGAAGTAGGTGAGCAACTTAACTTGCTGTTAAACAGAGGAAGAGAATTCCAGGTAGAGGGAGCAGCCGGTGCTGCAGTCCTGTGGCAGCAATGTGCCTGGTGTGCTTTGAGGCTTAGGAAGTGGCTCAGTCCAGCTAAGAGAGAATGTGGGTAATCCTATTTGTAACCGCTTCAACTGGTATCTCCAATTCAGTTTTTCTTTCTTCCTTTCCCCGCCTTCTGTTAAATGAAACATGTTTTACCACTCCGAGTAAAGGTTCAGAAATAGACCTTTTCCTGATTAGGAAAGGTAAGCAACATTGATATGTTTTGTTTTGTTCCCATGAAAGCCTTGGTTTACCTCTATATCAAGAGCAAGGGCCATAGATGAAGGGAAGAGCAGCTAACCACCCAGGTTTCCTCTAGGAATCCTTAACCAACACGTTCTAATCCTCAGCAAAGTTGGCAGAATGGAGATTTATAATCAGAAAAGCAACTTTAAAATACTGCCTTTTTATTCACCTGGCTTTTTTGTTCCTGACGTGAAGAGGCAGCTGGCGATACTGTTTTTACAGAACCGGAGGCTATTCGAAATGGCTATTTCGAAATTGTCAACAAATCTGTCTTCTAAGAAGAATTCTCTGCCTCTGGACCCTGACGTGCCGCAGAGGAAGAATAACAGCAGCCCGCAGAGCAAAGCCGACCTGTGTTCTCCCGTGCGTGGGCTCACCCGGAGTGGGCAGCCCACCTGTGTCCATCTGTTCCGCAAAAGTAGAGTTATTATGAAAGGATAACACAGACGAGAGATAGAGGGTAAAACAAAAGCCTGAGTGAGAGTAGCAAGCAGAAACACATGTACTAGTACAACTGCCAACACCTCGCTGTCCTCTCAGCCTTGCCCCAAACCTGCCCCACCTTCCCGTGCACTCCAGCACCGCCCCCGCCCCCCCCCCCTCCCCCCCGGAATTCTTCTGCCAGGTGCCAGAATGCACAACAGTGCTGTCCCCTTCTGGTCAGGACTGCTCGTGCCCCACCCTGTCTCTCAGGTAACTCCTACTCATCCTTGGGTTCAAAGGGCACTTTTTCCAATTAAGTCCAGACCTGCTGTTTTGCACTCTCCTGGTACGAAGCTTCCTTTCTTCAACAGCACTTTTCAGTTTGTAGTTTACACATTCATCTGAGTGATTAATGAATATCGATCTGTCTCTCCCACCGAAATGGAGGTTTCGTGAAGACAGTAATCCTCCCTTTGTGTGCCCCATCGTATCTCCGGCAGCACCTGACATGTGATGGCCACTCCATGAATATCAGTTGAATAACAAAAGCCTCCCAGCAGTCAAAGAAAAGAGATGAGCATGAAAAGTTAAAATATTTACAAAGTCGTAAGTAAAAGCAAACAGCTTTTCCTTCATTCTGAGTTTTGAGCAAAATTGGCTTCTCAAAAGCATAACACTGTGTGAATTTGTAGATGACATCCTTATATTGATATAATACATTTCAAACAGCTGTTTTTTACACCATCTCTCAACAGAGGCCTATGACAAGATGCCAAATTGCCATTCAATATAAACAATTCTAAATGGAGCAAAACAAGGTGATCAGAGAACTCAGTTTTCTCTGGATTCCGATGCAAAAGTAAAATAATGTTAGCAAA
Organism: Myotis lucifugus; assembly: GCF_000147115.1. Classification (NCBI taxonomy): domain Eukaryota; kingdom Metazoa; phylum Chordata; class Mammalia; order Chiroptera; family Vespertilionidae; genus Myotis; species Myotis lucifugus. The sequence continues at coordinate 8,304,931 of NW_005871060.1, read as the reverse complement.
ATTGAGGGAGAGGGACTGCATGTCCTCCAGGTCCTCCTGCATAAATATTTCTTCCAGTCGGGTTTATGGTATGATTGGACAGCAGAGAGTTGAAGATTATATTCTCTGCGAACACATAAAGGGCAAACCCACATTCATCCTTTGACAATCAGCTGGAAGAAGGATGATTATTCAATTGACTTGTTCAGAGTAGAGCATGCATTCAGCTGGAGAGAAAATGACTCATGGGTTCCATTCATTTGTGAAAGAAAGACCTTGGTTCACACTGCCCTCCTGTGGCCACTTTACAATTTTCCGGCTTGCACACACAAACAGGCAAATGAGCAGATTTCAAGTTGGGTAACCTGAGAATCATTTATTCCTTAGTTCTCTAGAAGGTGAGACCAATTTTTTTCTTTTTTTTTCTTTTTTTTAGACAACTGGTATGATATTTAACAGGGTGGGGCAGTAGCATTCCCTTAAAACAAAGGTCAATAGGTGTTGTATTAAATTTGCAATTATCACTGTGTAAAAAGCTCAGCATTTGACCTAAAGCTGGTGGAAGGTTTGATGCACACACATGAGAGGCCTGACCATCCCTTGCTCATTACCCTTCCTTAACTCGATTGGCCTTTTCTCAATCTGTGCCCTTCAACTAGCACACCAGTAGATCTGAAACTTTTAGAGAGTGTGGGAAGGAATGATCTGGTGGGTGAAGCAATCAACAGTCACAAAATGCTCATTTTACATATATTTATTGAGTTTAATTACCACTGAAGGAAAGCAAGGTCACATAAGAAATAATCTCAGTTTTAAAATACTATCTAATAGGGGAGCAGTAACCTGTATAATATAACTCTATTACAGGATGAAAGTGATAAATACCCCCCAAATTGAATTAATATGTTATTTCCCTGTGACACAGGACAAAGCCAGAGATAGGACGTGAAGGGTGACAGATGATGTGCTGCTTTTTCTGAGTCAGTACATTCTAGTGCAGGACTAATATGCACATAGCACTTACTCTGTGTCAGGTGCTCTGAGCACTTCATAAAAAAATATGCTATTCACCTCAGACCCATTAGAGTGGTGTGTGCATTCTGTGCCATTGAGTCTGCTCAACTCCTGGTGACCCTATGAATGAGTGAGGTCCACAATGTTCCACCCTCAAAAGCCCTGCTCAGCTCCTGTAGCATCCATTAGAATGGTTATCATAAAAAAAAATCCAAAAAATAACAAATGTTGGCCAGGATAAGGAGAAATTGAAACCCTTATGCACTGCTGCAGAGAATATAAATGCTACAGCCTCTGTGGAAAACAATATAACTATTCCCAAAAACACTTAAAATAGAATTACCATATGGCCCAGCAATACCCTTCCTGGGTATATACCCAAGAGAATTGAAAACAGGGTCTCAAAGAAACATTTGTACATCATGTTCATAGCAATTACTTGCAATAGCAAAAATGTAGAAGCAATACTATGTCTATTGACAGATGCTATCTGTCACTGTGAATAAGCTAAATGTGGTATATGCATACAATGGGATGTTATTCAGCCTTAAAAAGGAAAGGAATTCTGATGCATGCTACAACATGGATGACATTGTGCTAAGTAAAATAAGCCAGTCACAAAAAGATAAATACTGTATGGTTGCACTCATATGAGATGCTCAGAGTAGTCAAAATCATAGGGACAGAAATAGAAACCTTGTTGCCAGCTTTGAGGGGAGGGAGGAAATGGGGGTTATTGTCTAATGGGTACAGAGTTCCAGTTTTACAAGATGGAGAGTTATGGAGCTAGGTAGTGCTTGCTGATGGTTGCACACTGTCATGAATGTATTTTTTATTTGTATATTTAATGTATTTGTATATTTAATATCACTGAACTGTACACTTAAAATGCGTATGGTGGTACATTTCATCTTATATGTATTTTACTACAATAAAAAATCTTTTTTAAAATAAGCTGTTGAAACCAAGATCTAATGCTAATACCTAACCTGATTTCAGTTTCAGCCTCTCCCAGGAACGTCATCTTAAGTGGTTAATCTGGAATTTTCTTGTCTGCATCAGTGAGGTAATCTGCCTAATAGATCCCATTGTCCCCCCAAATGAGGTGACCTCTCCAGAAACAATCCTTTTTTAAGTTTTTTACTTCCTTGTCTCACCTTTAAACACCTTTCCTTTTCTGTAGCTCCTTGAAGCTCCTTTTTACTTGCTCAATGGAATGCTGCCCAATTCATAAATTGGTCAATAAAGCCAATTACATTTTAACATTTAAAAATATATACTAATTATATGCCTAACCCATGGAAACACAATAGTGTGGTGAAGGCCTGGGGTGGGGCAGGAACTGGATGGAAGGGGTCAATGGGAGACATCTGTATTACTCTCAACAATAAAGATAAATTATATATATATACTAGAGGCCCAGTGCATGAAATTCATGCACTGGGGGGTGGGGGGTCCCCTAGCCCACACTGCACCCTCTCCAATCCAGACATCACTCTCACAATCCTGGACCACTGGCTCCTAATGGCTCACCTGCCTGCCTACCTGGTCACCCCTAACTGCCCCTCCCTGCTGGCCTGGTTGCCCCCAACTGCCCCCATCGACCAGCCTGGTTGCCCCTCACAGCCCCCCTGCCAACATGGTTGCCCCATGCAGCCTGCTGTTCAGTTGTTTGGTTGTTCCTCACTAACCCCCCTGCAGGCCTGGTCGTAGGCAGCTATCTTTGTGAGGGCGTGAGGGTTAATTTGCATATTACCTCTTTATTATATAGGAGATATATATATATATATATACACATATATATATATATGTGGAGAGAGAGAGAGAGAGAGAGAGAGAGAGAGAGAGAGAGAGAGAAAGAGAGACTATTGACATCCAGAGAAAAAATAACTTCTTATCAGAGGTAGCAGAGAAGGCTTCTTGGAAAGGACACATCTATGTTGGACCTTGAAAAATGATAGGAATTAAGGATGAAGGTTACAGGCAGAGGGAACTACCAAGCAAAAGCATCAAGGCAGAAAATTACAAAGCAAGGAAAGAGTGAAGGGAAGATAATGCATGCAGGGGCACATGGCCTTAAATGGCTGGCTCCTGAGTTTAGAACTGACTTGGTAGGCAGTGAGAAGCTATTGCAAGCATGTACAAGAGATATTTGTCCTGCTATTTTTGCTGAATCTCAACTATTAACACACAACATGAGAAGTGCTAACAAGATGAAAAAATTGTAATCATTAAAATATTGCATTTCCTCAGAAAAGCAACTATAATGTTTTCAAAAGTTATTCCAACTTGTTCCTTCATAAACTTTTTGGAGTAATGAATACTATTATAAGTATTTTATAGAGTTCAATAGGGAAACATTTATGACTAAGTTTCTCCACCCACAGTAATTGATCACACCACAGTAATCTGCACATTTTTATGTGTGAGTTGTGTTTCAGTCAATTGGTGAGGCTCATTAGTCAAGGGGACAAAATTGGTTCTTGGGAGGGGTGAAAAATCCTATTATTTTTAAAATATATATGTACTACAGTTATAGATATAGTACATAAATGGATATACAGTATATCTGTGGCATTACAACTTCATGGAGTGGGGGGAGGGTGGAGACAGGAAAAAACATATTCAAAAAACCCCTTGGGAAAGTGATAATGAAAGAAATTTTTGAGAAATACTAGAGAGAACAGACATGGTACAAATTGTTCACATTGTCTCCGTTTGAGTGGCCAGCCCATTAATGCCAGTGAAAACTCCAACCAGTCCTAGCCTGGTTCTCCTACCATTTGCTACAGCTTAGAGCTTCAGTGTAGTATCACCAGCTCTCACATGTACATCCAAATCACACGAAATCTCTATAACAGCTCAGGTCTCTTTCACAACTGAAATATTTAGAAAAATACAAATGCTGTTGCTCAAAACCTAGAAGAAAGCACAACCACTGGAACAAATCTCCAGAGTAGGATTGCTTCATCACACAAACAGTCCTTCTTAGTCTAAAACATCTTGCTCTGGGAACTTAACACAGGAGCCAAAAAAACATCAGACAGACTTGGAGTGGGGCAGCTTTTGGCTAGCAACTGCAAGTGACCTCACCCGTGAGAAGGCCTGAATATAAACTCCAGTCTTGGTAAACGAGACACATCCTGCAGGTCAAATGCACAGAAATATGAAGAGATGCAGCTGCAGCTCACTTGGACAAGAGATCGGCACACCAGGCCATTTGATGGATTGGGCTCAAAGTCTCTCCCAAGGTAAGGTTGGAACAAGAGAGCAGCTACACAGTTCACATTGCTAGTGTGTAGCTCACCCCTGTTTTCCAAACTCAATGAGGGTTCGGTCTGAAAAAAGACGGGAACGTAGGACTCCAGGGATTGATGTGAGCAGCTGCTGTGTTTACAGAGCTTGACTAAAAGGATGTGTTTCATCCCTCTGCATGAAAGTCATCATCCCTCACAAAGTATATGTGAAAAGAGGAGGCGTTCTAATGTCTATTACAGAAGGCTCCATGACAATCTCCAGCAACATTCGGCTTCCATATTGATGGCCTTCATCATCATCATCATCATTATTTATTAAACCCTAGTCCAGTCACAGTTGGACAAAGCACCTCTTTTCCTCAAAATGACCCTATGAAGTAGGTATGACTATCATCCTCATTTGACAGATAAGACACGGAGACACAGAGAGGTTAGGTAATTTGCCTAAGGTCACACAGCTAGAAAGTCTCAGAGCTGGGAATTGCTCTCTGAATCAATCCTTCTTTTCCAGAGAAAAGAAGGATTTTGAACATGGGCTTTATCTTCCAAGGATTTGATTGGTGTAATTTAGATTGCCAGGTAGTAGAACTTATTTCTGGTAGTATTCAATGGCATCAGTGATTAGCACGATCCTATTAGGCCTGCTGAATATACTTTGTTAATCTGGCACCTGATAGGGAGGTAAGCACAAAAGATTGGAGGTACAAGAAAATGGCAGACATTGAACTTCAACTCCTATTGTTCTTCAATTTAGAATTTATCAGTTCTGAAGTAAAGCTATATATATTTTTTAGATGGGACAACTAGGTTCAAACTGAACCCACAGACCAAAGGTAAGAATTATTACAAATAGCAGTTAGTTTTTTGGGTTTGTTGTTGTTATTTTTAGTGTAGTGTGTTGTTGTGTATTTTTTGTTTGTTTTCTTGAGTTTTGAGTTTTGCAGATGTCAATATTGAAGAACAAATATCACAGATTATTTGTCACTGTCTCACAAAATGTCTTTACTTAATTGCACTTCAGCCCTTTTCCATTACCTATCCACCAAGGGATGCTATAGGAAACACCTAAAAGAAACATGATATTGCAAGGATGCTGTAAGGGTACCATTTGCTGTTTTACCTAGTGTCTTGCATGTATTTTCTGAATTTTTTTTACATTATGAATTCTACCACTAATCATATTTACCTCATTCCTTTGGTCAACTAGAAGTTTAGAGTCAAATCTGCAACTTAACCTTGTAGTGGGTTGAAATGTTTCCCTTAGAAAGGTATGTTCATGTTTCAAACCCCTGGTACGTGTGAATGGAGCCTTATTTGGAAATAGGGTCTTTGCAGATGTAATTAAGATAAAGTCATACTGGATGAGGATGGACCATAGATCCAAATACTGGTGTCCTTCTAGGAAAATAGGACAGAGAGATTCAGAGGTGACACATGCGGGAAGAAAGCCATGTGAAGACAGAGGTAGAGATTAGAATGATACAGCTACAAACCAAGGAATGCCAGAGATTGTTGGAAGCCACCAGAAGCCAGGAAGAGGTAAGGAAGGATTATTCCCTAAAGCATTCTTAAGGAGCCTGTGCCTGCTGATTTCAGATTCCTAGCCCCTAGCACTTTGAGAAAATAAATTCCTATTGTTTTAAGCCATTCAACTTTTGGTTATTTGTTCTGGCAACTGTTAGGAACTAATAGAAGTTTTTGTACTGATAAATGGCACTGCTATACCAAATTCCCAAAAATGTGGAAGTGACTTTGGAATTAGATAATCGGTAGTGGTTGGAAGAATTTTGAGGCATATGATAGAAAAAGTCTAGATTTCCTTAAAGAGGTTGTTGATAGAAATGTGAACATAAAGGAGATTCTGGTAAGGGCTTAGAAAGAATTGAGAACCACGGAGAAATATTCTATCTTAGAGAATGCATATATTATCATGAACAAAATGTTGGTAGAAATATAAATGTTAAAGGTAATACTGGTGAGGTCTCAGAGGGAATGATGAACATGTTACTGGACACTAGAGAAAAGGCAGTCCTTGTTATAAATCAGCAGGAACTTTGCTTAATTATCTTCTACTATTGGGTGGAAAGCAAAACTTGTAAGTGATGAACCTGAATATTGAGCTAAGGAGATTTCCAACATATGGGAGGCAGAGCCTGTTTCCCTTGCTGTTTATAGTAAAATGTGAGAGGGAAGAGATAAGTGGAGGAAGAAGCTACTCTCAAAAATGAAGTAGAACTTAATGATTTTGAAAATTCTCAGCCTTCAGATAGCGAAAGAACATCAAGGGTATAGCTGGACAACCTTCTGCTACCTAGGCTTGTGAATGTGACCCATGGATCTGGTCAACCTTCTCAGCAGAAGCCAGAAATACAGATGGACTTATCTAGAAAGAACCCTCTTTTCTGATGGTTTGGACCCCTATAGAGTGCACAGGAGACCAACAATTTCTTGAGAATATTATACCAGCAGGAAGAGGGACAGAATGAAATAAAGGCTGTCAGACTTCCAAAATTTATTATGGCTACAAACATGTGTTATTCTTCAAGGAAAAGGAAGAATGATTCCTGTTATGGACTGAATTGTGTTCCCCCAAAATTCATATCTTAAATTCCTAATCCCCAGTATCTCTGAAATTGACGATATTTGGAGATAAGGTCTTTAAATTAGGTCAACAAATATGACTGATGTCCTTAGAAGAACTTAGGCTACAGGAACACACAGAATAAAGACCATGTGGAAAATTCTGTTATCTAAGTTACCAGTGAGTGGTATTTTGTTATAGTAGCCCTAGCAAACTAGCCCATGGTGTAAGCAAGGAGGAGGGTCCTTCCTATAGGTGTTATGAACTAAATTGTGTGTCCCCCACCATCATCCCAAAATCCTATATGTTGAAACCTTAACCCCCAATGTTGCTGAATTTGGAGATAGAGCCTTTAAAGAGTTAATTAAGATTACATTAGGTCGTAAGTTGGAGCTCTAATCTAATAGGACTTGTATTCTTATAATAAGAGGAAGAGACACCAGGGATGCATGAGCACAGAGAAAAGGCCATGTGAGAAGACAGCCATCTGCAAGCAGAGGAAAGAAGTCTGGGGAGAAACCAACTCAGTTAGCATCTTGATCTTGGTCTTCTAGCCTCTAGAACTGTGAGAAAATAGTTTCTGTTATGTAAGCCACCCACTGTGCAGTATTTTGTTATGGTATCCCTAGAAAACTAGTGCATGGTGTAAGCAAGGAGGGTCCTACATGCCGGCTCCTGGCCAAGATAATTATCAACACTATTTTCATTACAACTTTCCTTCATCTATACTCACTACCTCCTGGGGCTTTCCACTACTCCCAGGGAGCCATGCTTCCTTCTGACAAGGAGTATATGCCTTGTCTCTTACACCCTTAATAGGCAGGAATAATGATATTCTCTCATGTCACCCAGAAACTGTGCTATGTATAACAAAAAGCCTCATTCGATGCTTGAGGATTGACTGTTGGGTTCTCTAGTCCTTCACTTGAATCAGAAGATCTTAACTTCATGGAACCCCTGAGTGCAGGAGTTCATAGCTAGGCTTTAGGAGCTTACCCACAGCTTTCAACAAACTCTCAAAGGGACTCATAGCACTAGAAGGTTAAAAAATATGCAAGCTTTGCTGTTGACTTTACTAAACCCTTCTCCCCAATACTGATGTTATATAGGTCAGTTCACATGCAGAGATGTGACAAGTTCTTTATTAGTCAAAGTTCTCCCATCACATTTAGACACTGGATAAGCTTCTCAATCTGAGCTCCAACTTTATTTGTTGAATGAGCATTGTTGTAGGTTTACTGTCCTCAGCTTCACGAGCTGTATTTTATAAAGGACAGCTGCAAGAAACAATAAGAGTTTGGATATTTGCCCACGAACATTCCCAAAATAAAACCGTACTTAAAGGACATTGTGGATTCAAGGTCCTTTTATTGTTTCAAAATTGTTGTGCCCTTGCCAGGTGGCTCAGTTGGTTGGAGCATCGTCCCATACACCAAAAGGTTGTAGGTTTGATTATGATCACTGCTTCTCTGTTTCTCTCTCTCTCTCTCTCTCTCTCTCTCTGTCTCTCTCTCTCTCTCTCTTCTTTCTCCTTCTCTCTCTATAAATGATGAAAAACATAGCCTGGGGTTAGGATTTTTAAAAATTTTATATTTTCTATTTATAAGCAATACAGTGAAAAAAAGAAATACAGTGCTGTAAGTTAATAAGACCTAGAGAAAACATTCAGTATAACAGAGTTGAAATTCTCAAGCTTTGCCATCTACAAATGAACCCCCTAGGTACATATTTACATTTACTAGTAAGAGATAAATCCAGTTTTCTCTATCCAAATTATTTTTTATGTTAACATAAATTTCTATAAGAAATTTCATTTCAATCACTTCATAGAAGCATAAAATGCCAATTTTTGTATTAGAAAAAATATGTTTTCAGTCAAATCTTTTCTTCCATTGCCCTCTAGCTAAAACTTTCTCTATATTCTCATTGACCTAAAATAAATCACCTAAAATAAATCTCGTAGAATTATCTCAAATAAGTGGGGAATGGTATTAGAATAAGGAGTTGACATTGTGGGTCCAAGAAAAATTTCCCTTAGCTAAACTGGGCAAAATCTTGAGAAATGCTTGTCCTGCATACCCTGCAATAGTCCCGCCACACCGGTGGCCCTCAGGAGTGTTGGGGAAATGGTGTCTGTATCTCCCACACTTCTCAGACCCAGATGTGCACAGAGGCAGAGAAACAAAGTCAAATACAGCCTACCCCTTTGATCTTTTCTCCAAGGAGACTGTCCACACCCCAGACCTTGGCTGAGGAAAAACATCCCATTGTCTGAGGCAAAAGGACATCACGTCATTTCATCCTGTGCCTGGAAAGGCAGCTTGAAACAAGTCATCCTGATTCTAGAGGCGTGAGACTCTTCCCAGCTGCGCCATGACTTGTTTTCAGTTCCTGGGCAAATTGCCCAGTTTCCTCTGTTCCCAAATTTCCCCAACTGCAAAAGAGAGATAATTCTTGTTACCTTTCTCTTGTGGTGTTCTGAAAACTAAACAGGGCAAAGGTTTCTAAAGTGCTTGGAGGCAATTGTTGAAGGCAGATTTACCTAGAACTAGAGGTGGGTTTTTATTTATTTTTGTTGTTGGTTTGCTTTTGGCCTGAATTGGGCATAAATGTAGAAAATCTAAATTAAATTACATTACAACCATTCACCCCATGTTGATGAAGCACTTACAGTATGCAAAGCACTGTGCTAGGCACATGGAGAATAGAGAGGGGGCACATTTCTACCCTCAACTAGCTCATAGCTCACTCAGGAGGTATTATAGCCTATAGCCTGGAGGTTGAATAACTCAACACAGCCCCATGCTATAGATATGGATGCTGAAGCTTAGGAAGGTTATATACCAATTAGGAAGTGTATGACCCAGGATGCAAACCCAGGATGCGTGGCCTCAAAGCATGCATACTTTATCACTATATACACTTCCCTCAAGTGGGAACATACTAATACTCACCTCATATAGATTGTGAGGACCAACTAAAATAATGCATTAAAAAAATGTTAGCAGCCCCAGCCGAGTCTCAGGTTTGATCCTGGTCAAGGACATATGCCCGGCTTTAGGGCTCAATCTCCAGTAGGGGGCATGCAAGAGACAGTCAATCAATGATTTTCTCTCATCATTGATGTTTCTATTTCTCACTCCCTCTCCCTTCCTCTCTGAACTCAATAAAAATATTTTTTTTAAAAAATGTTAGCACAACCCTAGCCAGTTTGGCTCAGTGGATAGAGTGTTGGCCCACAGACCAAAGGGTCCCGGGTTCAATTTCATTCAAGGGCACATACCTCAGTTGCAGGCTCCATCCCTGGCCCTGGTTGGGTGTGTGCATGAGACAACCAATCAATGTGTCTCTCTCACATCAATGTTTCTCTCTGTCTCTCCCCTTTCATTCCACTCTTACTAAAAATCAATGGGAAATATCCTCCGGTGAAGATTAACAATAACAAATATGTTAGCACAGTGTCTGGAGCATTATAAATGTGCAATAAATGTAGAAGTAGCAGTAGAGGAGATCAGACTCATATATAAATAACAAGAATGTCAAATCAAAAATAAATGCATGCCTACTTATGGGAAAAATCCTTCTTATAAACCAATCATTATACAAGGGGTTTCAGTAAGGAGTTGTGTTGGGGAAGCATAGTTTATGACCTGCAACATTTGTGAATCAGCATACAAGTGATCTGTAATATGAAGGAATGGTGCTCTGTCCATACATAAATTTCTGAAGGTCATTTACAGAAAGGTTAAAGTATCTCAAGTACCCTGCTATTATTAACATTCAGACTGTTTTCCTGAGAATAATTTCTAGTTAAGCAATGTGGAAATGCATCTGCTACAATTCTTCTCTCCTTTCTTAACCCCCACCCCTAATTTCCTTTAGGAAGAAAGAACAGCATGGAGTTTCTTTTCAAAGTCTTAAAATAAAAATCCCCTAAAAAGGGATCCTGCTTATAAAACCTTTTAGAGTTGTTTGGAGGAAGAAAAATGCATAAAGAGCCAAGCGCTTATATTCTGGCCAAGTTATGAGCTTCTGAGAACAAGAGCTTGAGGGGAAGACTGTTAACTCTCTCCCTGTTGGTTTGCACTGCTCATAAAGCTCATCGCTCCCTCGCGAGAGGCCAGCCTGCCAGAGAACTGCAGGAATCTGCAACAAAAGCGATGACAGTCTGAAATACACCCGGTGCCACCTCCTAACTGGTCCGTCACCTCAGACCCTGACTAGTTGACAGAGCAGCAGAATTTCAACTCCAATAGGCTCAAATGTGTTTCTGTGCAAAGCAGCAAAGCTAATGAGGGAAGAGATTTAAAGAGTATTGGGAATTTGTCAAACTTTTATTCACTGGCTGTGTGCAAAGAGGGGATTCAACTTCCATTTTCTGCTAAGGCTCTGGGTCCAGCCGCCTACCTGAAGGTAAATTTTAACAAGTTTACTCGATCATCTAATTGCATGTGCTTAACTGATTTGCATGATCTGATCAAAATATCTAAGATTTTTGACTAATACAAAGCCATTCATTTATTTTTTTTAAACTTTTGTATGATTTATAGAAAAGCTACTTAATAGGGAATTTTAACTCTTGTATTCGTGTTTCCTTTTCTTCTCCAAGATTAAATAGCAAGTACTAATAAATGATGGTTTTAGTATAGAGCAAGAATACAAATGTAGAATTATTGTCAGCTAGAATTTCATTCAGATCTTGGTTAAGTCTGAACCCTGAGCTGTGTTTTGTAGAAATACTTTACTAATTATACTAAATAAATCATAATGAAAGTCTTTTTAAAAACTTTCAAATCAAAGCAATTTGTGCATTTTCCATATCTAAATCATGTGAAGTTATTCATCACCACCATTGCCCCAGTCTGTGCTTAACAGCAATGTAGAAATGGAACATTTTGCTTTTCCAAAAGGTAGACAAATCCCTAATCAAGTATTCATCCTTGATTATTTTTTAGTTATTGTGACTATTTTTCCTTTCCTGATTCACTCTTATAGTTTTATGACAAATTGTCTCTTATTTCCTTCTCTCATTTTTAAGATGTTCACACACATAACATAAAATTTCTCTAATTCCCAATGATGTCTTATTTAAGAAGGGGAAAAGAGGGAGGGGACTTAAAGAGCTAAAGAGATTATGACAGCTCTTATATTGTAAGGCACTATCATTTCTTGCTCTATCTTCTAAAATAAAAATTAAAATGCAAGTCATGCTCATTCATTCTTCCTGGTATTAGAGGTCACCCTGCAGGAGGAAACCATGCTTTCAGCTGCTGATCGATACTGTTGATAGTATAACCAAGAGGTACTGCAGAAAGAGTATCTCTCTCGTACAGCCTTTAATCTGCAAAGAGGTTAAATATGTCACCTTGGCCTTGTAGCTGAGCTCTCCTCTGGCCCAGGGCCGAAGTACACTGCATAGAAATGTTCCCTTGGTCCAACGCAGCAAAAATCTTTTTTTTTTTTAATTGCACCTTTTTCATGGATACCGGCTTTTTCAGTTCACAGCTAAACCTTGATGGTTATGAACATTGTTAACGAGGACTATTTAAAAAAAAGGGGGGAACGCCCATCTTGGGAAGATTTAAGTACATATTTCTCTTCATTCAACAAGATCTAGCAAAGCAAAGCCATGGGTTTCATCTACTTATCATCCAATCAACTAATGCTGCTTTCCACATTTTGGAAAAGAATATGTACATGTTATTAATAAATCTTGCCTTTTATCTTTCAGGAACTTTCTGTACTGCCATTTAGCAATTAGAGTATTAGATTTCCTTTCCAGGTCCTTTGGGATATAATCCCCAATAGTTTCTCGTGAGCAGTTTCAGTTATCAGCTAAGTAAAAATAATAAATAGCAATGACAAAAATAAAATAAATAGTGATGTATCTGGATGACTCCAAAAAACTATTCATTTTCTTTTCCTCTTGCCTGGGTGTTATTTTTATTCAGTTGATTTGTAAGACTATGCAAACACTGCTATTTTAGTGAAGTTTAGCACAATGTTCCGAACATGTTGGGAATCTTTTTTCACCAAGAACATAAAAAACTGTTGTTAAAAGACTTCAGGTGCCCTTTAACTTCACATATCATTCTGCAACAACCCTTAGCGAAGGAGAAGGGGACCCCATATATCCAGGAGAATTTCCCCAGTAGACCTAGCTGCCCAAGAGATGCCCAACTAGGCCAGAGTCTCATTCATGCAGGGCCCACAGGGCATCTTCCCCCAAAAGCTGAGTCTGCAATGGTGGTCACCTGGGGCTAGCCTGGTTTTTGTCCTGGGCATCGAAAGGTAGACAGCCCCAGGCGGTTTGGCTCAGTAGATAGAGCATCGGCCTGCAGATGGAAGGGTCCCGGGTTTGATTCCAGTCAAGGGCACAGGCCCGGATTATGGGATTGATCCCCAGAAGGAGGCATGTAGGAGGCAGCCAATCAATGATTCCCTCTCATCATTGATGTTATTGATGTTTCTATCTCTCTTTCCCTCTCCTTTCCTCTCTGAAATCAATAAATATATATATATATATTTAAAAAGGTAGAATTCTGGAGAACAAAGCGACTGTGGGTAGGTGGTATAATAAATTGAATAAGACTCTGGGAGCATCCTGACCTGGTTCACATCTGGGCTTTACCAGGCTCTGGACAAAGGACTCTTTGCGCCTCAGTTCCCTCATTTGCGGAAGTGGGGATCATAACATTAGAAACACGTTGTAATAATTTAGTGAAGCAAACAGCTACTCCTGGTACATATGAAGTGATCAATTGATCATAGCTAATATTAAAGCACTAGGCTACCTACATGTCCTGATTGGAACCCCGTGGAAAGGGAATTAGCACCAGGTTTTCCCTCGGGGTTTCTTCCTTATACGTACAAGCTTTGCTGTGTAATGAAATGTCAATGCCAAGTCTCTGCCTCAGAGTCAGCACAGCAGCATGGCTAGAGCATGGGTTCGGAGTCTAACACTCTTGGATTTGAATCCTGACTCTGCCTCTTACAGGTTGTGATGTGAGCTTGGCAGTCACATCACACCTCCAAGACTCAGCTTGCCCATTTATGAAGCAAATAGTGATAATACAACCCACAACTTGGGTTTTTGTAGGAATTAAATGAATTTTTTTAATGCTAAATATAGCTCCTGACAGAGTACTGAACACACAGTGTTTGGTTATGCACTTGGAATGATTTTTCTGGTAGTAAAACTGGGGACCAAGAAAGAAATATTCTTTAAATGAATTATCTTTTTTTTACCCAAAGAAATGAAAAAAAAAAAATCTGACACTACTGTATTCCCCTGGGGGCCTCAACATGAAGCATGTGTAACTGTGAGTCTTTATGCTTCATCAATTAGTTGATTCTTAATGGCCAAGTCAAATGAAACCAAAGAGAGTTTTCTGTTTCGGATTGCCATTAGGGAGAGTGAGAAGAAATGCTGCTTTGCAGTTAATTCTCTTTTATTGGCCTACTTGGACAGGGGAGAAGGCCCCCAGCATTTCTCCTTTCTTATCTTTTCTAAAGGCAAGAATAGGGGTTTTGACTTGCTCTCGGGGGTAGTTTTCCTCTCTAACTGAAATTCAAACCAGAGGGCTTGGTTTTTGTTTTTGTAAACCTCTCCCCCTATGTTCCTATCATTGAAATGTCAGCTGCTTTTTCTGGCTACATGTAGCAGGAGCAGCCTGTCGTCATAGCAATGAAAGGGTATGGAGAGACTCGAGTTTCGTGACCACTCTGTGAAATAACTCTTAGCCTGCTTTAAAATCCTTCTTTAGAAATGTAGTCTCTAGTCCTGGCTTGTTTCCTTCCTATTATGCAACCATGTTATGTATACCAATTGCAGCAGTTAAATGTTTCCTTTAAAGATTCAATGAATAGATGTTAAGAAAATGAACAAGGAAACTACTAAAACACTGTGGAGTGTAAGAGAAAAACTGGGAAGGCAATGAAAGAGAAAGAAAAATGACCTCACTTCATAGCACATACTTCATACCCGGAATAAATCCATTTTCCCAGTTCCCACCGCCTCCTCCCAACTTCACGATGTGTGATAGTATGTTGGTTATCTAGGGGGATTCTGGGGCAGGCGGCCTGGACTCGAATCCTGGCGCTCATACTTTCTAGTTTGTTTATCGTATCCACTCTTTGCCTTTGTTTTCTAATATGTAAAATAGAGATGATAACAATAGTCATAAAGTTATCTTGGGAATTGAATGAGATAGTGTATGTAAGGCTCTTATTACAGTATCTGAACAGTGGTAATGGTTGGCTGTTAAGCTTGACAAGCTTCACTTCCCCCTAATTGTTAAATGGAGATAACAGGAAATTCTTAAGATTGTAGGATTAACTGAAATAATAGTGACTTGAACTGCTCAGAGTGTAGTAGTTCTCTTAATATTTTTCATCATGAGGTCTAACTCTAATAAGAATGGCTTTTTCCAAGTTGGACTCTCCCAGTTATAAACGAAGGCCTCATAAGCATTATTGTATAAATGTGAACCACTGAATTCCCAAAGAGAAAAAAAAGAAATGGGTTTTTTTTTACATTTATAAAGAGTAAAGAAGATGCTTCTCATCCTGATTAACATTCTCCTATTTCATGAAATAATTTTGTTAAAGCTTTCTATATGCAACTCTAACATCAGTGCCTTGCTCACTGGATCCACTCTGTACTTATTTCACGCAAGTATGTCATCAATCCTCTGGATGTTGTTTGTTTTGCACATCTTAGAAAGCTGCTGACGCCGCACATTGGATCCCCACGCAGGCATTCTCATTCTCTGGCAAGGATCTCTACATGTAATTGCTTACTCGGTTGCTTTTACCAGGGCTCTTTAAAAAGGGCTTATTTGAATCCACTGTAGTCTGTAAAGTGTGGCTTTCTAAAATTGTTCAGTTCCAACATTTGCAATGAAGTCATACCTCAAGAATAATTACTAATCTGCTTTCAATATCTTTATCTCCTTTTTTATTGTCATGGTGACCATCTTAAGAACATAAATAAGCATTATTAGAGATCATCTTAGGCTGTTTTCTTGAAATGGTACTTTGTTGTTCAAAATGAAGTATTTGAGAAAATGGCCTTTAATGTGAGAGACCTCAGAATGACTGGAATATAAAAACAAGTCTCTCTTTTTTATAGCGTGATTTTAGGGGGTGAAAATTTTCAAATTATATCTAATGTGCATTTCATATAATTATACACTGAAGTAAGTGCTAAGAAGGCAAAGCACTTTTGTTCTAAGTATGTGAAGAGCCTGACCTCTGCTCAAGGTCAGTGATGGCTTTCCTTGATCCAAAGGTTAAACAAGGTTAACTCTGTGGTGTGGGGCTGGGTATATGTTGGGTGGTGGTAGTTGGGGTGAGTGGATGCTGACAGGAGGATTCCGAGAGGGTAAACACTTTGCACAAAGACCCTGCAGCAGGAGGGGTCATGGCCTATTCCAGGAACAAACAGAAGGTCAGCGCCTCTGCACAAAGGGCAGAGCAGTGAGAAATGCAGACCCCAAGCAACTCCGCATAATGTCCTCTTACCTGAGCACTATAGGTATTTATCCTCTCCTTGATTTAATGTGTATCTTTACCATTTTTGTTGAATTCTGGTTAGAGTTAAAGTTCCTATAGGCATGACCCATGTTTAACACTAGCTCAGACCCCCATGGTGAAAGGTTCAGTTAGGAAGAATGAAGGTCAGAACTCCAGAAAAGTCTGTACTTTGAGACTGAGTGTATTATATACACGCACGGGGCTGGACATCTTGATGTCCGATAGTGGTGACTCAACCGAGAACTCGAAATAGAAGAGCATCTTTTTTAATCCTTCAGATGACTTTAACCCCAAGCTGTAAAGCTCTCCCGAGAGGCTCATTAATATTCTAAAAGCCCTAAAGCATCAGTGTTAACTCCAGATCAGGTAATAACAGGTATATGTTAGCCAAAATAAGACTAAAGGATTTTCTCTCTGATACCGAAGGCTTTGGCTATCATATAAAGATAGGGTGAAGGAGAATGGTCTGTTTGAGGATGACTATGAAGCACTTACAATAATCATTTTGTTTACTACATTTCCCTGAAAGAAAATTTTTTCATAGTTATAGTAATTACCAAAAATAGCAGCCTACAGGCTTCCTCTGATATAAACGAATTCAACAGAAGATACCTGTCCTTATTTGGAAGTGTGAATGTACAGACTCCAGGAAGTGATATGCCAATAGTGGGAAGAAAAATACAATAATGGGGGAAACCTCTCCTTCTTCTAGGGTATGTGGTATGTCTTTCACCTTGAGACCAGATAGGATGAACAATTAAGTACTACCCATCTGCCTTGAAAACCAAGCATGCTGAAGCAAGTTTCCTTGGTCCAGAAGGAAAGGAGGAGGACTTGCAAGTTTGGCTGAGGTTGCCAACCAAGGAGCCAATGACTGGAGAGGAACTCAGGCAAAATGAGGAAAATTCAATTAGAAGGACTTGGAGCGATAACCCCCAGCACTGAAATGTCCTAGGAGCCATTGTTATGGCTAATACAGTGAGGGAAAACAATAGTCCCCAAGCCTGTTCCTCCCTTTGGAGGCATGGGTGGCCACTCAAGTTCAGTGGTCAGACAGCTTTTTAAACGCTTGAGAGAAAAAGAAAGAGAAGGAAAGTAAAGAGAGAGAAGAGGTATAGTGAGACACGAAGTGCTCAGTGGAGACAGAT
Organism: Myotis lucifugus; assembly: GCF_000147115.1. Lineage (NCBI taxonomy): Eukaryota > Metazoa > Chordata > Mammalia > Chiroptera > Vespertilionidae > Myotis > Myotis lucifugus. Next base: position 8,287,415 of record NW_005871060.1, on the reverse strand, counting down.
GGTTAGGGTAAGTAGATTTAAGTGGCAAGGCAACATGCAGAACTTCAAAAATAACATTTACTATATTAAATGTAAATTTAAATTAATGATCTAAATTAATTATATTAATGTTCTTTAAAAGCTATAGAAACTGACTAGAAATCAAATACAAAAATCTACTCTGACCTAATCTTATTCTAACTTAAACTTCTAGAAATTATTATAGAAACTAAAATGGAACCAATCTACACTAATAAAAGACAAACATGCAAATTGACCGTACCTTCGCCATGCCTTAAGCCACGCCCACCAGACAATCAGAGCGACTATATGCAAATTAATCCAATCAAAATGGCAGCAAGCAGCCATGGAGCTGGAGCAAGCAGGAGGCTTGGTTGCCCCAATGATGGAGGAAGCCAAGCTTCCCACCTGCCGCGGCTGGCTCTGAGCTCCACTCAAAGCAATAAAGTTTCAATTATAGAAGGTAAATAAACCCCAGATACCTGCTTTCAGCCAGCCGTGGCCACGGAGCTGGAGCGAGCAGGAGGCTTGGGTTGCCCCTGGCAATGGAGGAAGCCAAGCTTCCCTCCTGCCCACCCTGGCTGGCTCTGAGCTCCTCTCAAGGCTACAAAGTTTCAATTATAGAAGGTAAATAAATCCCAGAATAAAAAAAAAGAAAAATAGGGGAGGCTGGGAGCTCCCGTCTCCTGGGGGCTTGGCCAGCCTGAAAACGGCCCTCAGCCCCTCACCCAGACTGGCCAGGCACCCCAGTGGGGACCCCCCCACCCTAAAGGGGGTGTGGCCAGCTTGAAAACAGCCATCAGCCCCTCACCCAGGCTGGCCAAACCTCCATGGGGTGAGGGTCCCCACTGGGGGGGCTTAACCAGCCTGCAAACAGCCATCAGCCCCTCACCCAAGCTGGCCAGGCACCCCAGTGGGGACCCCCACCCTGAAGGGGGTGTGACCAGCCTGCAAACACCCATCAGCCCCTCACCCAGGCTGGCCAGGCACCCCAGCAGGACCCCCACCCTGATCTGGGACACCCTTCAGGGAAAACCAGCCGGCCCCCACCCATGCACCAGGCCTCTATCCTATACAATAAAAGGGTAATATGCAAATTGACCCTAACAGCAGAAGGACTGGGAATGACTGGTCACTATGACACACACTGACCACCAGGGGGCAGACGCTCAATGCAGGAGCTGCCCCTTGGTGGTCAGTGTGCTCCCACAGGGGGAGCTCTGCTCAGCCACAAGGCAGGCTGATGGCTGCCAGTACAGCGGTGGTGGTGGGAGCTTCTCCTGCCTCCTCAGCAGCACTAAGGATGTCCGACTACAGCTTAGGTCTGCTCCCTGCTGGTAAGTGGACATCCCCCGAGGGCTGCCGGGCTTCCAGAGGGATGTCTGACTGTCAGCTTGAACCTGCTCCTCCAGGGAGCAGGCCTAAGCCAGCAGGTGGACATCCTCCAAGGGGTCCCAGACTGTGAGAGGGCACAGGCCGGGCTGAGGGACCCTCCCGAGTGCACAAATTTTTGTGCACTGGGCCTCTGGTTACAAATAAGAACTCAAAATGAACCAGATTACCCAAAGCCTATTCTGGTTTTTTGTGTGCAAATTCACTTCTAAATCTAGATGGAGAGTGATGTTCTAGGATGTTCCAAACTTTAAGTGCCCTCCCTTTCTCTGGGAGATAGAAATTTTAGGACACCAGGAATCAGAGGGTTTCATTCACAGAAATATCCTATGTTCCTTAACAAATGCAATGTCCAAGGAATATTTGCTCTTACATGCACGGCTTTCCTACCCCCACCTGAAGGGCCATGCACTCTGTCTTGGAGGTGCTGGACACAGGCATAGCCCTTTCTGCCTGTGCCTTTCAGACCAATCTCTGCACGCTTGCCTGGGCTACCTCTCCAGCTACAGGAAAAATATTCAGGCCCCTTTCCTTATTTTTCCAGGGACAGAACTTGTAGGCCTGCTGAGAAATCTAATTACAACCTCCTGTCAGGGTGAAAATCCTATTACAACCTCTCCCATGGTCAGAGCCAATCCTTTTGATGTAAAAGGAAGCAAAACAAAGAGGTTTCAAGCAGGGGATGTGCCTGTGTTCTGCCTTCCCTCGGAGGCAACTAGACAGAAAGGTTGCAGTGACCTTGGCTTGCTTGGCTTGGAAACAGTGGTCATGATCTATTGCTACCACAACTCCCTTAAGAAGGAAGAATTCTTTCATATCTAATGCGGGATTTTTCTGGGGATTTTTCAAGGATTCATTTGATGGGCAAAACAAATTCTGAACCACTCTCTGCACACCCATTTTTTATTCAGACAGATAACTTCTCTTATTGAACTTGGAATGTCGTGTTAGACAAGAAAAAAAGGTAGTGAGTTATTTAAGCCTCCTATAATCTGTTTCTGACATCTTTATTGTTCTGTGCCACCCTTCCAGCCAATCTGCTTGCTTGAGGATAATGAAGAAATGCAGTGCTGCTGGGAGAAGTGTCTCCCAAAATCTCTAACACCGAATTGAGAAAAATGGAGACAGTTATCAAAATAGTCATTTATGGAAATACATATTTTACAAGGACATAGCATAAGTCTATAATTGCTGAAATAATAAAATTAGTAACCTCATACTAATCACATCTCTATCACGGCTATGCAATCATTGTAATCCACTGAATAGGTATGAAACCCAGAGTTGCAGCTTATCCCCCCCAAAAAATGGGCAAAATTTTTAGAAGGAGCATTCAGTCAACTAATACCTTATTTGTGAGTAGAGTGAGAAGTGGTAAATGTTTTATTTTATTGTTGTTGTTTTAATAGGTTGAAGTTTATCCTAGGTTTAATAAAAGTGCTATGCCTGTACTGTTAATAAAAGTAAATAAAGAGGGATAAGAATCTACCATTGAGAGTGACCCTCAAATAGCTCTGAAAGCAAAGCATTTTTAAATACTTGATTCCACTTGAGTTACCTAATCATTCATAATAAAATGATAGGGACCAAGTAGGAAGGTGGCCTGAGATCTACAAAAGTCAGAAAACTTGAATCTTGAGTATGGGTCAATGAAAATCTGTGACTGCTTTCAAGACATGGTGTGGTTAGATCTTCACACTCTCTTAGCACATTGGAATCATTTTTAACTCTCAAGTTAAATCAAGAGAATTCCCCAACAACTGCCCTAACCGGTTTGGCTCAGTAGATAGAGCATCGGCCTGCGGACTGAAGGGTCCCAGGTTCGATTCTGGTCAAGGGCATGAACCTTGGTTGTGGGCACATCCCCAGTGGGGGGCATGCAGGAGGCAGCTGATCGATGTTTCTCTCTCATTGATGTTTCTAACTCGCTATCCCACTCCCCTCCTCTCTGTAAAAAATCAATAAAATATATTTTAAAAAAACAAAAACAAAGACCAAACAACTTTGAGCTAACTCTAAAGCAACACCACATTCTATTGGAATTCAGAAGAAACAAAACACAAAGGCTAAACTCCAGGCATCTTCTTTTCCATTTTTTTTCTTACCTGATCCCAATCTAGCACACAATGAGACTTCATAGTGGGGTGCAAGTAAGCTCTTTCTAGAAAACTTTTCAGTCATTTCTTTTTTAAAAAAAGCTTTATGTAGAAAGTATGATCTATGCTCCCTTTACCCCCTTTGCTTCTAGCCCACCTCCAGCCCCTGCCTTAAGCCTTCACACCCTATTGTCTGTGTCCACGGGTTATGCATATATGCATGCAAGTTCTTTGGTTGATCTCTACACGCCCACTCATCCCCACCTTTCCTCTGAGGTTTGACAGTCTGTTACATGCTTCTATCTCTGGATCTGTTTTGTCCATCAGTTTATTTTGTTCATTAGATTCCACATATGAATGAGATCATATGATACTTGTCTTTCTCTGACTGGCCTATTTTGCTTAGCACAATACTCTCCAGGTCCCCCATGCTATCTCAAAGGGTAAGAAATCCTTCTTTTTTACAGCTGCATAGTATTCCATGGTGTAAATGTACCACAGACTTTTTGGCCACTCATCTACTGATAAGCACTTGGGTTGTTTCCAGATCTTAGCTGTAAATTGTGCTGCTATGAACATAGGGTTGCACACATTCTTTCTCATTGGTGTTTTGGGTTTCTTACGATATATTCCTAAAAGTGGGATCACTGGGTCAAATGGCAGTTCCATTTTTAATTTTTTGAGGGAACTCCATAATGTTTTGCATAGTGGCTGCACCAGTCTGCATTCCCACCAGCAGTATACTAGAGTTCCCTTTTCTCCACATCCTTGCCAGCACTTGTCATTTGTTGGTTTCTTTCTTTTTTATATATATTTTTCTTCTTTATTGATTAAGGTATTACATACTATGTGTCCTGAGCCCCCCATTGCCCTCCCACCCCATCCCTATTAGTTCCCTCACCCCCGTAGTGTCTGTGTCCATTGGTTAGGTTATATGCATGTATACAAGTCCTTTGGTTGATCTCTCCCCCTTCTCCCCACCCTCCCCTGCCTTCCTTCTGAGGTTTGACGGTCTGATTGATGCTTCTCTATCTCTGGATCTGTTTTTGTTCACCAGTTTATGTTGTTCATTAATTGCACAAATGAGTGAGATCATGTGATATTTTTCTTTCTCTGACTGACTTATTTCACTTAGCATAATGCTCTCCAGGTCCATCCATGCTGTTGCAAATGGTAGGAGTTCCTTCCTTTTTACAGCAGCATAGTATTCCATAGTGTAGATGTACCACAGTTTTCTAATCCACTCATCTGCTGATGGGCACTTAGGCTGTTTCCAAATCTTAGCTATTGTAAATTGTGCTCCTATGAACATAGGGGTGCATATATCCTTTCTGATTGGTGTTTCTGATTTCTTGGGATATATTTCTAGAAGTGGGATTACTGGGTCAAATGGGAGTTCCATTTTTAATTCTTTGAGGAAACTCCATACTGTTCTCCACAGTGGCTGCACCAGTCTACATTCCTGTTGATTTCTTAATGATAGCCATTCTGACAGGTGTGAGATGGTATGTACCTCATTGTCGTTTTAATATGCATCACTCTGATGATCAGTGACTGAGTGTTTTTTCACAAGTCTCTTGGCTATCTGTATGTCCACTTTGGAGAAGTGTCTATATAGGTCCTTTGCCCATTTTTTAATTGGATTGCTTGTCTTCCTTTTGTTAAGTTGTATGAGCTCCTTACATATTTGGAATATTAACCCTTTATAAGATATGTTTTGACAAATATGTTGCCAAATATGTTCTCCCATACAATGGACCCCCTTTTCATTTTGTTGATGGTTTCTTTTGCTGTGCAGAAGCCATGTATTTTCAGGTAGTCCCATTTGTTTATTTTCTCCTTAGTTTCCTTTGCCCTAGGACAGTGGTCGGCAAACCACAGCTCGCGAGCCACATGCAGCTCTTTGGCCCCTTGAGTGTGGCTCTTCCACAAAATACTGGCTCTTCCACAAAATACCGACTTCTGCGCATTGGCCACGAAGTTTCAATTGCACTGTACGTGCACGCCCGAACATGGTATTGTGTGGAAGAGCCACACTCAAGGGGCCAAAGAGCCGCATGTGGCTCATGAGCCGCGGTTTGCCTACCACGGCCCCAGGAGATGTATCCGAAAACATTGCTATGAGAGATGTCTGAGATTTTACTGCCTATGGTTTCTTCTAGGATTTTTATGGTTTCACATCTTACATTTAAGTCTTTCATCCATTTTTAGTTTATTCTTGTGTTTGGTGTAAGTTGGTGGTCTAGTTTCATTTTTTTTACATGTATCTGTCCCAGCACCATTTATTGAAGAGACTGTATTGACTTCATTGTATGCTCTTGCCTCCTTTGTCAAATATTAATTGTCCATAATGGCTTAGGTCAATGTTCTATTTTATTGAGCTATATGCCTGTTCTTGTGCTAGTACCAGGCTGTTGTGACTACAGTGGTTTTGTAGTATAACTTGATATCTGGTATTGTAATCCCTCCAATTTTGTTCTTCTTTCCCAAGATTGCTGTGGCTATGTGGGGTCTTTTTTTGGTTCCACATAAATTTTTGGAGTTTAGATCTGTGAAATATGGTTTTGGTAATTTAATGGGGATTTCATGGAATCTGTAGATTGCTTTGAGTAGTATGGACATTTTAATAATGTTAATTCTAGCAATCCATGAATATTGTATATTCTCCCACTTGTTTATATCTTCCTCTATCTCTTTTTCAATGTCCTATAGTTTTCTGAGTACAGGTCTTTTGCCTCCTTGATTAAGTTTATTCCTAAGTATCTTAATTTTTTTGTTGCAATGATAAATGAGATTATTTGTTTAGTTTCTCTTTCTGAGAATTCATTATTGGTGTATAAAAATGCCATCGATTTCTGGGTATTAATTTTGTATCCTGCTACATTGCCAAATTCATTTATTAAATCTAGTCTTTTGGTAGCTTCTTTAGGGTTTTCTATGTACAATATCATGTCATCTGCAAATAATGAGAGTTTTACTTCCTCCTTGTCAATTTGGATGCTTTTTATGTATTTTTCCTATCTGGTCGCTATGGCTAGCACTTCCAGTGCTATGTTGAATAAGAGTGTTAAAAGTGGACATCCCTGCCTTGTTCCTGTCTTTAGGGGGAGTGGTTTTAGTTTTTGCCCATTGAGTATGATGTTCGCTGTAGGCTTGTCATATATGGCCTTTATTATATTGAGATATGTTCCTTCTATTTCCACTGTGCTGATGGTTTTTATCAAAAATGGTTGTTGGATTTTTGTTTACTTTTTCTGATCTATTGATATGATCATGTGATTTTTGTCTTTCAGTTTGTTTATGTGTTATATCACATTTATTGATTTTCGAATATTGTACCAGCCTTGCATCCCTGGAATAAATCCCACTTGGTCATGGTGTATGATCTTTTTAATATATTGCTGGATCCTATTTGCTAATGTTTTGTTGAAGATTTTAGCATCTATATTCATCAGGGATATTGGCTTGTATGTAATTCTCTTTCTTTGTAGTGTGTTTATCTGGTTTTGGAATTTGGATAATCCTGGCCTCATAAAAAGAGGTTGGAAGTGTTTCTTCCTCTTGGATTTTTTGGGATAGTTTCAGGAGGATAGGTTTTAGTTCACTGAATGTTTGGTAAAACTCCCCTGTGAAGCTGTCCGGACTAGGGTTTTTGTTTGCTGGGAGTTTTTTTATTACTGCTTCAATTTTATCTATTGTTATTGGGCTATTCAGGTTTTCTGATTCTTCCTGATTCAGTTTAGGAAGATTGCATTTTTCTAGGAATTTGTTTATTTCATCCACATTGTCCAGCTTTTTGTCATATAGCTGCTCACAGTATTTTCTTACAATTCTTTGTATTTCTGTGGTGTCAGTTGTTACCTCTCTGCTTTCATTCTCATTTTAATTATTTGGGTCTTCTCTGATTATTTCTTGATGAGTCTAGCTACCAGTTCATTAATCTTGTTTATCTTTTCAAAGAGCCAGGTTTTGGTTTCATTGATCTTTTGTATTGTTTTTTTAGTCTCCTACTCATTTATTTCTGCTCTAATCTTTATTATTTCCTTTCTTCTACTTACGCTTTTCTTTCTTTTGTTTTTTAAATATATATTTTTTTATTGATTTTAGAGAGTAAGGGAGAGGGAGAGAGAGATAGAAATATCAATGACGAGAGAGAATAAGCTGCCTCCTGCTTGCCCCACATTGGGGATTGAGCCCATAACCCGGGCATGTGCCCTGACTGAGAATTGAACAGTGACCTCCTAGTTCATAGGTCAATACTCAACTACTGGGCCATACTGGTCAGGCACTCTGGGCTTTTTTTATTGTTCTCTTCTAAGTCTTTAAATTATAGGGTTAAATAGTTTATTATTAATTTTTCTTGTTTTTTTGAGGTAGGCTTGTATTGCTATGAACTTCCTTCTCAGGACTGCTTTTGCTGCATCCCAGAGATTTGGGGTTGTTTTGTGTTCATCTTTATTTGTTTCCAGGAATTTTTAAATTTTTTTCTTGATCTCAGTGGTAACCCATTCATTGTTTCAGAAAATGCTATTTAGCCTCCATGTGTTTGAATGTTTTTGAGTGTTTTTACTGTAGTTGATTTCTAATTTCATTCCATTGTGATCTAAAAAAGATGCTTGATATAATTTCAGTCTTCTTGAATTTATAGAGACTTGTTTTGTGTCCTAACATGTGGTCTCTTTGTGAATGACCCATGTGTGCTTGAGAAGAATGTATATTCTGCAGCTTTGGGGTGAAATGTTCTATAAATGTCAATTAAATCCATCTGATCCAGTGTGTCATTTAGAGTGACTGTTTCCTTGTTAATTTTTTGTCTGGAAGATCTATCCAGTGAAGTCAGTGGGGTGTTAAAGTTCCCTACTATGACTGTATTGCTGTTTATCTCTCCCTTAATGTCCTCCAGATGTTTTTTATATATTTAGATGCTCCTATATTGGGCGCAAACATAGTCACCAGGGTTATGTCCTCTTGTTGGATGGATCCCTTTAGTAGTATGTAGCAACCTTTATTGTCTCTTGTGATGGCCTTCATTTTGAAGTCTATTTTGTCAGATATGAGTATTGCTACCCCAGCTTTTTTTTTTTCCATTTCCATTTGCATGGAAAACTTTTTTCCATCCCTTCACTCTCATCCTATGTGAATCTTTTGTTCTGAGGTGGTTCTTTTGTAGACAGCATAGATATTTGGGTCATGATTTTATATCCATTCAACTACTCTATGTCTTTTGATTGGAGTATTTAATCCATTTACATTTAAGGTTATTATTGATGAGTACTTATTTATTGCCATTTTAATTCTGTATCTCTCTCTCTCTCTCTCTCTCTCTCTCTCTCTCTCTTCCTTCTTCTCATTAAAGCAGTCCCTTAGCATTTCTTGCAGTGCTAGTTTGGTGGTGGTAAACTCATTTCAGCCTTTTTTGCTTGGGAAGCTCTTATTTTGCCATCTATTTTGAATGATAGCCTTGCTGGATATAGTAATAATGGTTTCAAATTCTTGCTTTTCATTACCTTGAATACTTCATATCATTCCCTTTTGGCCTGTAGAGTTTCTGATGAAAAATCAGCTGACAGCCTATAGGAGCTCCTTTCTAGGTAACAAACTGCTTTCTCTTGCTGCCTTTAAGATTCTCTCTTTATCTTTAATCTTTGGCATTTTAATTATGATGTGTCTGGGTGTGTGCCTGTTTGAGTTCTTCTTGGTTGGAACTCTCTGTGCCTCCTGAACTTGTGTGACTTTTTCTTTCACCAGGTTAGGGAAGTTTTCTGCCATTATTTCTTTAAACACATTCTCTATTCCTTGCTCACTTTCTTCTACTTCTAGTACTCCTATGATGCAAATATTGTTATATTTCATGTTGTCCCACAGCTTCCTTAAGTTGTCCTGGTTTTAATTGTTACTTTCTTTTTGGTTCTCTGATTGAATGATTTTTTCTATCCTGTCTTTTAATTCATTGATCCAATCCTCAACTTCCCATAATCTTCTGTGTATTCCTTCCACTGTTTTTTATTAGTGCTATGTCATTCTTCATAGTTACTATATCTTTTCTCGTGCTATTGAGCATCCTTGCCATCATTATTCTGAACTCTATGTCTGCTGAAGTTCTTATCTCCATTTCATTTAGCTTTTCTTCTGCAAGATTCTCTTGTTCTTTCATTTTGGGATTGTTTTTTTGTCTCCCCATTTTGGCTGCCTGTTTGAGTTTGTGTCTATGTATTAGATAGATCTGCTCTGATTCCCAATGTCAGACACTGTTCCTGAGTACCCTGTTTGGAGCAATCAGCAATCCACAGCTTTTGTCTCCCTCTGCTGGGGCTGGATGCCTTTGGAAAGGACCAAGATGTACACCAAGATCTGCTTGTCTTAGCCCTGGGCCCCAGATTAGATCAGGAAAATATTCAAAGCCTCCAGAGACCTGCCTCTGCCTATAGTCTGATTGTTATTCAGTCCTGATTAGCCTCAGGCTATCAACAACAGAATGGACTGGGAGGTTTCCCAACAGGGTAGGGTCATTGCTTCTGCCTGCAGGCTGATTGCTATTCCCAGTCTCTTAATGGGCCTCAGAAACTCCACAGAGTGGGGCAAGGGTTTTTCCAATAGGGTGGGCAATTGCTTCACCCTCACCCCTAGGCAAAAGCTGCCTAGATGGTAAAGGTCAGAAAGATGTCCTCTGCAGTATGAGGAAATGACTCGGCACAGTAAACCAGTGTGTCCACCTCCCAAGCTCTAACCCCAGAGCCTGCAACCCTGGCTTCTGCTCACACAGCTCCAGTTCACTCTGCCTTCTCTCTGCTGGACCCAAGGTGAGTGGCTGCACATAAAATTTTCTGCCTTGGCCCTTTAAGAGGGTACATGCATTTCCATCCATCTCTCTCTGGCAGATAGCAACCCTGCTGCTTTTCACAGCCAGATGTTCTGTGGGCACCTTTCTCAGTTCTGGTGCTCTGAGCTGGGGATCCCAGCTTGGGGTTTAGACCCCAGAGCTCTCAGTGGGAACCCCCCACAGCTGAGATATCCCTCCAGAACTTCAGCTGCTGCCTGTGGGAGTCCAGCCAGCCCTTTCATGCCTCTGCACTTCCTACCAGTCTCTCTGTGGTCTCCACTTTCCCTCCTTGGTTATCAGGGTTCTTTCCAGCTAGTCTTCAGTTGGTTATTCAGGATGCTTTCTCTGTATTTTAGTTGTAATTCCAGCTTGGGCCTAGGAATGTGTCAGTGTAGCTTCCACTTACTCCACTGCCATTTTGGAATCCCCCTTCAGTAATTTCTTAAAATATAGGTAGAGGAATACTAGAAGATTTGTTTCAACTGGGGAAGGTTTGGGATTAAAGCTTGGTACTCCTAGTGATCTTGCATTTAGTAGCTTCTTAGAAATGCAAGGGAGACGTAGGGGGTGGAGTACCAGCATCAGCTCACTGATTAAAAACACCTAATTAATGTCTTCTTGTGATCTGAAAACAACTTCTAGCCCATGCTTACGCTATGTTTGGTTCTTTGTTGTTTTCTTTTTCTCAAATCCCATGTGTGTGGATGACAGCCACAGTAAGGTCTGAGGTTGTGGTTATGGCTGGAGGTGGCTGACTCCCCTTCAGCTTCCCAGCATCTTGATAAGAGGGCTAATATCTCTAGGGATTCATAGCCTAGTTTTTAAATGTGGTGTGCACATTTTAGTGCCATGAAAACAAAATTAGTCATTGTCCAAAAAGAATTAACAACAGATTGCCTTGCATAGTATTATTTACCCAAAATACAGCTTTGTTTCAATTTGGCTAGTTAGACTACTTTTGATTAGGCAAATTTCTACATGTTCTAAGACTAACCACCCAAACCCAGTACTTTTAGAACAATGTTTAAAATGTTCAGTCAAATTGAGCTAATGAATTGGGTTCCCTCTGGAGTGGGAAGAGAAAAGAACAGAGAGACTAATTTACTTCCCAAGGTTCCAGATTAATCCAGTGTCATAACGTTCTGTGCTGAGTCATTTCCTCATACTGCAGAGGACTGCATGAAAGGAGAAATGGGAGTACCATAGAGTGAAGCATACCTTCTTCCAACACAAAATGCTCTCAGAGCTGGTTGCCCATATCTCCTTCTAAATCTCTTTAATTCCAAGCACCTTCAAATCTTGTGATTATATCAGTGAAAGCATCTTCACTGAGTGCTGATCACATTTTAATGCCTTATAGCTTTTGATTTTCCCAAAGATGAGGCTGTTATGCTCCTTTTAAAAAGAAAAATGTGCACCCACTAAGGCAATGTCAGTAAGAAAAAACTTTCTCCGCTACCCTCTTATGTTCAGTAATTGGGCCCTGCAAATTAAACTGACAAGAGACAGGTCAACAGAAGAAAATGACTTATTCATATGCCCATAGGAGCCAACAAAAGCACTAACTCCCTAAACTGTTAAAGTTGGATGCTTATATATCTAACTTAGTAGGGGAAAGGGAGGGAGGAGAAACGGCTTCTGTGGGAAGAACAAAAATATTTCTTTAGGAAATACAAATGGATGTTTAGACACAATGGGAGATAAGAGAGTTTGTGACGTTTTTCCATAGATGTATAGATGGTCTTTCTGTCTTGTTCTGAGTCATAAAGTTCCCCTGTAAAGGGACTCATAGTAGGTTTTCTCATGTGTTCTCGTGCCTGGGAGTAGATGCCACTCCAAAGGAAATTTATGGCAGTTCTCACTTCTCAGAAGTTTCTACTTTTAGTGCAATAAGGGAAGCTCCAAAAAACTTCCTTTTGCATCTGTTGAATCTCAAATGTCTTTGTCAAAAAATAATTTTGATACCATCGCTAAGGTTCCAGGTAGGTCCCACAGCAACTATAGAAAGACTTGAAACAGGGCAGCACTGAGGAGCAGGAGGCAGCTTTGTTGGCAGGAGATCTGAAAATATTCAAACCCTTGAATCCTAAACTTTGAATCAAGGGTGGTATTGGTCCAGGTCTCTGCAAGGAAATGATAAATCCGGGCAAAAAAAATTTAAGTGCTGGAGGAGAGTGTAATTAAAGGATTATTTACCAAGGTGTAGGCAGGATAGGAGCAGCTACAAGGGGCTATAGGAACAGGCTAGTAAGAGTTAAGCTTGCAGGATCCAGGGATGGGAGCAATTTCTGAACCCAGACAGAAAATGTTGTGTGGAGGTCACTGAGAGGGGCTGTGACCTTCAGGAGAGGGACTCAGTCACAGAGAAGGAGCTGGGGAAATACATATCCTGATTTAATCTCCTTTCCTCAAATATCTCCCCATTGGCCAGACCCAACATAAACCTTCAGGCATGAGAACCTGACTATGCAATTCACACAGTCCCTGGGACAGCTCAGGATGGATAAGGCTGGAGAGTGGATGTGGAGTGAATCTGGGGAACAAATGAAAAATATCTAGATAGTCAGAGAGAAACTCCCTTCCCCATGTGGGAGAGACAGGATTCCCAGCTGCAGGCCAGCTGTCTCCTCTCCTTGCTCTAATGAATTTTCTAGCACTACCCCTGTCAGGCATAAATAAGCTAAGCGTTTCCAACCTATTTTCAAAGAATTCTTCAATCCCCAGCCGTGAAATCCATTAGGGTTTATTGTTTCTGCTTCTTTCAGAAAAGGCAGGTAATGAGTAACATTGCACCACTGGGGCACCCGATTGCTTCTCCTTTGCAATGTGTTGCCCCTCACCAATGCAAATGAGAAGTGCCCACAGCGTGCTGAATCCTGGAGGGACTGCTGCCTGGACCTAGTGCTTTCATTAGTGGTTCACACAAGAACTACTCATCAAAGCCCACCATTGTTCCCCATGGGTCCCAACACCATGAGAATGAGGCTACTTGGAACTGTTTTTAGGTATGATTTGCTGTTTTTCTTAATCCTGGGAGACAACTACCCCAGTAAATAATTCTTCATGCATTCAAAGAGCTGACAGCATTTGAAATTCCTCTCCCAACTTTAGCAGAACTTGACAACCAACTTGCTCTATTAACAAAAGAAGAGAGACACTCTGGCTGGTTTTGCTCAGTGGATAGAGCATCAGCCTGCAGACTGAAGGGTCCCAGGTTTGATTCAGGTCAAGGGCACATGCCCAGGTTGCAGGCTTGATCCCCACTGGGGGGAGTGCAAGAGGCAGCCCATCAATGATTCTCTCTCATCATTGATGTTTCTAGCTCTTTCCCTCTCCCTTCCTCTCTGAAACCAATAAAAATATATTTTTAAAAAAGAAGAGAGACAATTTCCACCAAATCCAAAGAGGTTTTATTTTATGTTGGCAGAGTTTAACAAATAAAGGAAATTCAAATAAGAGCAGTCAGAAGAGAAAGCTAAGAACCTGGCATTCAGGGAAAAAGAAATTCCAGGAAGGTAGAGAATAAAATAAATTAGGGGGTAGAGAGGAGAGCTGGCAGAAAAAGAATAAGATTAATGTTTCTGGTCATTTCAGTGATAAGGTAGGCTTCCAACGGTGAGTTGTCATGCTATTAATACTATGCAGAAAATCACTCAGATATTAAGTCCTACAGCAAATGCTACAGGCCTTCAGGTGAGCCTTACTCAGGAGTGGACTCAGAATTTATGAACAGGATGTTTACACAATGTGTGGGGTTCTCTTTTAAAAAAAAAATAGGAAAAAATCAAAATCAAGTACAGGGCTTTGTAAGGAGCTTGTACCAAGTGAGACCTTTTTAGTTTCGTCGTACATCCATGTCTGGCCATACTCAAATGCCTGTTCCCCAAAGAATACGCAAAAAGGAGAGGGGGAGAAAATCCTGCCTTCACAGATAAAGAGGAAATGAGAGGACATATACCATAATACGATTTGAGCAAAGAAAAATAAATATAACCAAAATAATTTCTTCCTCTACACCACAAGGCAGGGTGTGGCGGAGACTTTCTGAAGGGTTAGCAGATGCCTGAGGGAGAGAACAGAGTATGCCTCCATGAACGCATTCCATACGGAGTTGTGAAATGGGACCCAGCGAGGTCAGTAGTGGTGAGCAGTACAATAAGATGAGGAATTCTGAAAGGCAATGATGAAGAAGTGTGGAAACATGGCTATTGCACAATTTAGCCAAAGATAAGTCATGGGGATCCTCTAAATATAATTAAAATAATCCTTCAATTACACATTATAGAAGAGGAGAATGTAGAACTTCTCCTGAGCTAGAGAAAGAGATGTTTGAGAGTGTCCCTGGAAAGCCACCCGTTTGAAATTCTCACATCCAGTCACTCATGACTGGGCTCCGTGGCACACAGGGATGTTCAGGAAGCTCTCACGGGATGGACATGATGTGGAGATCAGGTGACAGGTGGGAATACATGTATGTACACTGCGAAGTGCTTAGCATTGTACCTGGCATATAATAAAATCTCAAACACTCTAAGCCATCACATTAGCTACCATATTAAATAGTCAATAATAAAAACCTACTTTTTCAATAAAATAAGACTTTGATGAACATAAGTGATTCTACTACTAATGAATATACTTGAGTACTATTTCACTCAAGATAGTTAATGTTTATTCCAATTCTTTATTGCTGCTTACAAACTTAGTGACTAAAAACAGCAACCGTCTCATAATGTCTCGGGATTTCGTGGGTCAGGAGTTTGGGCAGGTCACCCAGAGGTGCTGAGCTGCTCTAGAGAGTTGAAGTGGCTCCACTCACATGTCCTGTGTCTTTGTGAGGACAGATGGAAAGCTGGGATCTGTGGGACTGTTGAACAGTGTCTTCTGTGGCATTCCAGTCTCTTACAAAGTGGCCTGTGGCTCCCAAAATGAGGGTTCCGAGTGATCCAGGTCAAAACTTCAAGGCTTCTTATGAACCAACCTTTGAAATCACTTCTGTCACAACAATTTGAGAGACTAAGTCACTAAGACCCGTCCAGATTCAAGGGGAGGGAAATTCAACTCCACCTCCACGCAAGAGCAGTGAAGAACTTACAGCCATCTTTGCTATACCATGGAGTTTATACATGTTTAAGGGGAAATGTTCGAAATTGTCTCCAAACAGCTACCCACATGACTTGGATAGAGTTGATGGTTGTGGATGTTTGGTTCTTAATGGTAAAACTCTTTCTGCCATGCCAAATGTTCCATCTGGACATTTGCTTGGGTGGTATATGGTTCCAGCCAATTGAAGAACTCCCGGCATTTGAAATTCCAAATCCTGGCTTCCCCCAGGAAGGCCATACTGAAGAAAGGCGGTTTAGCTGTCATCTTTCAGAAATCCAGGTGAGGTTCTCCTGAAAGTTTGGTATTTGGCACTCTGCTCCTAACACAGTGGTTCTCAACCTGTGGGTCACGACCCCTTTGGGGGTCGAACGACCCTTTCACAGGGGTCGCCTAAGACCATCCTGCATATCAGATATTTACATTACGATTCATAACAGTAGCAACATTACAGTTATGAGGTAGCAACGAAAATAATTTTATGTTTGGGTCACAACATGAGGTACTGTATTTAAAGGGCCAGAAGGTTGAGAACCACTGTGAAGGAAAAGGCTCTCCTCAAAGCTCCCCAGCGTCTCTCACCTTTAACCTCTCTCTACCCATGAAAAGAAACAGTAGTGCAGAGGAAAGAAAGAAATAACTAAGTAAAGAAATCAATTCAAGTCTCTGAGAAGTAATAATTATTCGGGTTATTAAGCCATTTTTTGCCATATGAGTGTCTCAAATAAATGGTATCTTTCAACTCATTTTTACAGTTGGTAAAATTACCAGATAACTACATGATCACATTTGGATCTCAAAACAACCCTAAAAATAAATAGGAAATGTACTATCATTTTCCTGTTTTGTGGATAAAGAAACCAGTCACTTGCCCAAAGTCTCTTGGCTGGCTTAAGGTAGCTCAGGTCTGGAACTTAGATCTTCCAGTTCTATACCAAGTGTTCTTTCAGCTATGCCACTGCCTTTGAATAAGCTCAGACATTTGGGCAAAATAATATTTATCTAATTTCATGCAAACACTGTGTATTTAAGCCTTGAAGAATAATAACTCTGCATTTTAAAATGTATCTAATTTTTGCCCTAGCCAGTTTGGCTCAGTGGATAGAGCATTAGCCTACAAATTGAAGGGTCATGGGTTCAATTCTGATCAAGGGCATGTACTGAGGTCGCAGGCTCC
The DNA here is from genome assembly GCF_000147115.1 of Myotis lucifugus. Lineage (NCBI taxonomy): Eukaryota > Metazoa > Chordata > Mammalia > Chiroptera > Vespertilionidae > Myotis > Myotis lucifugus. The sequence goes on along the minus strand of NW_005871060.1, from coordinate 8,270,827 downwards.
TCCCCGGCCTGGGCCCTGGCTAGGGTGTGTGCAGGAGGCATCCAGTTGATGTGTTCCTCTCACATTGATGTTTCTCTCTGTCTTTCCCTCTCTTCCACTCTCTCTAAAAGATCAATAGAAAAATATCCTCAGGTGAGGATTATAAATAAATAAATAAATAAATAAATAAATAAATAAATAAATAAAATGTGTCTAATTTTTGCATTTTTCTCCTAGAATTTTATTTGCTCTTTCTGCAGAAATAACAATCTGCTTTTGTAGAAAGTACTCACCAAATTTGAATGTCTTGAAATATATAAATGCAGTGTTTATTAACATACATTTCTTTTTCAAAATTGAGCCATCAGCTGTTAAAGTGTGTATACATTTTGGGAGACATGCTGTATATGATTTTTTACTAATCCAATAATAAACTATATTCATCATACTTAGCAAGAACATCATGGATTTCATTTTCAAAGTACTTTGCAAGCATCAGCTAATTAAGCCTCCTTGTAGACTTCAGTATGACAGTTGTTTTCAAAATATCTCTTGTTTCCCAGCACATTTGTTCAATTCTTAAAATAAGAAGCTAAAGGCCGGGAAATTAATTATATCAGTGTGTGTGGCAAATACAATTAGCTCATGAGACAGAAATGCCCAGTGACTGGTTTGAAGGACAATGTGAAACTCAAGGCCTTCTCCATTCTAGGTACTGGATTGTTCCACAAGGTCTTATCTTCAAAAATGCAACGCAGGCATCTGCTTTATAATTAACACCTTGAGGTAGTTTCCCACTTGGATCATTCTAAGTGACAACCATATTCTGTCTTTAAGTCTTGTTTTCAATTACCAGAGGGAAATATAAATAAACATGAGACCCCTGAAAATAGTTCCATCCTGGGACACAGTAAATGATCAGGGACCATGCAGGAAATGTTGAGGTTGACTCTCAAAAAACCCTGCACAGCTGGCCACTGAAGGTCATGGGACAAACCCTATACTTTTTGTATTAATATGTCTCTCCCACAGCTATGCCAAGATTCTCAGCATTCTATCTAGTAGCTCCTTTGGGCTAAAGCCACGGTGAAAATACCTCTTACCTGAGACTAGAAAAGACATTAATTCAGGAACATTCTTATATTCTAAGTATAGATGAGATGCATATTTAAAAAATGGAATTTAGCCCTAACCGGTTTGGCTCAGTGGATAGAGTGTCAGCCTGCAGACTCAAGGGTCCCAGGTTTGATTCCGGTCAAGGGCATGTACCTTGGTTGTTGGCGTGTCCCCAGTGGGGAGTGTGCAGGAGGCAGCTGATCAATGTTTCTCTCTCATCGATGTTTCTAACTCTCTATCCCTCTCCCTTCCTCTCTGTAGAAAATCAATAAAATATATTTTTTAAATGGAATTTAAATGCATGAAATATAAGACAAGTGAGTTTGTTTAATGAGTGAATTAAATGTGAAAATATTATGTAACTAGGAGGCCTGGGCAGCTTGAAATCCTGCAAGGGGAAGAAGACATGAAAGGAGAGAGGAGAAAAAGTAAGGGAACACTAAAGGTTCATTTCCTATCACTTAATACACAGCATAGATGACGATAGTGATAATACTGATGAGCGGCACCAGGCAGAGCAATGGAATAATCATCACTTATATGTTTATGTTACTTCAGAGTTTACGGAGAGCTCCTCCACCTCAATGGCTCCCTTAGACACTGGAAGGAATTGTCATTTCTTTTCTATAGATGAGGTTTGGAGACATGAAGTAATTGCTCAAAGTAGCATTTAGTTCTTAGTAAAGCCAGGGCCCAAAGCCAAAACCTCTGATTTCTAGTCTGCAGCTTGTTCTGCAGAACCATGTGAGAACCCTGGGTTCTGAGTCCAAAGTGTGGTGTCTAGTTCTTGCTCACCTCGTACCCTTGCACATTGAGCCAAGTAAAAATTTACGTTCTCCAAACTTCTGTTTCTTATAGTTAAACTAGAGGCCCAGTGCACGGGATTTGTGCACTGGTGGGGGTGTGGCCTGGGGGGATTGGCCACTGTGGGAATGGCTGGCTGTGGACCTGCCCTCTAAGCAGCTGTTCCCGGGAGCGCCGCTCATCCCAGTCAGCTGAGTGGTACTCCCACTGTGGGAGTGCACTGACCACCAGGGGGCAGCTCCTGCGTTGAGCATCGTTCTGTCTTTCTGCTGTTGGGTCGCTGGGCTTTTATAATATAGGATGTTATCTACTCTCCTTTTCTTATTGGATCAAATGAGACAGCATATAAGAAAATATTTTATAAACTATAAAATGCTATATAAATATAAGGCAGGAGTAGCCACATCTGACTGAATGAATTGATATCCCTGGGGCCTTGTCTCAACACATCCTTACAGTTAAGTTTTTCTCTGTTTATTCTGGAAAAAAAAGAAAGAAAGTAAGAATCCCTCCTTCTCTTCAGAGTTAAACCTTCCACCTGTGCTTTAACATTAGACCAGCAAATATTTATCAAGGGCTTACTGAGATTCTATCACCTCACTTTATCCTCATCATCACTGTACAGGTAAAGAACTGAGGCTTAAAAAAAACTAAATAATTTACTCAGGATTATGCAAATTCAGTATTAACGTCTAGGAAGTCCTGTTTCAGAGTTTATGTCATGGATTGCTGTGCAATATTAGCTACACAATGATTCAGGCAACTTCACTGTTTTCCCCTATTTCAGATATCTATTCCTGCATAACCATCCACTCCCAAGCTAAATGGCTTAAAACTAGCTCCCTTATTTGCACATGATTCTGTAGTCTGAACTGCACTCAACTGGGTGGTTTTTCTGTTGATTTTGTCTGGAATTACTCATGTGGCTCCAGCAAGTGGGAGCTCAGCTGAGGCTGAGCCATCCCAAATGGTCTCTCATCCTCCAAGGTTCTCTCTGCATGGTTGCTTATCATTAAACGATTGAGCTAGTCAGTAGTCCAAACTTTTTCATAGCATGGCAGATGGCTTTCACAGGAGGACAAATTCTAGTGTGCAAGTGCTTGCCAAGCCTCTGCTGGCAACGTGCTTGCTAATTTCCCATTGGCTAAAGCAAGTCACAAGGCCAAGGCCAAAGTCCATGGCATACAGCCCAGGAGTTGTGGGTCACTGGGGCAATCATTGCTTACCACATTTCCTCTCTTCTCCTCTATCTTTTCATGTAGGCTTCTTTTTTTCTTGTTTTTAATATATTTTTATTGATTGCAGGGAGGGAGAGGGAGAGAGAGATAGAAACATCAATGATGAGAGAGAATTACTGAACAGTTGCCTCCTGCACACCCCACACTGGGGATGGAGCCCACAACCCGGGCATGTGCCCTGATGGGTATCGAACCCTGACCTCCTGGTTCATAGGTCGATGTTCAACCACTGAGCCATGCCAGCCGGGCTCATTTGGGTTTCTTTTGCTTTCCTGTAAGCATAAAAAGCACTTGGATGACTACATTTTAATACAAATAAAATTTGCCTGTAATCACACGTTCCCCTTACTCTCCTTTCTTTCATAGACAACCATCTTCACACCCGCTGTCTTTACTTCATCACTGTCTACCTACTCCTCAGTCACTACAGATTGGCTCTACCAACACTACTGCCCCACAACTCCTCTCCCACAACTCTCCAGGAACCTCTGTAATTCCCAAGGCAGGGGGTAATTTCCTGGCCTTGTTTACTTTGGCCTCTCTGGGACATTTAACACTCTTTTTCTTATGTGAAACTCCTGTCTCTCATCCTTTGTATCGTTAGCTCTTCCCATCCTCTAATGGACCTAATGGTCTTCACTCACCAGGCTTCTGGCCTCAGCCCTCTGCTCTACTCATTATATAGCTTCTCATGCCCACAGCACCCAAGGTATATCTTTAACCCCCCCGATCAATGCTTACCTGCAGACGCACTTATTCAAGTATAGCTCTACTCAAATTCAACAAGTCCAAAACGAATGCATCACCTTTCTTCTAAAACCCGATCTTCCTCTTATTAATTCCTTACCTTAGTGATTAATACTACCATTTACCCATTTGCCAAAATTAGAAATGTGATAGCCTAAGACTCTTCCTTCTCTTCTTCCAACAATATCCAAGTGGTTATTAAATCTTATCTCTTCTGCTTTTAAATATTTTCCATTGATATGCTGGTAAATATTTTTAATTGAGATTATTTGGGTGACCTTAGTTAACAAAACCATACAGGTTTCAAGTGTACAACTCAATATGCTGATGAATGTTTAGCAATCAGCTTTGGGGAAAGATGGAGAGAAAATGAGCAGCATTTGATGATTTCCATGGTATAATCCTCCTACTATGGCTAATTTCATACTACTAGCATGACATCACTGAACAAAATTGGGAACAGATGCACAGTAGCACATTATATAGTATTTCCACCTACAGATACAACAGGCATAAATAACCATAAGAGAGTACGTAACAGTAAAATGTAACATAATACATGTGAAGTGATGAGTTTTGAGTATTTATTTCCTTTGTTTGATATTATTAATTTAAGTATATGTGTGTATAATTTAATTTTTAATAATGGCTTTATTTAATAGTCAACTAAATTTCTGAAAATTTAACAATTGACTCTCAGGGGCCAGTACAAACTGAATCTATTTTTCTCTTCTCCATTTCCAAGGCCACAGCCAAAATTCAATGCTCTGACCACCTCTCACCTTAATATTGCTATTTCCTCCTATTAAGTCTTTCACTGGTCTATCCTCATACATAACTTTCCCAAAGACCATTTCTAACATGCTACAAGCTTTTATTTAGACATGTTCTTCATTCAAGGGAACTCTAATTTCTATGCAAAGGCCTTGTTTGGACTAAAAGGCATTATTGAAAGGGACTTTTGCTATCAAATAAACCAGCCAATCTTTTATGATCAGCCTCCCCCCAACGCAGAAAAATATTTATTTGCCACATCGGCAAAAACCTTAAACCTTAAAATGCTTGGAACCCCTTAATTCAAAGTGAGCTCTGAATTTCTTCCAATACTGGTTTGGGGTTATTTGTTTGTTGTTTTTCTCCTTCCCAACATCTTTCTGTAAGAGGTAAATGGAGATCTTTATTTACAAGTGAGCTGGGAGAGTACCAGAACAGGAGCCAGGAAAGCTGGGTTCCAATCCAATTCCTCTTCTTAACAGCTCTTTGACCCTGAGTGTGACCTATCATAACCTTTCTAGGCCTGTTCATCTACCATATCAATGAAGTTGTTAAAATGATCAAATAAGATAATAACCCAGTTATAAATCTGATAAACCCAATGCACTTTGATAATATAATCTGGTATCTGGTATACACCATTACTAGTTCTACATAATGTTTATTTAAAGGTATAAATGATGTAACACACATTTCACTGTTAGTACTCTGAATTTCTACTTAAGTAATGAAGAGTCATTTTCAGAGGCGGCCTTTAGGGGAATTAAACTCTCCAAGCAGAGTACATGTTAGTTTTATTAAAACTAGAATGGATTATTATTTAAGGTTATACACAATTTGAGTTTTTCCTCCATACTCCATCCCAAATTACCTTCTATGTGCAGCTTTTCTCTCCATCCTTCCAAAGCACTGTTCCCTAATCCAGGTCTACCTCGTGATGTTCAAGTAGTGGGATAGGTGAGACTGAGTTCTAATTTGTTTCTGGCGTGTTTCTGTGCTCACACCTATAACCTCCTTTTCTTCAATAAGAACTTTATTTGCTACCCGGCTTGTGTGGCTCAATGGTTGAGCGTCAACTTATGAACCAGAAGGTCACGGTTCAATTCCTGGTCAGGGCACATGCCTGGGTTGCAGGCTCAATCCCCAGTCGGGGGCATGCAAGAGGTAGTCGATCAATGATTCTCTCTCATCACTGATGTTTCTATCTCTTTCTTCCTCTCCCTTCCTCTCTGAAATCAATAAAAAATACATATTTTTGTTGTTGTTGTTAATCTGCATCCGAGGATATTTTTCCATTGATTTTTCAGGGAGGAAGGGAAACAAGGGAAACAGAGAGAGAGAAACATCGATGTGGGAAAGACACATCAATTGGTTGCCTCCTGAACATGCCCTGACCAGGGCCAGGGATCAAGCCTGTAACCGAGATATGTGCCCTTGACCGGAATCAAACCCAGGACCCTTCAGTCTGTGGGTTGACACTCTATCCACTGAGCCAACCAGGTAGGGCAATAAAAATACATTTTTTTAAACATTATTTGCTAATGAAGTTAGAACCAAATACCTGTAGTAATTCCTATGCTTCCTAAAAATAAATAAATAAATAAATAAATAAATAAATAAATAAGAATAATAAGTAATAAAAATATAAATCAGATGAAGAAACAAAAATCTCTGTTGATTAAATGAGATAGACAAAACATACGCATATATATTTTTTAATTTATCTTTATTGTTGAAAGTATTACAGATGTCCCTCTTTTTTCCCCCATCGATCCCCTCCACCCCACTCCCATCCCCCAGACCTTCTTTTAAATATCCATTTAAGCATGTTAGCTTAAAATATTGAGGTAACTATCAAACTACTCACTTTCTTTTTAAACCTCATTAAAGGTTTATTTAATGTCATTTAAAACTCTGTAATACATGTATGTATAAAACTATGATTGCAAGAAGTAATTTAAAAGAGTTATCTACTATTTCTGGGAGTTTCAGAGATAGAAAATCTCTATTAGTGATTAAAAACTGTATCGTGAATCTCAGTCAGAGTTCAGATTACCAGGCTTAAGGACACTGTAAGAAATTGTAGACTGCCCGCTCCTTTTAAGAGAGTTCACCTAGAGGCCAATTTACTTAGCCTGTTTGTTTCACTTGTCTCATCTCTAAACTGAAAAAGTTAGTTGGAACTAACCGAACTCAAAAATGCAAGCAAATAACAAAAGTGAAACAAACCAGATACAAATGCCAGCGTCCCTTACACAGGACAGTCTCTACTCAGACCTAGCCAGCTGTCGCCATGAGAGCCTGCTGTTGCCGAGAGGGCCAATAGGTCAAAAGAAACTGCATATGTGGATCTTTTACATGAAACCTCCAGAGTTTTCAATGTTAATTTAAAATGCACACTGCCTACCAAACCAAACCCATTTGCAGGCCACCACCAACTCACAGATTGCCAATGTGAAAGCTCTAAATTAGGTGAACGTTGGTGGCCCCTTTAGTGCGGTAGGATGTCTCACGCCTAAAACTCTTCCCTGAATGTGTGGGTTTCTTCACCACCAAAGAGGCTTTTTTTCACACCCTATTTCTTCACTTTGTGACTGCTAACTGCACTTTGAATACTCTCAAGTCTTAAGACCCGAGATTTGCGTAGAGCTTTCATTCAAGGACACACAGTCATAAGCACAGACAGTTTCCACCAATACAGCTGGGCCAAGAAATCAAGGAGTCCTCACAGGGACACCGTTGGGTCAAAACTGTCATTAATCTGTCTTTGCAGACACGTTAGTCCACAAAGACAGCAGTCACCTGTAAATACAGAGGACAGTATCACACTCAATATTTGCTAAGATTATCTTTTAGCCTTTCATACGTAAGGAAACTTTACCCGCTACTACTAATTATCTTCTTGGTTCACAGGTCTTGGAAGCATGAAGACTGTGCTTTTTTTCCTGTACATTTTGGGAACTGCAGCAGCAATCCCGGTAAATTTTTTTTCTGTTATTACATCTCTCCCTCCTGATATTAGTTTAGAAATCCTCCATTGAAAAGAAAATGTTCTTTCCCTGGCCGATGTGGCTCAGTTGGTTGAGGGTCATCCCACACACCGAGAGGTCACCAGTTCAATTCCTGGTCAGGGCATATGCCCGGGTTTTGGGCTCAAGCCCTGGCAAGGGGCAGGAGGCAGCTGATTGATGTTTCTTTTTCACATCAATTTCTCTCTCTCTCTCTCTCTCTCTCTCTCTCTCAATAAATAAAGGCAATTTTTAAAAAATAAAATGTTCTTATATAGTGGCTTACAATGTTTTTGTTTGTTTTAGTCACATTACATATTTTTTGCCCAAGTGAGGAATGGATGCTTAGAAAAATTGAGATATGGTACTTTAAATATATATATTTCTTTCAGAACTAACAGATTCTGTAAGATGCCTTATATATGTAGCTGAAAGTGCTGATTATCAGTTTATTAGTCAGGAAATATGCCCAAATACAAAAGAGCACAGGGAGAAATAAATTCTCCTCAGGAAGCTCATCACATTAGCATGAGAAATTTAAGAAATTCGTATGAGAAATCGTGGAGGGCACAGCCACGCTCTCCAGCAGCATTTTCTTCAAGGTCAAATACAACCTGGATGAGAAATGCTGAGTCTGTAATAAAAACAGGAACCAAGGGGTTAGGGACAGGAAATGGTACGGTAACCACAAATCAGTTCTTAACTCGTCCTTAGGGAGTTGTTCAAATAAACACACTGAAAATAGACAGGACTAAAACATCTTTTTTTTTCAGTCACATATACTGGCCCCACCATTCACACAGCAATAAATCAGCTGTACAAATCAAATCCTTTGAGACATATCAGCAGCCTCAAAATAATGTGGAAAATAAAAGATATATATATATATATTCTCCATGGCTGGTGACCATTTGAATGTCCCCCCAAAGAGCCATATCATCCATCCTTAACCAAACGAAAGGATTTGTGTATTTTTTTTCTTTTTCACCAAATGGAGCAATAGGGCTCCTTTAAATAGACAAAGAAGTTTATCTGTTGTCCCTGCTGTCCCTCCCTCTCAGACGCGATCCCAGCTAGTGAATAGCTTCTGGCTGACAGATGTGTCAGCAAAGACAAACGCCATGCCACCAGACCAGGCAGTTCTGAGGAAACAGAATTTATGACCACTGCCAAGAGTCATGTGTAAATAGTGTGGAGCTACTCCAGCTGAAATTATACATTGTCCTTGGAAATTACAAACAAGGGATACATTATGTTCAGCACAGAAAGGGGCTCCCACAGAACCATTGTTTTCCCCTGAAAATGTGTTTTGCCCTCGAAGCTGTTGCTGCTATGCAAACGGGCATCAAAAGTAGGCTTTGAAAGAAGTGTTTGAATGACCTGCCTGCATAGAGACACATTCCAGATGTTTCTTTTCTAGGACAATTTGTTTATCACACAGACCTAGAAAATGCTCAAAATACCTTCTCCTAGCTCTGTCTATTAGAAATCTTGTATCATTCCCCCCTCCTGCGAGTTCTCCAGAAGTCAGGGCGTTGATTCTGTGTGGTTACAAATTCCATGCAGATATCCAGAGGGTACGTTGTTTAAAATATAGATGTGAGCCTAAGGACAAAACAACTTCATTTTCAAGAAACTTCTGAAAGAAAAGAAGCTGCCGTGTTCTTGTGCATCTCTTCCATTTTGAGGAGGGGAAATTGGAGAGGAAGGGAGCAGAGAGGAGGAGCAGTCCTCCACTAATAAGCCTAAAATCTCCTCCAGCCTTGGCTTACGTGATGCCCCTGCCAGCAACTTACCAACCTGGCTGCCATTCTTTCTCCTTTTCCCTCTTACAAATAGCTTCTTTGGAAATTTTAAAACATATTATCCTTCTTCTTAGTTGGTAATAAGAAGCAGGAGAGCAAACCACATCTAAAATAAATCCTGTACTCCCAGCCTTTCCTTATATTGCACAATCAGCACTGCAGGACCTGCTAATGGAATAAAGATTAGTCCATCCAAATAGAATCTGAGTCTTATACTAGTACTTATACCTGATCTGACATCTGAGTGTCCACAGCATCTCTTTAATAAAGACTCATGGAGACTACCTGCCTAAGATACCAGACACTTTGTATTATTACCACTGCATGCTATTGCTACTAGCCATAGTAATTTTTCACTTAGGTAACTCCTTAAAACTTATAACGTATTTTAATATACATGACCTTATCTTTTTTATGTATTTTTTATTGTTGGTAGTATTAGATATATCTCCCATTTTCCCCTTCTTTCCCCACTCTTCCCAGCCCCTACACCTCCCTCAGGTCTTCACTACCCTATTGCCCGTGTCTATGGGCTATGCATACCTATAATAATAAAAACATAATATGCTAATTAGACCGGACAGCCGAACGACCTTCCGGACGTCATTCCGGACATCCTTCCAGACAAAGCTGCGGCGGTGGGGGCTGAGGCAGAGGCAGTTAGGGGTGATCAGGCAGTCAGGCAGGCCAGTGGTTAGGAGCCTAGTGAATAGCTTAATTCACTAGGCCCCGGATTGCAAGTGGGATGTCCGACTGCCGGCTTAGGCCTGATCCCCCTGGATTAGGGATCAGGCCTAAACCGGCAGTCGGACATCCCCCAAGCAGTCCTGGATTGCGAGAGGGAGCAGGCCAGGTTGAGGGACTCCCCACCACCCCCCACCCTGTGCATGAATTTTGTGCACCGGGCCTCTAGTAAGTATGTAAGTTCTTTGGTTTATCTCTTCTCATCCTCTCAGCCCCACTTTGAGGTATGTCAGTCTGTTCCATGCCTCCCTGCTTCGGGTCTTATTTTGTTGGTCAATTCATTTTGTTCATTAGATTCCACACATTAGTCTGTTCTTTGAGCAGGCTAAATAGAATTCCATAGTTTTGAAGCCACATGTGGTATTTTTCTTTCTCAGTTTGGCTTATTACACCTAGTGTAATATTTTCTAGGTCCATTCATGCTGTCCCAAAGGGTAAGAGATCCCTCTTTTTTACAGCTGTATGGTATTCCATAAAATAAATGTTCCACAGATTTTTTTTATCCATTCATCTACTGATGGGCACGACCTTATCCTGATATTTCTGCTTACTTCACCTTGAGAGAGACAGGTTAAAGAGGAACAAAACTACAGATAGATAGTAAATAGGTGAGTCAAGACTTGAAGGGAGGTGTCTTATCTCAACTTCTCCAAACAGATCTCTGATCTGTTCTTGTTATTGTTGTTGAATCTCACCCAATGATATTTTTTCCATTGATTTTTAGAGAGTGGTAGAGAGGGAGGGAGAAAGAGAGAGAGAGAGAGAGAGAAACACTGATGTGAGAGAGACACATCCATTGGCTGCCTCCTGCATGCACTTCTACTGGGGCCAGGGATAAAACTTGCAACCCAGGTACATGGCCTTGACCAGGAATTGAACCTAAATCCTTCAGTGCATGTGCCAGTGCTCTAACCACTGTGAACACTGGCCAGAGCATGCCTCCGATCTTGCTAGAAATAGACAGAGCCATCCATCTAGTGGAAATAATACACCTTAACTACTTTTCCCTACTAGACTTGGTGTTCTGTTCCACAGTTTTTTAATTAGTTGACATTAAATTATTTTTATTAAAGGATTTCTTGATGAATATAGGCTGATAATGTTAAGGAAGTAAACAAATATTGAATAAAAGGTTTATAGCCTTTCTGCTAATTATCAGTGAGTAATTAACTTAAGCAAACGTACAATGCTATACCCTATGGTTAACTTAATTTAACCTCAACTTTCTGCTATACAAACAATATTTTTCAAAATTATAAAGTACAATTGCTTTGTAAAAGTTTGAAAAACACAGAAAGTAATTCCAAAACTCAAAATTTATTGTTATTGAAACTTTATTTTCACCCAGTCTCTGCATGTATAACTTTTTCTTAAACATGATTGGGATTCTGTTTTCACTTAAGATTATATTCTGGACATTTGCTTGTATCCTTATAAATTCTAGAGAATATCTTTTATTTTTGAAATGAAGTGTATTGCTACTAATAATCCTATATAATAAAAGCCCAGAGACTGAATGGCGAAACAACCAGAATGACCAGTCAACCAGTCTCTATGATGCACACTGACCACCAGAGGGCAGACGCTCAACACAAGAGCTGCCCCCTAGTGGTCAGTGGAGCAGCCGCTCAGAGTGGGGGTCCACAGCCACTCGTCTGACCAGGGTGAGAGGCACTCCCACAGCGGGCCAATCCCCGCAGTCCCTGCACCCCACCCCCACCCCCAGTGCATGAATCCCGTGTACCAGGCCTCTAGTGATGACAATAACAGACTAACTAAAAATTTTAAACATTAACATCTATACATGAATAACAAACCAATTTTTTAATTTTCAGACAAATGCAAGGTTCCTATCTGACCATTCCCAACCAACTGCTGAGTCCTTGCGTTCCATCCAACAGGCTGAACTGTTAGTAACACCTGGCAACACTACGGTGCCCATTTTAGGGGGTGAAGATGCAGAAGATGAAAAGGAAACTATGGTATCTGTAGAAGAGCAGCCCAACAATCAGGTAAAAGTCACATAGTTATGCTAAGATAATTTCCAAATTCTCCAAAGTTTTCCATTTCAAAGCATGGCCAAAGGGATTATTTCATTCTCATCTCAGTTTAATTTTTTATATCATATCAATTGCCTCCGATCACTAAAAGAATTGTGAGAATTAATGAGTTTTACTCCTTCAATTGAGGTGCTATATAATTGTTTCATTTCACAAAATTCAAATTCAGGTAAAACTTGTAGCTATAGAATATGAAGAACATTATAAATGTAAGTTTACATGTCATTATATTAACAAAGAATAATAAATATTAAATGTTGGCTTTATGAATTGTAAATGTGAGGTATATAATAAATTATCATTTGTTTCAAAATAAACATTTTTCTTTTAAGGCTGAAAAATCTGCAGTACAAAAATTAAAGGAGAAAAATCATGACCAGTCAGCAGATCAGGGATTACAGGATCAAGAGGAAAGTGAAAGTGACTTAAGTGAGAATTTAGAGGACGCACTCGCTGGAGGTACATTGGACCTAAAAGAAGATATGAGTGAGCCTCAAAAGGAAAAACTCCCAGAGAATATTGATTTCCTTGCTCCTGATGTTAGTCCCACTGTAGATTCTAACCAACAAGAAAGCATCACAAAGACAGAGGAAAACCAAGAGCAGCTTATAACTGATTCACATCATCATCTAAACAGGAGCAGCAAACATGGTGAAGACCTAGGTGATGAAGAAAACCAAGAGCAGGATCCAAACATTCCAAATGGAGAAGAGGAAGGGACGAGACTAGAGCCAAGCGAAGTAGGGAGAATTTCCCCAGGAGCATTCTAACAGCAAGCAGGAAGAAGACACTGCCCTATCTGACGATATTTTGGAAGAGTCCAGTCAACCAACTCAAGTAAGCAAGATGCAGAAAGATGAATTTGAGGAGGGTCACCAAGAACAAGAAGAGGATAACTCCAATGAAGAAATGGAAGAGGAGACTGCATCAAAAATCAAGAAGCACAATCAAGATACTGAATGGCAGAGCCAAGAGGGAAAAGCTGGCCTTGAAGTTATCAGCAACCCTGAGGAGAAGGAGAAAAAGACTGTTTCTGAGGCTTTACTCGCAGAGCCTGCTGCTGGTGGTGGTGATGATGGCCCCAGGCACAGTGCAAGCGACGACTACTTCCTCCCAAGCGAGGCCTTCCAGGAGGCTGAAAGGGCTACTTCTGATAGCTATCACATCAAATATGAGGAGCAAAGAGAAAGAGCTCCTGAGAATGAGAATGAAGATGCCAGTGAACCTGGAGAATCCCAAGGGGTGAGATTATTTACAGTGATGCTTGTCTGATAAAGCAGTTAGCTTTATCAAGAAGCAGCCATGACCTTTCTCTGTGCTTTCCCAGTCTCCTATGCTTACTTACCTCTATCAGTACACTACTAAATATATTGCAGCTTCTTATTTTTCTCTGCATCTCCATTATTAGGCTGAAAATGACTACTTTATTTTGGTTCCCCTAGAAGCAGATCTTGAATCTTAGTGCAGGTTTTGTTTGTTGTTGTTGTTTTGTTTTTGTTGTGTGTGTGTGTGTGTGTGTGTGTGTGTGTGTGTGTGTGTTTGGGTGGGGGGCAGAATTGTTGTTTTTGTTTTGTTTTTTTAGAAGTTCAGGGAACAAAGAGGAGTGGAGAAGTGACACAGGAAAGGAAAGGAAGCTAATCAAAGGTACCTGATTTATTCAGGCTTAGAGGGGTGTCAGTTCCCTACAACTTGCAGTCTGTTCTTTGAGCAGGCTAAATAGAATTCCATAGTTTTGAAGCCACAAAGACACAGATGCTGGCCGTTGGAAGTCCCTGGAGCTAACTAGAATGGTAAACAATGACTCTGACAGATAGGAGGGGTGGGAGACACTGACTGCTCTAATGCCTTGAGGGCAGGTAGGTGTCAGGTCATATCAAGTTGGATTACCAACTTCTAGCAAAATGCCTCTAACATAACAGGAGATCCAGCAATGTCTGCTGATTTAGTTATAAAGATGAAGAACAAACACTTGAGCTACAAACCTCATGAAGCAAACAGACACAAAATGATAATTGGGAGACAGCAGAATGAGAGAGGGGTAGGGGGAAGCATATTGTTATTTGGTTATTTAATCATTTGGAGCTTCTGTGAAAAACCTTGGCAGCCACCCACCAGGAAGTCTTGACAGCTTTTGGTGGGCAAGGTCAATAACCTCGATTTCTGAGAACTCTGCTGCATTCTAAGAGAGGAATTTTCTTCACTTTAGAACCTGTAAGGAACCTTTACCAGGAGCTTCACAGAGATTACTGAGGTAACATGTCTTACCCACAGAATTGCACGATGATACTCTATTTCTACTGTTTTCCCCAATCCCAAGGGGAGGTTCCAACTTTGCTCCTGATGTTAGTTAGTTCCAACTTTTATTGCGTAATCCCCAGAGATAGAGCCTGAATCCAGTGCAGGAAGATGGAAATAGCTCCTGTTCTCAAAGGATTGCTGTCTATTTCCACAGTTATGACTGGTGTCTCTTTTTGAGATCTGACGTGATTTGGATATGAAAAGTTCAGTGAATGTATGCACATCAGAAATATAAAATAGGTAACAGCTTGCCAATAGACTTAACCTTCTCCTCTTGTTATTATAAAGGCCAAAAAAGCAGAGAGCTCACTGAATGAAGATGAAAGTTCAACTGAAGGCAACTTTAGAGTATACGATGTTGGTGAGTATGGGCTGTTTGTGACTATATCAAGGAAGAGATGGAATCGGCTATATCAGGCTACCCCTATCCCTTTATTTCACAGAATTCTCCTCTCCCCAGTTCTCCCTAAGGAAATGCTCTCATAAATTATAGACATTCTCTCTCTCTTTTTAAAAATTGATTTGAGAGAGAGAAATGAAGAGAGACAGAAACATCAATCTGTTGTTCCACTTACTTATGCATTCATTGGTTGCTTCTTGTATGCGTATATCAGGGATCTAACCTGAAACCTTGGCATATCAGGCAGGCGATGCTCTAACCAACCGAGCTACCTGGTCAGGGCCTGTTGTAGACATTCTCTTGCCCGCATTTCATATACAGTAGTCTACCCCATTCGCAGTTTTGCTTTCCAGTTTCAGCTATCTGCAGTCAACATCGGTCCAAAAATATTAAATTTTTCCAGTGATGAACATCATCTGCTCCTGACATCCAGCCATCAATATCATCATGATGATCCAGGCTCTCCCAAAACCAACAATCTCCCCCCTGGCATATCGCCAGAAGGTCAATAGTAGCTTAAAGCTACTTCACGATGCTTAGTTTATAAGTTATACTTTACCATAGGTATGTATGTATAGGAAAAAAACGTAGTATAAAGTGTTTAGTACTATCCATGGTTTCAGGCATCCACTGAGGGTCTTGGAAAGTATTCCCTGCAGATGAGGGGGACTACGATATAGCTATGAGTATGTGTGTTTACCAAATGGAAGTCCTGTTGCAATATTACTGAATTTAGAATTCATTTTATCTAAATCCTTTTGCCTCTGAGAGGAATTAATTCTACCTTCTTGATTCTTAAATCCATAACTTACTAGGAAATTTAGATCCCATATTTAATTAAAACCTAATTCCCAATCACAAATATTTTTAATTCCAACACAACAAAATTCTCATGGCTTACTTAACTTCTAGACAAATTGCACTATAGACTTCAGACTATGACTATTGTTTGTTTTTCCTAAATTTCTGAGCCAAAGTGTATAGAACAATCTAGACTATTGTGTAACATAGTCTATGCCAGAGGACCTGACCTGAAAATTGACATTAAAATGGTTTCTGAAGTTTTCCCAAATTTTCCCTTCTTAATGAAAGTGGAGCTAATTATCTGGGTGAATTTGAGTTTATATATTCAATTTAGCTTACCCTGTCCAAACTTTTATCTTAGATTCTTGCATGAACTTCCAGTGTAAAAGAGGACACATGTGCAAGGCTGACCAACAAGGAAAACCCCACTGTGTTTGCCAAGATCCAATGACTTGCCCTCCTACAAAACTCCTCGACCAGGTAAGTATTCTACAAACTGGTCTCTACGGCACACCAACTAGTGATTTACATGAAAGAAGCTATTGAAATTTTTTGTAATAAAAAGGTAAAAGCCCAGGTTATCATCTAATATTTGAATTAATATTAAGTAGGAACAAATGGCAGCCAAATCAAAAAATTTCAACTGTGCCCTAGAAAGGTAATAATGGCACTGATCTATAGAAATCATTTTAAAAGTCACTATCCTTGGAACATCTTCAGTTTCATTCTACTGAGCTTATCTGAAGTTAACTAGTCATCACCATTGGTATAACTTAGTTAATTTTTTGTGCCCAATGGGATAGTTATAATTTTAATAGCCTCACCTACCTGACCACCTGTGGGGCACAGCACAGTGAGCTTTAAGGAGCTGAGCGTTTTCCCAATGAGCATGCAGGGACATGAGTTTTTTCTCGTGCTTGTCTTTCCTAGGTTTGCGGCACTGACAATCAGACCTATGCTAGCTCCTGCCATCTGTTTGCTACTAAGTGCAGACTGGAGGGGACCAAAAAGGGGCACCAACTGCAGCTGGATTACTTCGGAGCCTGCAAATGTAAGAGTCCATCACTACTACCAGCCACCATTGCTCAGAGGGTTGGGTGAATCTGTGCATATCTGAACAACATACTTACATGTGCTCATACATATGCTAACAGGAGAAAGCTAATATAGTCCTGAACCCAGACTGCACATTAAAACCAACCTGGGAGACTTAAAAAAAAAGAAGAAGAAAAAGCAGAATGCCCAGGCTTTAAGCATAAGAGATTTCAATTTTATTGAACTGGGTTGGAACCTTGGTTTGTTTTGTTTTTTCCATTTGTTTTTAAAGTAACCTAGACAATTCTAATGTGTGGCTGGGATTCAGGACCACTATACAATGTTATCCACTTAATAATTGAGATGAATCACTGGAATTTTGCTAAATTATTTGTCCTTTTCCCTAGTCAAGTTAAGCCTCTGCCAAGAACTTTTATGACAACATATTCTTCCAGAAGTTTTTTTGTATTTTTTTTTAATCCTCTTCCTTTCCCAGGATATTCTCAATTGTCTTTGGATCTCCTCACTGCTAAGTGATTCTCCACATCAGCAGTGCTCACTAATATTTCCGGTTCTCCTCTCCTAGACCCAGGAGAGGACTGAATGTCTCAGGCCCCTTGCTTTTAGATGTAACCATATCAGTTGCTTTGTCCAAGGAAATTTGAGCAAAAATCACCCATGTGCACTCTGGGCAGCAGCATTTCAGAGCCGCTGTGTGGTTCTCCCCGCTCCCTTTTCCCTGTGTTGAGAGGTGGCGTCTCCATCGTGCTGAAGCCCAGAGAGACTGCCATGAGCAGAGAGCCCTCCTGCCAACTTGTGCTGGGCTTGCAGTGGTCTCAAGAAAGAAACCGTCGATGCAATGTTGACTGCATAGTTAATACCACTGTCTGATATATTTGAAACTTGATAAGAGAGTAAATCCTGAAAGTTCTCATCACAAGTAAAAAAAATTTTTGTAACTATGTGAGGTCATGATGGATATTAACTAAACTTACTGTGGAATCATCTCACAATATATGCATGTCAAGACGTTCCTCTGCACACCTTAAATGTGTGCGGTGTTGTATGTCAATTGTATCTCAGCAGAACTGAAAAAACAAATGTTGGTTCCTTTAAGCCACTGAATTTCAAAGTATTGCATGGTGACCACAGTAAGAGCTAACTTCTAGCTTTTTCTCTTTTCTCCTGATAAACAGCCGTGTCCTCCACCTCTAAGTCCCAGCTCTCCGGTTCTGGAGACGCGGTACTCAGCCCTGGCTGCACATCTAAGCTACCGTTGGAGCCTGTGAAACATCCTGATATCAGGCTCCACCCAGAGCAATCAAATCAGAATTTCTTTGA
The DNA here is from genome assembly GCF_000147115.1 of Myotis lucifugus. Lineage (NCBI taxonomy): Eukaryota > Metazoa > Chordata > Mammalia > Chiroptera > Vespertilionidae > Myotis > Myotis lucifugus. The sequence goes on along the minus strand of NW_005871060.1, from coordinate 8,252,674 downwards.
GTGGAAGCTGGCATCTGATAGGTTTCTTCAACACCCAGGGCAGTGCTGCTGTGCCGCCAGGGTTAAGGGCCATTTGTGGTGGCTGGGCCGTGAGGGTGCTGTCAGTCGACACACTTCCTGTTCTGAGGACTTGCCATAGGACAGGAGTAAGACCCAAAGGTTAACATCGATTTACTTTCTGCTTGAAACAGCTATTCCTACTTGTACGGACTTTGAAGTGACTCAGTTCCCTCTAAGAATGAGAGACTGGCTCAAGAATATCCTCATGCAACTTTATGAGCCTAACCCTGAACATGCTGGATATTTAAATGAGAAGCAGAGAAATAAAGTAAGTTATGCACAGGTCAGCTCCCTACGCGTCTGTCCAGAAGGCCTGAGGAAAAAAGGTGTGAGGGCATAGGTGGGGAGGGGGTTACCTCCCTAAGCGTATAGCAAAAGCCCACTTTGCCTCCCCAGTCTGGTTGGCACATATGGAATAGTAGCGGTGACCATTCATGCCACAAGATATGGGACATGCTAAACCACCCCATTCCGATGCAAAGGGCAGTAGCCTGAGGGAGAGCTGTCTAACTCATACCTAGAGCAACCTCTGTTTAAGCAAGCTGAACCTCAATTCAGCATTTATATATTCATGCCCAGACATATTATTTAAACCTAAATGTCTTTTTGCCCTCATAGGCCAGACATAGATTTATGGTATAAGAGAATTCATTACTCACAATGTCAGTAATATATTAATATTAAAATGTGCAGAATATTGATTCCAGAAGGTCCCAGGAAAAATTTATTCCAGTAGCTGGAATTGATTTATGTGCTGGAGATACAAAAATAAACAAAACAAAGATATCTGCCTTCATGAGCTAACATTCTAGGCAAAAAGACAGACTCTTAACAAATAAGTGTATATGTGCATGTGTAAATATATGATTTGTGCATGCATATGTATATATTTGCATATGCAAATATGAACATACATGCAAATGTATAAAATATGCCAGGTGAGATGGAATGTGCTATGAAGAAAAAATAAAACAAGAAGATGGGTGCACCTAAACTGTGTCAACGCTGTTTATAGGTTGTAAGAGGAGGACTAAGAGTTGGCCATTGATCTGGCATGTGATGATCATAGTTGATCTCGACAAGAGCTATTAATGCAGAATGGAGAGGAGAAAAACTTTAGTGGACAGGGTTCAAAATAGAATAAGAGGAAGGATACAGAAGCAGCAAGTATAAACAATATTTTCAAGAGATTTTGCTGCAAAGGAAAACAGTGAAATAGGGAGGAAGCTGGAGGGGGATGTAAGTTTAAGAGTTCCAGCTCCCAGTGGGAGATGGTGGAGGATCTCCTGTGTTTCTGGAAATAAGCCAGTGAAGAAGGAAAGGTGCCCAACTGCCATAGGTTATCTTGAGTAGATGAGGAGGGGTGGGGAGGGGTGGGCTCTGGGCACCAGTGAGGGGAGGGCTTAGATTAGGAGCACAGGAAGTTCATGCACACTGATAAGGAGGGAAGGTGGTAGATGTGGTCATGGGAATGGTTAGAAGTTCTGTTCTGATTGCTTCCAATTACTCAGTGAAATAACGGGTAACACCACAAGCTAGGAGTTTTGCACACATTTCCCCAAAATAATTTCTATCCCCTCTCTTTTATTACATCATCACAGAGAGCCGTGAGAGCATTAGAAACAAAACAGAACTTTCAGGTAGGGTGGACAAACAGTATCGCACTAGGGCTGCACTGAGCCTGAGCAGGCAGTGGATGGCAATACCCCGAGGATTAAGAATGGAGTATGCCAACGGGGGGAGAGTGGGCTTTTCACTCAGTAATCAACAATTTTGCCTAAATCAGTTAAAATCTTCTCATAGTTTTAAGGAATGCAATAAACATTATTTAGTTAAAAGAAAAAAATCAAAAAGGACAAATTTCTTCTGAAAACTTAAGTTGTTTTACTGTTGGCTGTTATTCTATGTAGAAAAAAGAAAGGCTGTTGTTGATTAGAAGGCATTTCATTTGGTCTCATACAATGGCCTGGGCTTGTTTTCCTCCGTCATGGTATTACATTGCTCTTCAAGTAAGCTTTAGCAAGGGATAATTTGATTACATTTCTCTGATGATCTTTCTCCCTTCCTAATTCCAGGTCAAGAAAATTTACCTGGATGAAAAGAGACTCTTGGCTGGGGACCATTCCATTGACCTTCTCTTAAGGGACTTTAAGAAAAACTACCACATGTATGTGTATCCTGTACACTGGCAGTTCAGTGAACTTGACCAACATCCTATGGACAGGTAAGAACTCTTTACCTTCCCATGACCAGGTCACTTCACTGATTTAATGTCTAATTATATCGACAAAGAGAATTCTAAACAGATTTAGGGGATTTCCCAGTTCTAGTCTAGAAGACTGAAATGTCAAATAAATGTGGTTTGGTGTTTAAACACAAAACTGCTTTGAAAATAATAGAGTCTGGCCACACCCCAGCTCCCAAGTTCACACGTTTCCCACTGAGACTCTTCTAATTCTCTCACTCTTGATCCTAAAGTCCCAAGATAATCTGATTGGCCCAACTTGGGTCAAGTGCTACATCTGGAACAATCAGGTAGGGCCAGTTTGCAGAAACATGATCTCTGGGGTGCACCCCTACAAATTTAGAATGGCGGGAGGGCAGTTTTCAATAAAAAAGGAAACCTTAAGAATTGACACCCCAAAAGCTGTCTATCTTACCCAAAGATAGTTTCTTTCATTTGCAACTTTTCATGAGCGTTCTATTCGTTTGGCATAGTCAGCAATCTTGTGGAAGAAAGACGCCCTTGGTGATTCTAAGAGTTAACTTTCACACACAAGCTACTCAGCTAATAGGCTGCCATGAATTTCATTGCAGAGTCTTGACACATTCGGAGCTCGCTCCTTTGCGAGCATCTCTGGTGCCCATGGAACACTGCATCACTCGCTTCTTTGATGAGTGTGACCCCAACAAGGATAAGCACATCACCCTGAAGGAGTGGGGCCACTGCTTTGGAATTAAAGAAGGTAAATTCATCATCATTCTCTACCAGTGGTTCCCAACCTTCCTGATGCCGCGACCCTTTAATACAGTTCCTCATGTTGTGGTGACCCCCAACCATAAAATTATTTTCGTTGCTACTTCATAACTGTAATTTTGCTACTGTCATGAATCGTAATATAAATATCTGATATGCAGGATGTATTTTCAGGGGCCGCGACCCACAGGTTGAGAACCGCTGGAACCTAAGCCCTGTAGCCCTCATAGAGACGGCCTGCTGTGTGTTCCCATCAAAACCTAGAAACTGCAAAGTGGCAGCATCCCAGGCAGGACTCCTTCAGAGAAAGTACTCTCATGGCAAGGTTATCTCTGACTCCCTTTATGCTGCTCAAAGAGTAGCAAGTGTGAATATTTAGAGGATAACTGCATTGAGGTCTCAGCAGTTGGTTAAGCCTAATAAAATGATGTGAGCCCAGAGAGTTGTGGCAAATCTCAGAAGGCTGCCCTTCTGAGAAAAGGATTTGATATCCTTCCTTAACCTGGGCATTGCATATATAATTGATTTCAGAGAGGAAGGGAGAGGGAGAGAGAGAGAGAAACATCAATGATGAGAGACAAGCACTGATCAGCTGCCTCCTGCACATCCCACACTGGGGATCAAGCCCACAACCCAGGCATGTGCCCTGACTGGGAATCAAACTGTGACCTCCTGGTTTGATAACTAATTCATCATATTCTAACGCTCAATCACTGAGCTACACCAGCCAGGCTGGACCAAACTTTTAAAAAATCATATGTGAAGAGTAAAACAGCCAGCCTGCTTCTGCCGATGGGAGACATCAGAAGAATCTCAGAGTTCATTACCAACACACCAACAAGAGCTGGGTCTTACATCACAAGTTGTATCCCAATAGTATTCCTTTAACCCAAAAGTGACCCATTACTTCATCTTCAGTGACAAAAATAAAAAATTAAATTAAGAGGGTTTTTCTTTACTTACTCCCACAGTGGAGGAATTTAAATTTAGACATTTATTTTGCTAGGTTATGTCTTAATCTACTTGCTTTTCTTTTCCTAAGTTAGAGTTGATTTTTATGAGCAAGCATGTTTTCAATAATCAAAATTTGAAAGATTTTTTTTGTTGTTGTTGTTGTTAATCTTCACCTGAGGATATTTTTCCATTGACTTTTTAGAGAGAGTGGAAGAGAGAGGGAGAGACAAAGAGAAACATTGATGTGAGAGAAACACATCAATGGGTTGCCTCCTGCACATGCCCCAACCCGGGCCTAGGCCAGGGAGGATCCTGCAACCGAGGTTCATGCCCTTGACTGGAATTGAACCCTGGACCCTTTGGTCTGCAGGCCGAGGCTCTATCCACTGAGCCAAACTGGCTAGGGCTGAAAGATGTTTTTAAAAATAGAAAATCAAAACTGCTTACAATGTAAATGAACAGTGAAGATCAAATCCTTAAGACTGAGGTTTCAGACATATATTCACAATATACATGTAGAATAACATATGACCAAGCAGTAAATTAAGTTCCTCAAAGATCAGAAGTTCCCCAAAAGAGATAACTTATGTGAACTTCACTTTTAAAGTAGTCTTTATGCACATGTATAATGCCTTGAAATTAGAAAGAGCTGTGAATATGATGAATTAGTTATCTATATATCCTATATAATAAAAAGCTAATATGCAAATTGACTGAACAGTGGAACAACTGGTCGCTATGACACACACTGACCACCAGGGGGGAGATTTTCAATGCAGGAGCTGCCCCCTGATGGTCAGTGCACTCCCATAGGGGGTGCGCCGCTCAGCCAGAAGCCCGCTTACAGCTGGTGAGCGCAGCCATGGTGGCGGGAGCCCCTCCCACCTCCACAGCAGCACTACGGATGTCCTACTGCAGGCTTAGGCCTACTCCCGCTGGACATCCCTTGAGGGGTCCTAGACTACAAGAGTGCACAGGCCAGGCTGAGGCACCTCCCCCGCTTGAGTGCACAAATTTTGTGCACTGGACCTCTAGTCTATATATAAAAAAGCCCAGCGACCCTTACGGCGGAAGGACCAGAACAACTGGTAGCTATGACACACACTGACCACCAGGGGGGCAGATACTCAACACAGGAGCTGCCCCCTGGTGGTCAGCGCACTCCCACAGCGGGAGCACCACTCAGCCAGAAGCCGGACTCATGTCTGGCAAGCGCAGCAGCGCTAAGGAGTGGTGAGCCAAGTAGTAAGGAGCGAGCAGGCGGGCAGTTAGGAGTGAGGGGTCCTGGATTGTGAGAGGGCTCAGGCCAGGCTGAGGAACCCCCTTCCCCATGCACAAATTTCCTGCACTGGCCTCTAGTTTATTGATAAATAGGCAAGCAGAAAGTATTAGTTCTTTTTCTCTACAATATTATTCTGTGAAATAAGCACAACCATAATGAGCAAAGAATGTATGTTTTTGTAAGCAACCAGTTCTGTGTATTAGTTGTCTGTTGCTGCATAACAAATCACCTAGCCTGGCCAGAGTGGCTTAGTTCGTTGACATCATCCTGTACACTGAAAGGTTGCAGGTTCGATTGCCGGTTGGGGCACGTGTGAAAGGCAGCCAACTGGTGTTTCTCTTGTTTCTCTCTCACATTGAGATGTGTGTGTGTGTGTGTGTGTGTGTGTGTGTGTGTGTGCACGCACGCGTGCACGTCTCCCCCTGCCACCCACCATTCTGGAGAGGGAATAACGTGGCTGGGGCAGGACGTACTTGTGTATGCCCTTTTAGATGGCACTTGATTTTAAAGAAGGAAGCAAAAGACAAATATGAACAGAGACCGTTTATTTAAGGAAACTGTGGCCACTGTTCAGCACGCAGGCTCCCTCAGGCTCTGGGCTGGGCGGTTGTCTGGGAGGAGCAGGAAGAGCTTAAAGTCCAGTGACTGCAAAGCTCCTAATGGTCTTGTTTGTTCAGTGTGGTTTGGCTGTGATTACGTTATTATGAAGAAGGGAAAGAATTATCACACAGTAAGCCAATAAAGCAGATATGAAACATTCAGTCAGAACCAGTAAACAAGTTACTGCTTTGGGATACAGATAGGGAAAGCAAAAACAGGTATGTCTCAGTTTATAAGTATATCCTTCCTTCCCTCTGGGCTGAGAAATCAACAGAAGGACACGATAATTTTAGCCAGACTTTTCCTGAATTTTAATGGCCTTTGATGTGAACTAAATGTGCTCAAATATTCCAGCTCTGTCATTAACTGGCTATGTGAATTAGGGTATGCCACTCGTCCCCCACAGGTCTCATTTTCCTTCTATGTCTAAAAAGGGGTTCATTTAAGAGGTGGTGGAGTCTTACTTATTTACTGCCCAGGACATAACATGTGTATGTATACTTATTGACACATATCCACACTAATTTTTAGGAAAGCCTTCCTAGTGGGACTAATAGGGTAAACAAGTTGGATCATGCAGGTCCTACTAAGCCAGTTAAAAACATCACCCTAGGAGTCCTGGAGGATCACCAAAGTGTTTTAAACAGGGAGTGATTTCATTGGGTTTATATTTAAGGAAGATTCTTTTGGTTGCATTGTGGAGAAGCCAAAAAACAATTGAGAAGATGTTGTGGTAGATTTAGGCAAGAGTTGATGAGAGCTTGAACTAGGGCAGTTACATTAAGGAAACGAAAAATAAACACATTCAAGTTATATATTAGAAACCTATTCAAGATATATTCAAGAATATAAACAAACTAGAGGCCCAGTACACGAATTCATGCACCAGTGGAGTCCTTTGGCCTGGCCTGTGGGATTGGGCCAAAACTGGCTCTCCAACATCCCCCAAGGGGTCCCAGATTGCGAGAGGGCACAGGCAGGGCTGAGGGACCCCACCAGTGCACGATCGAGGCTGGGAGGGACGCAGGAGGTTGGCCAGTGGGGAGGGCTAGTGGGAAGGTTCCAAGGCATGTCCAACCCCATCTCACTCAGTCCCAATTGGCCGGACCCCAGCAGCAAGCTAACCTACTAGTTGGAGCGTCTGCCCCCTGGTGGTCAGTGCGCATCATAGCAACTGGTCGACCAATTGACTGTCTGCCCCCTGGTGGTCAGTGCATGTCATAGTGAGCAGTTGAGTTGCCTTTGCATATCATTAGCATATTACACTTTGGTTGAACGGCCGACCAGACAACTGGACACTTAGCACATTAGGCTTTTATTATATAGGATATAAATTAGTTTATAAGTAATGAAACTATTATCCCAATTTTACAAATGAAGCCAGTGCTCCGAAGAAATAGACCAAACTCATCATTTTTCCCACTCTTGGAGTGAGAGGAAGATTTATATTGGGCAGGAGAATTACCTGGTGCCCCAGACAGGGTAGTAGCTTAGTCTGCAACAATTACTGAGTGAGGGAGGGCCATACTGGTAAGGGGCAGTCTTATAGCCCCCTGAGGATGCTGTCTTCTTCCGTAGGTGCAGCAACAAGTTCTTTTCCAATTACTAGATTGGAAATTTGATTTGTCACTGGACCTCCACTTATTTCCATTATATCTTAACAACCCTTACAGATTAGTATACTTGGCATTACTTGTCTGGGCATCCCTGCAACATCTCTATCAGTGGTTCTCAACCCTCCATCAGAACTACCTGCAGAGCTTTCTAAATGTACACACGCCACTGGCCCACCCTTGGGGGTTCTGATTCAGGAAGCCAGGCATGAAGCCTGAAATTATATATTTTTTTAAGCTTCACAGGTGACCAATGCCCTCCCCGGGCTGAGAACCATCATGCTGCCTGTTCTAATCCTTCAGCTCCAATGTTGTTTGTTTCTATTACTACTCTGGCTACTTCCTAAAAATGTGCTTTGTTTTGTTTTCGCTTTTTTACAGAAGACATAGATGAAAACCTACTGTTTTGAATTAAGATCTGAAAGAACTCAAACTTCCCAGCATCCTCCTCTATGCTGACCACTTCTGAAATCCATGCAGCTGTGATACGTGTAGATTTATATTTAGCAGAATGTTTGCATGTCTGAGAAGACAATGAGTAATTGCTAGATAACTGTATATGCACCAGCCATTTAACATTGATGTTGGAAATAAGACTTTAACATTAAGTGAAGTTGATATATGCAAAATGCTGTATGCTGTTTGTAAACAGTTTAACTCATCACACTGTATCAATTTATGAGATACGTCCTTTTGTCTGTAATACCATGTGCATGTCGAGAAAATGCAACAATGCCCTTTTGTTGTGAATGTGTATTATTTTCCATGTATTAATACCCTAATAAAATCCATAGAAATCCAAGTACTTGTTCAAGTTTTTTTCCAGTCACTTATTTAAAGAACTATATGTGAAAGATCAACCCAGGGCTCACGCTTCATATCAAATTATAATTGTGCTTCCTAGACCCTATTAGTTAAAAAAAATACAAGTGTGAACGTGGTTGGAAGAGACGTTTCCTATGGGAAACAAATGTTCAGTTGTTAAATGGTAGTTGCTCATGAATGTCCTTTGTCATAATGTAAGTTTAAACAGGGAACAAGTGAATTCAAGTGTTCTTTATCGATTCAATTAAAAATGTAGACGATTGCCGAACCGGTTTGGCTCGGTGGATAGAGCGTCGGCCTGCGGACTCAAGGGTCCCAGGTTCGATTCCGGTCAAGGGCATGTACCTTGGTTGCGGGCACATCCCCAGTGGGGGGTGTGCAGGAGGCAGCTGGTCGATGTTTCTCTCTCATCGATGTTTCTAGCTCTCTATCCCTCTCCCTTCTTCTCTGTGGAAAATCAATGAAATATATTTTTTTAAAAAATGTAGACGATTGTGCACTGCTTGATACAACAACTTTAGCTTTTATGCAGGTGTCCATGTGTTTTGGGGAGAGAGGGTGGCCCTGTAAAAATTCTACACATTTCATGTCCTCAAAATAGTGTAAAGATAACACGGACAGTGGAGATTCCTGAATTGCCTTGATGTCCAATAGAGTCAGCGGTAAACATCACTACTGTAAATTGAAGCAAGAACATTTGTCTTAAGAGAAAGTGTGTTCTCATTTGAGCTCATTTTTGGTAACTATTATTACAGTAAAAGCTAGATTGCAAAAATATAAAAGACACCATAATAGAGTTTCTAGGATCTGAAAGACCTTGTCTCCCTTACTCTACTTTAAATATTTGAAAGAAAATAAAATGTTTTTTTACATATTTTCTTACATGAAAGAAAAGACATCAATGCAATTATCTCTGATTATTTCTTTCAACAATCAGAAATGTGTTGTTGGTAAGAGCTTTATCTCTGATAGTCACTGAGAGAATGTGCCCCTAAGAACTTTATCTGTAGGATACTTACGGCAGAGTTTGTTTTTATCAGGATAATCTTCCCTGATTAACTTCAAAATTTTATTTATCTCTCTTCTTAGCTCAGTGAGTCACTTGTTCTTAACCAGAGCACATCACACCATGTCATGTCTAAGTAATTAAGTTCAATTTGATTAGTCAAAATCTAATTATTATATTTTTCCAATGAGGGAAATAATTTTAGAAATTATCCCAAATTTAGAATGTTTTTGTATGTAGCTCTAAAGAAATGTCATGGGAGGTCTTAACTAATTACAAAACAAGTTTGTATTCATGAGTTTGCTGGGAACAGTGAAATTGTACTTAGTGGTATTAATTAGATCTAAATTATCATTTTAAATGTTTTGCATGTTTTGGAATAGTGAAAAGTGATTTTTAATGCTGAAGACACTACCTAAATATTTACTAAAAATGTTTTATTTTGAAATAAAAAATATTATCTAAAAATAGAAAATTTTAGAAGCTTAACATTTTCTATCTGTTCAGGCTCCCATGTGTATCACTGCCCTAAATGACATATTGTAGAAGCACTTTAATATTCTTGGTGGTCACAGTGTTTAATTGTGGGTTGTGATAAAGACATTACCCTAATCCCAACCAAGGGGATGAAGTTATTTTCTCAGTAATCAGTCTTTAATCCTATCTCTGTGCAATTGAGAGACTTTATGAGTTGGAGTTTCTAGTCTGGAAACAATTATTCACTTTAGCTTTGAATTTTATGACTCATATTGCCCATACCCATGAAGGCATTAGTAATACAGCTTAAATACTAGATGGGCATAGAGGTACTAGGAGATCACACTGCTCCTTGAATTCTTGCTCCGAGAGCCATTTGAAGCAAAGGTAATTTTTTAAAAAGACATACAGTGTCATTTGGGTTGATTCTATTGCACTAGATAAAAGAATGTAAGATATTCTTGTGTTGGAGAATTTAATGATTTCTAATAGTTTCAGTTGACAAAGGAAAAAAGAAATTCAAGGGTTTGAATCTAAGGAAGAAAACTACAAGGGAGAGATGTGGGGAAAGCAGGGAGAGGGGGATAAGTTGCTTAAATTCAGGCAAAATAAAATGGCACAAAGTTAAATCAGTTTCAGTTTCAAATACATATGAAATAGTTGAAGAGTGACTTATATATAAAGAAGTACATCTTGCTTCAGATCCTGGGAACAAGTTTTAATAAGAACATGAATTTTTCTTCCAAAATTCAGTTCTAAAGTTCAGTGATTTGACTGGAAACTCACAAGGTAAGTTCATTTAAATTAACTGTGATTGAGGACTATAAAAAGGTTTGCTTTCTGAATCAACTAGCCAGTAAAGATGACATTGATTTGCTTTATGGAATCTACTCATATTATGCTTTTTGTCTGCCAACCCATTATGCCTTACAAGATTTTTTCCAGATCCTTTCCTCCTTGAGAAATTAAAATTGTCAGTAACAGCATCCAGACCATGGTGAGTCTCACAGGGTTCATAGAAGCTCAAGGTGGATTTATTTGTATATTACATAAGGAATCTCATTTGAGCCAGTAATGGTACATCCCCAATACTAAGCATGATATAACACTGGTGTTTGAAGATCTGTGGGTAGCATAACAAATTCAAATAACTTCAGGGACCGAACAGAACAGATCAGCGGTTCTCAACCTGTGGGTCGCGACCCCTTTGGCGGTTGAAGGACTCTTTCACAGGGGTCGCTTAAGACCATCCTGCATATCAGATATTTACATTACGATTCATAACAATAGCAACATTACAGTTATGAAGTAGCAAGGAAAATAATGTTATGGTTGGGTCACAACATGAGGAACTTTATTTAAAGGGCCAGAAGGTTGAGAACCACTGGAATAGATTATGAGGAAGAGTAGGAATGCAATGCTATGAAACCAGAGAATGTGTGTCTCATCTAAAGGCATTCAATGCATTTTAAAGCACAGTCTAGGCTTACAGAGCCTGAATCTAGAGGCAGAAGTTAGCCTGACCACGATTTCAACTCCTCTCCCTAAACAGTCTCTTACAATGGGAATAGGAGGTAGGCAAAAAAAAAAAACCTGATAATGATCTCCTAACCCAGTGGTTGGCAAACTCATTAGTCAACAGAGCGAAATATCAAAAGGACAACGATTGAAATTTCTTCTGAGAGCCAAATTTTTTAAACTTAAACTATATAGGTAGGTACATTGTTATTAACTTAATTAGGGTACTCCTAAGCTGGCCTTTGCTAAAAACATCCTCAATCTGAGGGGTCGACCTCAGCGAACGTACCCCCACTTCTAATGCCACTTCTTCAAAATAGACTCTCCCACGCCAAAAACCGACTTCTGCGCATGGGCCATGAAGTTTCAATCGCACTGTACGTGCGCCCACACGTGGTATTTTGTGGAAGAGCCACACTCAAGGGGCCAAAGAGCCGCATGTGGCTCGCAAGCCGCGGTTGGCCGACCACTGTCCTAACGCTTTCATTCCAGACTCCTCCCTCAGAATGGAATTTCTCATCCTGGCTGGCCTTTTGAGCACTGCCACTGCTCTGCCCATCCCTGTGAGTACTCCCCGCCAGTTGCCCACTCCACTTCCATTCTAGAGACAGTATTTCTGGGCTAGAAAGCATTTCCTATATGTTCTCATTTCACAAAAGAGGATCGTGGAGTCCCGAAATGTTGTAGACCCAGACACGTCCCGTGTTTCCTTCAGCCCAAGGGTCTTCCCAATACAAATCCCAGCTGCATGGTGCCATTTGCTAAGTGCGTGACCTTGAGCGAGGAAGAAACCCGTGGCTTCCCAGTCTGTAAAGTGAGTTATAAGAGCTACCTCAGGACCTGCAGAGAATGATAAAAATGCAGGAGCACTGAAGAGTCCTAATTGGAGCACAGGAAACTCTTAAATAAACTTAGCAAAAGAGAACAAATATTCTGCAGTGACCTAGGTCTCTCTTTTTTTTTTTTAATCCTCACTCCAGGATATCTTTCCATTGATTTTTAGGGAGAGTGGAAGAGAGAGAAAAAGACAGAGAGAAATATCGATGTGAGAGACATACATAGATTGGTTGCCTCCTGCACAAGCCCTGACCAGGGCCTGGGCCAGGGAGGAGCCTGCAACCGAAGTACATGGCCTTGACCAGAATCGAATGCAGGACTCTTTGGTCCACAGGCTGACACACTCTATCCACTGAGCCAAACTGGCTAGGGCGTGACCTAGGTCCTAATTACACAGTTTGAATTGAGTTTCATTTATAACAAGAGCACAAAACTCATGCACTGGTAGTGTCCCTAGTGGCTGTCAGCTGCCAGCTGGGGCCTCCCTCCCTTCCCCCGGCTGGCCCCACCCCCTGGTCAAACTCCTGACGACCTCCCTGTCCAGGGGACAATTTGCATACCACGCTTTTATTGTGTAGGATACCCTTACCCCAAACTGCCTCAGGTTGACTATAGCCGTGCTTTCTACATCTATACAAGTGAGATCTATGAGTCTAACCTGTGTCTATTATAGTCTGAATACGTAGGACACCAAGTAGGCAAGAAACCCTCTTCCCTGCACATTTTTTTTAACAGAGGGGTTTTCGAAGAAGTGAGGGAGCTTTCAAAATTTGTGTTTGGGGATACCAAATCTAAACTTATACTTCCATCTCCCTTCACTTTTAACTTCCAGATGCTGAGAACATTGTTGATTCAAAGAAAAACAGGCATGTAGTATTAATTAATCTGAAGAAACTTATTTCCATTCTGATCACTGGGCAGAATTAATTCAACTTTTCCTTATTAGATACTCAGCCGTGTTTTATTTCAGAGGTGAAGCCACATTACTGATGAGTATCATGCTCAGTAGCAGCTTGTTACCTACCCTCAGTTAGAATAAAATCTCTTTGTAATGAGTAATGTTTTGCCACATATGTTGCTTCACCTCATTGCTGTTATTGTTTTACAAGCTCGAACAATCTGGAGGCAGTTCCAGTGGTCAGGTAAACTTCTAGTTGTATTTTCAAAGGGCATGTTCATCATTTTAAAAGTTTGCAATTGGGGGAGGTGGGGGTAGGAGATCAACCAAAGGACTTGTATGCATGCATATAAGCATAACCAATGGACACAAGACACTGGGGGGTAGGGGAGGCCGGGGGAAGGTCAAGGGGGAAAAAAAGGAGACAAATGTACTACTTGTTGTAATATTTTAAGCAATTAAAAAAAGTTTAAAAAAATAAAATAAGTTTGCAATTGTGTGCAATCACTGACATCGTGTTTCTTCTTACAGAGATTTAGCTTTTACCCACCCCAAGGACTACCATTTTTTCCTCAGTTCCCATTTTTCCCACCTCCACGACTTCCCCCAGTAAGTATGAATTTGGGAAATCTCAAATTGTGAAGAATACTTATTAGTTGGATGATGATGATAAAAATTTCCAAATTTTAATAGAGAAATGTGAAGCTTTACAAGGTTGCCAGGCATCAGCTACTCACACTCCCCTCCCCACATAGCTTGTGGTGGAGTGTGACAAGGGACTAGCAAACTTCCCCCTAAATTTTCAGTGTCTCCTCCACTTGCCATCAAGAAAGTATTTATACTGAGTTACTTAAACTATGATGAGGTTAGTTACTCTCCATGGAGAGAATACTAACCTCTTTCTATAAGACCCATTCTTTTTTTCTTTTTTTTAATCACCTTGTTGCTTTCTTTTCTCTACAAAGTTTTTCTTCCAGCTCTTCCTAAGTTTTTCTCACAAGTCAAACAATATAATTGGTTTTCTCTTCTTATTGGACCCTCTCTCATCTTTTTAATATCTGAATTCTTATAACACTTTTTAATAAAGGTCAGAACAATGCTAAATACATAATAGAACTGCCTTTATTCTGTATGTAATACTTTTATTGATGCCAACAGCATTCATTCGGTTAATATTTACTGAGTGTCTATTACCTAATGGGGTCTATAGTGAGGGCTGGAAATACAAAAGAGTATAAGTTCACAGTCTGATGAGGAAGAGAAATTCATAAATGAAAAAAAACACTGTGATTTGATAAGTGCGTCTGCAAATGCCAAGCGGACTTCGGCTGTGGATCAAAGACTTCATTCACAGGGAGATGGCATCTGAGGCAGGATGAGAAGTGGGTGAGGCAGAGGGAACCGCAGTGCTTGGGACAGACCTAAGAAGGACCTTGCAATTTGGGGGAAGAATGACCAGTACAATGGGGCTGCAACACAGGTTGGAAACGTTAAATTTGGACAGTATTTAAGCAATGATGTTTTGGAAAGTTCACACAAATTTTAAAATAGCATCTTGCTTAACGTCTTATCACCTAAAAATATGTTTAAAACATAAATACGATTCTGTGTAATTTTGTTTTTATATCTAAATATAACAAACACCTTCCCTTTGCTGGTATTTAATTTCAAATGGTTTACTTCTCAACTTCAAGTAGGCTTTTGGAAATTTGTCACCAAAGTTACAGTCCTCACTGGAACATTCTTTTTAAACATTTTCACATGTCCTAACTGAATCTTAGCCACTAAATTTCTAAGTACTTACATTTTAATTAGTTGCTAATTATTTTTATTCTAGTCAAATCTAGGTGCATTGTTCCCCTTTCTGGGCTGACATTCAGTAAGATTTGTTTTGAATTAATACAAAATTCTAAAGTCTTGGTTTATAATTAAAATATAAGAATTTCTATATAAAATTATAGAGATGATGTCTATATCATCTCTATAATAAAATTAAGTGTAAATCTACATGGAAAAAATCACTGGTATTTGAAATGGAAACTCTTCCTTCCACTAGGTGGCAGAGTAGCATTAACTATCAGGCAAAGTTTCCCCTTCGCCACGTTTTCTCCTAATAATAGATCTTAGTGGCTGTGCTTATGGGGTAATTAAAATTGCCATGATCTGAAGAGAGAAGATTTACTTATGTCCTCTTCCTATATGAAATGGCTGAACAGGAAAAAAAATATCAGGCAAAGAATGAACTGTAGAGAAACTGATAGATTTGCAAGAATTATCAACATGTAGAACAGATTCCTGTGCTTTAGGTTTGACTAATTAAGCAAAATAAGCATACCTCTTGAAAGAAAAAAATTATGAAGCTTTGGAATCTAACCTCCACGAATTAGAAGGTGGGCTCTCTGAGGGCACATAATTGCTCCATAATTACTGGATGGATGGATGACTGGATTGATGAGAAAATGAATGCATAAGTGAGAAAAAAGCCAAAGCAAAATGTTCACATTTTATTTTATTCGCAACTCACTTTTTTCTTTTCTTTTTTTTTCTTTTTTTTTTTTTTTTGGTAGATTCCAATTCCTCTTCCTTTTCCATATAATCCAAATCAGGTAATTATACTTAAAGTTCCCTTTTAAAAAGTATTTAAATGAATACAAAACAAAACTTGAAAATTATTTCAATTTAATCTGAGGAGAATTTGATATAAGAATTAATGGTTATTACTCTCTTACAGGGATCATTAGTTATTGATACTTTGTCTGACTTGAGTCCTTTAATGTACAAATCTCGCATACTCTTGAAAACTGAACTACTTAAGACCTGAAATTTTCTTGATTATGTAGAGCAGTGGTTCTCAACCTTCCTAATGCTGCGACCCTTTAATACAGTTCCTCATGTTGTGGTGACCCCTAATTTCATTGTCACAAATTGAACATAATTAAAGCATAGTGATTAATCACAAAAACAATATGTAGTTATATATGTGTTTTCCGATGGTCTTAGGCGACCCCTGAGAAAGGGTCATTCGACCCCCAAAGGGGTCATGACCCACAGGTTGAGAACCGCTGATTTAAATTTTATTTCTGAAGGGATTGTATTGAATGAGGAATAATTACAAATGACAAGATTGACTCAGTCACAAACCAAAAAGTAAGTTGTGTATATAACAATAATCTTTCCTAAAATTATAGGAAATGACATTAAAGTTCTCTCTCATGAAGAAGTAATCCCAAAATATAGCCTTTTCCCAACCCAGTAAGCATAAGTTTAATGATCTTCCCTAAAAGTCCCTACTACATCTGGAGCTCACCAAAGAAAATGGGGGAGTTGGCTGTAGGGATTTACTTAAAATATTAGCAAATATGAATTTCAATGACATAATTTTAGTAATGCTAAGAATTCTAAAAAGCATGTTTTCATTTAATCAAGCTAATATAAAATGTGTAACATAAAAAAGATAGATAAAATGCTGAATTACACCTCCTTGATTATTTGATTGTTTCCTTTATTTTAGGTCCTGACACCTAATGACATAATAGCGGTAAATATATTCTAGCCTGTTAATCCATAAAGTTTATAAAAATACCAGGGGTCCAGTGCACGAATTCGTGCACCTTGCAAGGAACTGTGAGCCATGAGGCTGCAGTGGGCACAGGGGCGGGTCTTGGCCCATCCTCCACGCCCCCGCCCAGCCTCTCCCACTGCAGCCCCTGGTCCCGTCTGCCAGCAGCCCTGCTCCCTTTGCCACTCCCATGCGCTGACAGCACCAGCACCACTCACACCCACTGATGGTGCGAAGCGATTGGGGCCAGCACTATCAGCGGGTGTGAGCAGTGGCTGCTGCCCCGATCGCCACTCAGAAGCAGGGGGAGGTGGATAAGCCCTCAGGGTGCTCGCAATGGATGCAAGCGGCGGTTCTGGCGCCAGCAGCGGATGCGAGCAGGGCCGGCGCCAGCAGCAGGTGCGAGCACCCAGCGGGACCTTGGTGTGTGGGAGCAAAGAATTTTCAGTAACCACCAGAGGTTCACCCTGATGACAGCAACCAGACCCCACCGTGGTCTGGCTCCCCCATTCACCTGCTCCACCATCCCACTGTGGCCGACACCCGCCATGTTCCGTGTGCGCCCCCTGGTGGTCAGCACATGTCATAGCGACCAGTTGTTTGGTTGTCCTGCCATTCAGTCTATTTGCATATTAGGGTTTTATATATATAGATTACATTCAATACCCTACATATGATGAGCCACTTCATCATGAATATTACTATCTTTATTATTCCAATTCATTTGGAAACTAAATAAAGCATGGCTATTAAATTCAAAAACAAAAAAACAATCTCAATGCCTGTGAACAGTTCTACATTCATTTACTCAATTAATACAAACTATAAATCAACAAAACAACCTCATCTCTTATTGATGAGGGTGAAAGTGAAGAGTCATAAGACTAAATAGTTACAGAATAAGTTGCATTAGAAGAGGTGAAACAGACTTGATTATTTCTTCTAACAAAGCATTAGCATAAACATAAATATATTAAAGATTATAAATCTAAATCCCAACAGATAATTTTTTACTGAATTGCACATCATTCAACTTTTTTAAGGAGGCCGTTTATTGATACAATAAGTTATTCAGAATCTTAGTTTACAGAAACACAGGATAAATACGTGGAATTACAAAAGATATTTAAAAATTTTATGTCCTGGTCTCAAAATACTTTTCACACTTAAACATTTTCTGAAATTAAGACACATATGACAGCAGATACTAGATTTCATCTAGAATCTCCTTTTTCTTCAAATTGCTCTCATTAACTAAATGGTGCATTTTATAATTATGGTACCATAGAATCAGGGACATGCAGTATTTTGTAATAATGTCAGAAAGTTAGGCCAAAATTACAAGATAAAATTTTCAGGATCCTTCAATATAGACTATTTAAAGTCTACCATCTTGAAGAACATTGAAGTGTCCCAGAAACGTTAAGGTCAAACAGGTAGCTCTGAGCCCAACTAAAAAAGAACCTAAGTCTTTTGAGTTCAAATACCTAAGTGCTCTTCCCATAATCCATTCTGTGTAAGCAGCATTATTGTCTAAGTCCAAAAGAAAAATATCTCTAACTAAAAATGTTTTAAGAAACTACCTTCAATGACTAATTATTGGTAATTACAAAAATTAGCAAGTTCATCTTTCTATCAAAACATGGCTAAAAGAGCACTGGCCTGTGATTTGAAAGTCTAAATTCTAATCTCATTGTTACAATTAAATTATCTACATGACCTTAGATAAATGTATATATTTGGCTCCAAGGTCCCCTCCAGTGAAAATATTGACTCCTCAGACACATGACTCATTCAGTTTACCTACTAGTAGATCTGAACTCTTAACATCTACTTATATTTTTGTTTTTCTGAATTTTTTTAAAGCACTGTTGGCCACAACCCATCCTGGAAAGAATCCTGACAGAATAATTTATAGAAACTGCTGTATCTTCATGGTCATACTTTTTTCTTCTCCCAGTGATCCTACTTAAGTCAGGGAGCAGGAAAAAGCATCCTGAGAGAACAAACGATACTCAGGTCAAGAACAAGTCAAGACAGTGCCTAACCTGGCAGCTCTACAAATAGAGAGCTTTGCCTTGCCGGTCAAAAGGTCAATGGTCTTTGAGCAAGCTGCCAGCCTCCTAAAACAGAATGACCACGTGGAAGCTACAAAGCAATACTTTTCCAGTGAAACTGGTTGTGTAAGCAAACCCTCAGTGCAAAGTACTCATAGTTGTCCTAAAATGTCGGTTCCAGTATCATTCACACAGGGAATTTGCGTAATATAAGTAAGCACTTGTATGCTTGTATGGAAGTGTACACAGTGAGTTTATTAACCATTCACATCAATTTTCTATCTTTTAGATACAGTGAATACAGTTACAAGGCAGTTATAGGAAAATAGTTCTGTGAATTAAGGGAATTTATTTTTGTTCAGTTTTTTTTTCCTGTTTATTATCATCTCTTAATACCAATAGTATTAAGTGAAACAAGCAAGTCACTAAATAGCCAAGATATTAAACTATTGCTGGTACTACAAGTGACTTTTTTTTTTCCAATTTCTCCACTTTTTTATTATAGTTGACAGAATTAAGATAATTTGAATCTAGATAGTGCATTCTCATTTAAAAATCTTACATCATGCAAATAAACTAAGCAGTAAAAAGGAATTAATTTTTCATTAAAAACATTTTCATATAGAAAATATTTTAACTTATGTATGTACTAAGTTAAAATAAATCCATGATAGCACTGATCATTGATTTTTCTTCTCTCACAGATAATCAGTTCTATTTTGAACCAACTCCTGGTAAGTTCATATTAATTTTTAAGCTATTATAAACTAAAAATCTACTTAATACATTTAAGATAATATTTTTTAATTTTTTTATTTTTAGGGGTTACTTGGGGTAAGGCTTCATTTCTATGATTATACTGATAAAAGTAAGTGACATTTAACCTCAGAAAAGGTAAGCATATTCTTGAGAACCGTAAAAACATATGGCAGAATCACACAGCTGATTTACTCAAATTGGAGCTCATGAATTATAAACTCAATTTCCTCCAAGAACTTTAGATCATAATTTCTGCAGGACTAAAAGGTATTCTTTTCATAATGCCCATGGTATTTAACAAAACTTCCTTTCACAGAAATATATGCAATATTAGGTTAAGAAATTTCAATCAGTAAATTTTACCTCAAGCTTATTGTTGTCTTGTGGACAATCATGTCAGCAGTAAGCAAAGCCTGCTGTGAAATTACCAAACCTCAGAATGTCTGATGGCAAGGCAGCACCTCTCCTTAACACACAAGCATCAGCTCGCTTGGTGGAAAGGCTGCAACCCTTGAGACTCTACTTTGAGTCTCACCCAAGTTTGCTTTCATTTAAGATATATACAAAAAAACATAGACCAAAAAGGTGTATCCCTTTTTTAAATATCTGAATTAATGTCAATTCAAATTATATACAGTATGCTTATTTTAAGCTACCTAGAGAGAATCCTACGAATCAAAATACTCTCAATTCCAATCCTGATAAAGGAATTGGATTTCACCCGTTTTACTTCTAACAAGTTTCACTGCCCTAGAGTGCTTATTTAGTGTTTCCTACAACTTTTTTGTTGTTGTTAATCCTCACCTGAGGATATTTTTCTATTGATTTTTAAAGAGAGTGGAAGGCAGGGGGAGAGACAGAGAGAGAGAAACATCAATGTGAGAGAGACACATGGATTGGTTGCCTCCTTCGTGGGCCTAACCAGGACTGGAGATCAATGCAACCAAGGTCCGTGCCCTTGAGCAGGCCGACGTACTACCCCCTGAGCCAAACTGGCTAATGCTCCTACCACTTTTAACATTCTATTCCCTGAGCCAAACTGGCTAAGGCTCCTACTACTTTTAAGGTTCTATACCCTGAGCCAAATTGGCTAAGGTTCCTACCACTTTTAATATTCTTATCAGGCCATCAGGAGCTGAGTGGGAGGAATTAAGTCTGTGTTGCAGAAAAGACAATTGAGGATTCAATGTATCAGTATAACAGAATCACATTATTCTCTACCTCCTAATATACAAGATTATACCAATACTAATCCATCAGCAATAAATAACCCTAATATGGGAGATGTGGGTAGAGGTGAAGAAGAAATTATGGCAAAAACTACCTTCATATAATAACTATAATCTGTATCATTCATTTTTTCAGTAATAATTCTCTCACTACTATGCCACAAGTTCTATAAGGTTAGTGAAATCTCCTTTTTAGCATTATTATACATTTTCAGTATTTTTATTTTAAGAGTTTAATAGCTTCAGATTGTGTATGTATGGGTAAGTTAATAATCTATACCAGTGGTCGGCAAACTCATTAGTCAACAGAGCCAAATATCAACAGTACAATGATTGAAATTTCTTTTGAGGGCCAAATTTCTTAAACTTAAACTATATAGGTAGGTACATTGTTATTAACTTAACTAGAGGCCCGGTGCACAAAAATTTGTGCACTCGGGTGGGTCCCTCAGCCCAGCCTGTGCCCTCTCGCAGTCTGGGACCCCTCCGGGGATGTCCACCTGCTGGCTTAGGCCCGCTCCCCGGGGGATTGGGCCTAAGCTGGCAGTCAGGCATCCCTCTGGCAGCCCGGCAGCCCTCGGGGGATGTTCACTTGCCAGCGGGGAGCAGGCCTAAGCTGCAGTCGGACATCCTTAGCACTGCTGAGGAGGCGGGAGAGGCTCCCACCACCACCACTGTACTGGCAGCTGGCAGCCTGGCTTGTGGCTGAGCAGAGCTCCCCCTAACACCAGTCGTTCTGCTGTTAGGGTCAATTTGCATATTACCCTTTTATTATATAGGATAGAGGCCTGGTGCATGGGTGGGGGCCGACTGGTTTGCCCTGAAGGGTGTCCCGGATCAGGGTGGGGGTCCCGCTAGGGTGCCTGGCCAGCCTGGGTGAGGGGCTGATGGCTGTTTTCAGGCTGGCCACAGCCCCTTCAGGGTGGGGTTCCCCACTGGGGTGCCTGGCCAGCCTGGGTGAGGGGCTGAGGGCCATTTTCAAACTGGCCACACCCCTTTCAGTGTGGGGGTCCTGCTGGGGTGCCTGGCCAGTCTGGGTGAGGGGCTGATGGCTGTTTTCAGGCTGGCCAAGCCCCCCAGCAGGGACCTTCACCCCATGAGGGTGTGGCCATCCTGGGTGAGGGGCTGATGGCTGTTTGAAGGCTGGCCATGGCCCCCAGCCACCTAAGCTCCCAGTGGAGGCTGGCTGGAAGCAGGTATCTGAGATTTATTTATCTTCTATAATTGAAACTTTGTTGCCTTGAGCGGAGGCCACAGCCAGCAGGGGCAATCAGGAAGCTTGGCTTCCTCCATCGCCGGGGCAACCAAGCCTCCTGCTTGCTCCAGCTCCATGGCTGCTGGCCACCATCTTGGTTGGGTTGATTTGCATATAGTTGCTCTGATTGGCTGGTGGGTGTGGCTTGGGGCGTAGCGGAGGTATGGTCAATTTGCATGTTTCTCTTTTATTATATTAGATTAGGGTACTCCTAAACTGGCCTTTGCTAAAAACGTCCTCAATCTGAGGGGTCGACCTCAGCAAACGTACCCCCACTTCTTCTAACGCCACTTCTTCAAAATAGACTCGCCCAGGCCAAAAACCGACTTCTGCGCATGGGCCACGAAGTTTCAATCGCACTATACGTGCACGCCCGCACATGGTATTTTGTGGAAGA
>NW_005871060.1:8199281-8230019 GCF_000147115.1 Myotis lucifugus | reverse complement strand
AGGCCCAGAGAGAGGCCATGAGAGAGAGACAGCTGTCAGCAGGGCACTCTGGATTCCCAGAAGAGCCAATGGCTTGCCTAGGAGGCGGACCTTTTGACGCTGACTGGCATAGAAACGGACATCAGACCTAATCTGGGTGAACTGTGAAAGAAGAACCTAAGTGGGGGCTGAGGAGGGGTTTTAAGGGCAACAGCTGTTTGGTGTAAGGTGTAAGAAAGCGGTTCAATTTTTTAATGACCGGTTTGGCAGTATAGTGCATATGGCTGGCTATCAGTCCAGATATAGGGGTTATGTATTTTTGTCTGCCAAGAGTATCTCCTCCTGATGAAAACAGCCCCCCACCCCCGCATTTTTGCAATCCTATCCTATACAATCTATATTAATAAAAGGGTAATATGCTAATTAGACCAGGTCGACTGGCCATCTTCCAGATGTCCAACTTCCTTCCGGACAAAGCCATGGTGGTGGGAGCCGAGGCAGAGGTAGTTAGGGGCCATCAGGCCAGCAGGGGAGGGCAGTTAGGGGCGATTGGGTCAGCAGGGGAGGGCCATTGGGGGCAAGATCAGACTGGCAGGGGAGGGCTGTTGGGGGCAACCAGGCCAGCAGGGAGGGCAGTTAGGGGCAACTAGGCTGGCAGGGAGATCAGTTAGGGGCAATCAGGTCAGCATGGGAGAGCAGTTAGGGGTGATCAGGCTGGCAGGGGAGAGCAGTTGGGAGCAATCAGGCCAGCAGGGGAGCAGTTAGGGGTGATCAGGCAGGCAGGCAGAGGGTTTAGGGGCAATCAGGCAGGCAGGCAGGTGAGCGGTTTGGAGCCAGTGGTCCTAGATTGCAAGAGGGATGTCCGACTGCCGGTTTAGGGATCGGGCCACAGGGATCGGGCCTAAACCGGCAGTCGGACATCCCCCAAGGGGTCCCCAATTGGAGAGGGTGCAGGCTGGGCTGAGGGAACCTCCCTCCTTGCATAAATTTCGTGCACCGGGCCTCTAGTATAATAGAAGTAGATGTAAACAAAATCAAATTAATACTAATGATTTCTTCAAAGTATATATTTTAAAATCAGTTTGTTAAACTTCACAGATACCAATCACTTAAGTCCTTATACTGTAAGACAAAGTAGCATTTAGCCTCTAAACATGGTTCGAATTTTCAAGTGCCCCTTTAGCTACCAAATATTTAGATTTTTAGATAGTTATGCTCTTATGTAAGTTTAGCATATGCTTCCATTTGAGTTTAAAATGCTTTCTAATCTCAAAAATACCTGCTGGCAAGACAAACACTAATAATCCTTAGATTAAGATATTATTAAATAAATTGCCTTTGGGCCAAATTATGCAAACCATTTCAACAATGCTAGTCAAATCAGATATGGCCTTTAATTTTAAGTCACAAACCATAACTGTATTACATATGGGTAACATTACTGCTAAGTAATAGATTAAGTCCAAACTGTATACTTAAACAAATCATAAAAGCTTCCTAACCTTAGTTGGGAATATGGTAGACAGAAAGTAAGTTTTGAACCAGGCAGACCAGGATTCAAACCTAGTTCTATCCCTTAGTGAATAAACCTGGGGCACTCTTTTTAAATACCATTTTCATCTGTGAAATGGGAATAATACTACCTAACTTCACAGTACTGCTGTGAGGATTAAGTGATATAGTGTAGATTCAATCAATGGCATCTATTATTACTAAGTATTTAAATGTCTCTAAAAAACAAAAATATTCCTTATATCTAAAATTTAAAAAAGAAAAATACACAACCAATATTGCCTAGTGATATAGTAGTAGATACTCCTTCAGAAATGTCTTAAACTAAAATTTTAATCCCGTCTTTCTCTACTATAGATGGTGCTGGATACTCAGTTATCAGAAGATTATCTACTTAGATCCAATGTATAATTTATAGTAGCAGTTTTATCTTTTCGCAAACTTTGCAAATTTCCAGTGAAAACTCCGAAGTGCCACAAAAAATTTATCTGTAGACCATGTGCTTTAGTAATTCTTTAAATAAAGTATTAATATAACCTAGTATCTTTACTAATGTCGGTTTAAATGTATCAAAACTGTTTAACAGCCTGGCTGGTATGGCTCAGTTGGTTGGGTGACATCCTGTGCACTAAAAAGTTGCCAGTTCGATTCCCGGTCAGGGCTCAGGGCGGGTTGCAGGCTCTATCCCCAGTGGGGGGCATGCAGGAGGCTGCTGATTGATGTTTTGCTCTCACATCAATATTTCTCTCTACCTTCCTCTCTTCTCTAAAAAAAAAAAAAAATCAATAAAAAATCTTTAAAAACAACAAAAAAACACTATTAAACATAAGTAAATGCCATTCTTGAGAAAATTGCTCAAACCTTCTCAAAAGCTTTTGTAAGCCATTTCAATTTTAGAGAATTCTATATGGTGCCAGAAAGAAGCAATTCCTCCCTGCCAAACAGTAAAAGTACATCAGACTCTTTCATGCTGGGAGCAGGTCATCCTATCCCTCATCAATGAGAATGTCATCCTTTTCAGGCACAAGAGCATCCCAAACACCATCTCTTTTCCTTTTCTCTGGGAATGATATTAACAGTGAGTCCCTCAAAAGCCTATTTCAAGCCTTAATATGCCTAACCTAACAAAAGTACTGACCCCCAAATTTTACAGATTTTAGAAAATTAGTACTGTACATAAACCTTGTAACTCTTCCAGGGGGGTTCAAGGCAAGCATCTGGAAACCAAACATTCTAATGTTTATCAGCAAAACTGACAGTCACACTCAAGGAGAAAAAGCTTCCTGCCAGTCAGATCAGTCCAGTTTTACCACCAAAGGAGTTTTTACACTAAATCAGGGAGGCGGGGGCGGGGAGAATCCCAAACTGTGTGATTTACCTGAGCCCTAGTTCTGACCTCTAGCTACAGAGTAAGCCTAATACTGTTTTCAAATATCTTAAGCAGCAGGAGGGCGTGCAGGGATGGGGCGGGGGGGGGGAATAAGGCCCATGGGCCACATAAGGCCTGCAAAAATCATTTGGTCTGGCCCTGCCAAGGCAACTGCAGGCAGGACTTGAAATTCAATAAATCTAGGAGCTTTTTCCATAGCAACATAAATTTATATTAAGTGAATTAGATTAAACAAATGATGTTATAAATATCCAAATGGACTTTGGCAGAAAAAAGGTTTCCCGCTGCTGGCCTAAAGAAAAGACAACAACCATGTCTCTACCCCCAAACCTCCTTTTCGTCAAATGCCCATCTGTAGTCCAACTGGAATGAAGATGGAATTGAGACAGACCCCACTGCAGGTTGGCAGGAGTTGCTATCATGGGACAAGGCAGTGTTGTTTTCTTTCCTCCTCCCTGCTCCCAAGAGCATCCTAAACACCATCTCTTTTCCTTTTCTCTGGGAATTATATTAACAGTGAGTCCCTCAAAAGCCTATTTCAATCCTTAATATGCCTAACCTAACAAAAGCACTGACCCCAAAGACTTCCCTCTGTCTGTCTGACTTCAGTTCCTTTTTTAACATCTATTTTAATTCATTTATAACATGTACTTACAGTGGAGTAAAATAAATATACATATTAATTCAAATTACTAATGTCCTGGACATATTTTTTTAAATATATTTTTATTGATTTCAGAGAGGAAGGGAGAGGGATATAGAAACATCAAGGATGAGAGAGAACCATTGATTGGCTGCCTCCTGTTTGCCCCATACTGGGGATTGAGCCTGCTACGGGGATCAAGCCTGCAATGCAGGCATGTGCCCTGACCGGGAAATCGAATCCTGACCTTCTGGTTCATAAGTTGATGCTCACTGAGACACACTGGCCAAGCTGGACATATTTTTACTTCAGAATTTTTGAAATGAGAACATCAACTCTTATTTATTGATCTTTATTAATTAAAAGAGGGCTGAAATTTCCTCATAAAACTGACGGCTCTAAAGACAAAAATAAAGTTTCCATTTTTTAAATCAGCTTCAACAAGTACATGTAAAGCAAGATGTAAAGCCAATAATTAAAAGATAATTCAGATTGCATGATGGTGGTGCTCCTCCTAAAGGAATTTGATGTGGCAGGAACACCCCTTTAGACCACAGAAGAGCAAGGGGAACAGAAAAAAAAAACTGACAAACAAGAACCAGATGGAAAGCAGAAGTCAGGGCTCATCAGAAATTTATCTTTATTCAGATTACAATTCTTCACAGCATCGAAGCTGTTTAAATTTGGTTAAAAGCATGCTTAAATCGAATATATATAAAATATGACTGTTTATATTTCTTTTGACTGGAAAGCAGAAAATACCATGTTATATTTCACCATATTTACTAATTTTATTCTGATGTAAAATCTTCTACATGAAAAAAAATCGTTTTAAAAGTGAATAAAATAATTTCCAAGTTACCAACCCTGCTTGCTCGTCTGAGTTCTGTGATATTGCCTTCTTTGCAGTACATGCTCCTCTGTTGGCCTTTGGCTTACATGAGGCTGTGAGCTACAACCCGTGGCAGTCAGTTTCAGAGTCCTCACTCCAGTGTGCATCTCGTTTCTCTGCCACAAGTTTGATGAATTGAGCGTGACTAGCATAAAGCTTGAGTTTATCACTGATGTCCACCCACTTCACTTTTCCAGCATCATCTCCAGCTTCGAGGGTGAGGTTATCCATTATTTCACCTGGTTACCAAAGAAAAAACATCACCAAGAAAAAGTAATTCATTTATTCATTTCTTTTTCAGCATAACTGTATCTTCAAGTATTCTTACTAAAAATAAGTAAACAATCATCGTCTTAGGTGGCCAAGTGAATTAAAAACTAGGATATTCCAAATTTTCCAAATGCCCAAATTTTAACCGTTTCTAAATTTTAAGTGGAGGTATCAGTAAGAAAGCTTTTCTCTTTAGAAAGTAAGAATATTATCATAAAATTCATATTAAATAAGCATGAAACCTTGTATCAAAATAAATTCCAAAGCAATTAGGGACTTAAATGTAAAAAAAAAAAAAATTACTGGTAAATTTTCTAAGTATGACACCAAATAAAAAACCATAAAAGAAAATACTTATCAATTACATTAATAAATTAAAAATAAGTGCTCTCACCTGGAGGTTTCCTCCACTTTGCTTCCTCCCAATCCCTAATCTATAACCAACAAATTTCATGTAACCCACTTACAACTCCTCTTTTGATAGTAATGTATGAAACAGTGCAAAACTGCCATTTTTCCAGAGCATTTTTTTCAATCCACCAAGACTTTGCTTCCTGCCAATTGTCAGTTTGGCTCAGATAAACTCACAAAAATTCTCCACAGGTTTGAATTATGTTTATGTTGAAACACGCTTGTTATAAAATTATTTCAAACAGTAAGACAGATATAAATCACATTTATTTTATCCTAGCCATACTTCCTACCCAAATCTCCAGTTGCTTTTGTTTTTTATTTTATACAAATGGACTCACACTATATAATTTAATAACTTTAAGGCACATAATTTTAGTCCATAATTTCAATCTTAATTTTATATACTACCAATGGATTAAAGAAAATACTTTTAAGGCTTTCTTTTTTGTTGTTGTTGCTAATCCTCACCTGAGGAAATTTTTCTATTGACTTATCTTTTGTAGAGAAAGTGGAAAGGAGGGGGAGAGACAAAGAGGGTGAAACATCGATGTGAGAAAGACAGATTGATTGGTTGCCTCCCACACCAGGGCTGGGGCTAGAGCCTGTAACCAAGGTATGTGCCCTTGACCGGAATCAAACCTGGGACCCTTCAGTTCACAGGCTGATGCTCTATCTACTGAGCCAAAACAGCTGGGGCAAGGCTTTTTTCTATGTATTCTTTTAATATCAACAATTTTAAATATAATCCCATACTTAGTAGTTGACTGGTTTAAGTTATTAAAATAGTCCAGATTTAATTATGCCCTAGAAGGCTGCTAGACTTAGACTGATCCTCTAACTCAGTCAGTTTAATAAACATAGGTAAAATTACCTGTTTCATCATGGTAGTTCACAGCTTCTGTCTCCATCCATGCATTATCAGTGTTCCGAGGATCGTCAACATATCCCTTATATATCTATTTTTAAGAGGAGGCAGACAGAAAAAGGTGTAGGGTGAAACAGGAATTCGTAGAGCAAAAGCGTGTTAACTGTCATTAAAATCAGCAATGTAAATATCTTGTTCCAAAGAAATATGCATATAATTAACACTAGAGGCGCAGTGCACAAAATTCGTGCATGGGAGGGAGTGTCCCTCAGCCTGGCCTGCACGCTCTCCAATCTGGGATCCCTTGGGGAACATCCCTCTCAGAATCCAGGACTGCTGGCTCCTAACCACTCACCTGCCTGCCAGCCTGATCACCCCTAAGTGCTCCCCTGAAGGCCTGATTGACATCTAACTGCTCCCCTGACGGCCCGATCGCCTCCAACTGCCCTCCCCTGCCGGCCTGGTCGCCCCCAACTGTCCTCCCTGCCGACCTGATCTCGCCCCCAACTACCCTCCCCTACCATCCCGATTGCCCCCAACTGCCCTCCCCTGCTGGCCTGATTGCCCACAACTGCCTTTCCCTGTCGGCCATCTTGTGACGGCAATCTTGTGGCCATCTTGTGATGACATGAGGGCAGCCATCTTTTGATGACGTGAAGGCATCACACGAGGGCACGAGGACCACCTAGGCTTTTATTAGTATAGATAACTATTCACTTAAAGTAGTTAAGATGGTAAATTATATGTTTTTTACCACAATAAAAAAATATATAAATACCATAACACCTTTAATATAGCATTCCTTATGCTTATTTTAAATTTCCCAAAGAACAATATTCTCAAGAACCTTTGAGGCAGCTTTAAAATTCACAAAACACTCAACACCTCAGATTCTAATTTCAGAATTTAGTAACAATAATATCTGGGCCGTATGGTTTTTTTTTAAAAGTCTTTATAATTTAAGTATCTGTTAAATGAAATATATAAGTAAAGTTAGTAAAGACTAATATTTAAACTATTAATACATGAAAAGATTTGGATCTAGCTACCTAACACAAATGTGAACTGGATGATACAGATAAATAATTAAGAAATCCTAATTCTAAAAAGAAAACAAAGCAATAAAAAAAGCCAACAAAAAAAAGAAAATCGGTCCTTTTCCTTATTATTAGTGTACATATACCTTATAAGGTGATTTTTAAATTTTTACAAAGGATATGTAGACAAAACAGACATGAGACTTAAATGGTTATAAACCAGAGAAACCCTGAATAACATAATTTCAAATGTAAATGTCCTTTCAAAAGAGCTGAATTCATGCAAAAAATAAATAAATAAGTGTTTTCTGTTGGATGAGCTCAGTATTACATTAGCTCACACCTAGTCTGAACCAAAAACTAAGAGAAAAAAATGTATTATAATAAACTAGAGGCCCAGTGCACAAAATTCGTGCATGGGTAGGGTCCCTAGGCCTAGCCGGTGATCAGGGCCGATAGGGGCCTTCTGCCACCGGCCGGGCCCTTTCTTCCCTGGCTGCCGGCTGGGGCCTTCCTTCATTCTGCGTCGCCCCCTGGTGATCAGCGCACGTCATAGCGAGCAATCGAACTCCCGGTATCCCGGTTGAACTCCTGCGGGGGGCACTCTGCATATTAGCCTTTTATATATAGAGATGATGTAATCGAACTAAAGTTGGGCTATAAAAATAAGTTGTTTTATGAACAGGTATTGCAAACATACAATATTTCACTTTATTCAGAGAATGATCTACCAGATTTCCAGGTGAACTTTAAGAAAGTCTCACTAATGCATAGGACTAACTCCTTCCTGGGAACCACCATTTCTTACCACTAGGTGTTCCTGACTGAAGAGTTTGTGCAACTGTTCCTCTAATTGTTTTTTTTCAGCACTGGATTTCTGTAAGGAGTTGAGAGCTTCCTCACCAAATTCTCTCTTCAGTGTAGCACTAATCTTCTCTCCTGGGTCCACCATTCCCTAAGAGCACATTTAAAAAAGAAAAAAAAGAAAGAAAAGTAATAAGCTTTAATTTATCCAACAAATATTTACTGAGTAATGCATGGATCTTTACTGGTCTATCTGCCCATAAACATGATCCCTATCCTTCTGTCATATATTCTTCCCTAAACCATGTGTTTCTAGTAGAAGCAGTCAGGGTATCTCAAATATATTTGACCACAGTAATTGGTCCAAGGTTAGCCTATGGTAAACTGAGCGAATCAGACTCCTTTCCAGCTAAGGAAGGAAGGCCTGGGGGCAAGAAAGAATACAGAAAGTTGATACTTTCCCCATCGTTCATTCCATTCCAGCCACACTGACCTCCTCAATGTTCTTAAGACATGCCAGACATACTCTCATCTTAGGGACTTTGCACCTGTTATGTTACTTCTGTCCAAGATGCTTTTCCTCAGATATCCACATAATTTATGCATTCACCTGTTCAGATCTTTACTAAAGGTCTTCTCAGGGAGACCTTCTCTAATCTCTCTGTCTAAAATGGCAAAATCTCCAACACGTCCTAGTGTCCTTCCTTAAAATGTATCACCTTCTAAGATATAATTAGTTATTTATCTTATGTTATCTGTCTCCCCCACTAGAGTGTGAGCACCAAGAGGACAGGGACGTTTGTTCATGTTGCTCTGTTGCATCCTCAATGTCTGCATTGTTAGATGACAAAATATACTGATTAGATGACTGACTCTCAAAATGATATCAGTGACAACAATTGCCTGACTAATTGGAATTTCAAATGAGAATAAAAATATAAAATCCTATGATGAAATCATTATTGCGTTTTGTACTCAGTATGAGCAAAGTTTTACTACTCGGCTTAAAATAATTAGCCTAGGCTTTCATCACAGTCAGCTGATATTTATTTCCATTCCATTTTTATCTTACAAAGAAAAAACAATTCTTGCAAATAGTGGTATGTGTATAAAAAGTCATCCTCTTGTAAAACTATCTCCATTTAACATTAGGGCATTAAATATAAAACTCTCTGCCATACATATAAACATTTTTTTAAAAGCCACTTAAAATATGCTACTGGGCCCTGCCGGGGTGGCTCAGTGGTTGAATGTCAACCTATGAACCAGGATGTCATGGTTCAATTCCCGGTCAGGGCACATGCCTGGGTTGCAGGCTCAATCCCCAGTGTGGGGTGTGATTCTCTCTCATCTTTGATGTTTCTATCTCTCTCTCCCTCTCCCTTCCTCTCTAAAATCAATAAAAATATATAAAAAAAGAAATATATATATTCCTTTTTTACATCTATACCACTGATGTGAAGTCAAAGTACATCTTCCTGCTGATACGAAAATTTTTAAAACTGTAAGAATTATTAAGTAACAAAAGTTATATAGTTTACTATGTCTAAAGTTATCATAATTCAACAACAAAAAATGCTAAAAATCTTACCTTGGGCTTGGAGTAGGGTTTGATTTCTGAGATGGGACCCAAATTAGTGAGTACCTACTGTATAACCACTGCTCTGCATGCTATTTCTAGTAATCCTATGAAGTAGATAAGATGATCTTTATTATAAAGACTAGAGGCCCGGTGCACAAAAATTTGTGCACTCGGGAGGGTCCCTCAGCCCGGCCTGTGCCCTCTCGCAGTCTGGGACCCCTCGGGGAAGACCACCTGCTGGCTTAGGCCCGCTTCCCAGGGAATTTGGCCTAAGCTGGCAGTCAGACATCCCTCTGGCAGCCCAGGAGCCCTTGGGGGATGTCCACTTGCCAGCAGGGAGCAGGCCTAAGCTGCAGTGGGACATCCTTAGCACTGCTGAGGAGGCGGGAGAGGCTCCCACCACCACCGCTGTACTGGCAGCCATCAGCCTGCCTTGTGGCTGAGCAGAGCTCCCCCTGTGGGAGCACACTGACCACCAGGGGGCAGCTCCTGCATTGAGCGTCTGCCCCCTGGTGATCAGTTTGTGTCATAGTGACCAGTGATTTCTAGTCACTCTGCTGTTAGGGTCAATTTGCATATTACCCTTTTATTATATAGGATAGAGGCCTGGTGCATGGGTGGGGGTCGGCTGGTTGGCCTGAAGGGTGTCCCGGATCAGGGGTGGGGGTCCCGCTAGGGGTGCCTGTCCAGCCTGGGTGAGGGGCTGAGGGCCGTTTTCAGGCTATCCACAGCCCCTTCAGGGAGGGGGGTCCTGCTGGGGTGCCTGGGCAGCCTGGGTGAGGGGCTGATGGCTGTTTGCAGGCTGGCCAAGCCCCCCAGCAGGGACCCTCACCCCATGAGGTTGTGGCCACCCTGGGTGAGGGGCTGATGGCTGTTTGCAGGCTGGCCAAGCCCCCCAGCAGGGACCCTCACCCCATGAGGTTGTGGCCATCCTGGGTGAGGGGCTGATGGCTGTTTGCAGGCAGGCCACAGTCCCCAGCCACCCAAGCTCCCAGTGGATGCTGGCTGGAAGCAGGTATCTGGGATTTATTTAGCTTCTATAATTGAAACTTTGTTGCCTTTTGTGGAGGCCACAGCTGGCCAGGAAGCTTGGCTTCCTCCATCGCCGGGGCAACCAAGCCTCCTGCTTGCTCCAACTCCGTGGCTGCTGGCCGCCATCTTGGTTGGGTTAATTTGCATATAGTTGCTCTGATTGGCTGGTGGGCATGGCTTGGGCATAGCAAAGGTATGATCAATTAGCATCTTTGTCTTTTATTAGTGTAGATGAGGTCAGAACTCCATATCACGCATCTCAAAGTGGAAAGACCAGGATACGAGCCTAGGTCTAACACCGAAGTCCATTTTCTTTCCCAAGGGGTTCAGATGCAGACTTAGATTCTAACAGCCTTGTTGTATGTATTATCATACAGTTGTTACTGACAATGACACTTCATTGCAGTGATGAATGACAAAATAATTACTAATTGAAGTGGTGAGGAATGGAGGATAGGTGGAGTAGAAAAGGTCCATACACAATGATCTTGTGGTAAATAAAGCAAATAAAACTAAACAGAATTTGAAACATTAATTTAATTTAATTTTAATGCTCACCCCTGGAATTGCCCATTCTCCACAGTCTTTCCTTTTGATTGCAACAAACTGTAAGATGTTTTTCCCAGAAATGGGGTGGGTGATTTTATTTCCACTTTTATCCCTTTTCCACCTGTAAATAGTAATGTACGATCATAACCAATTTAGAACAAAAGCCAAGGTTCTAGCTCAAGCTTGAGTCGAAGTTATAAAGATGTATTTCTCTTTATAACAGAGTACACATAAATTTACCTCAAAATCAGCTTTTTTTTTACCAAAAAAAATATTTTGTTTTAGAAATATGTCTACTTTCATAATGAAAATTCAAAATATAAACAGTTTTTACAGTACTAAAATACAACCAAAAAAATAAGTTTAAAACCAGGACAGAATTTACAGGAAGGGTCACAGAAGTTTTTTGGTTTGTTTTTTTTTTAAGTCCACGAACACTTTTTAAGAATTACAAGTAGTATAAAAGATCTGGTAATATTTGCTTTTTACAGTTATCAGAAAAGCAGATTATATGATACAGATTTAGCTGTTCTCAAAAGTAGTGCTTCTCAATCTTTATTGTCCTTTTTTATTTAAAAAATATCTCACTCTATCCTTAGTTTCATTTTAAGTTTTGAATTGTATATGGTGTTTTTAAATAGTATCAAGGCTATGTTAATTTCAGAATGCACTTTTTCTAACCACAGTCTCTTCCCCAGAGATATTGATAAATCTCCCCCCTTCCCCTGACCTACCCCCACCACATTTACCTCCCTCCACCCAATTTCAAAAATTGTTCTAATAACTCCCTTAGGCAAAGAGAAAGATTTTGAACTTCTAATACTAAACTAAAAAGAAACCTATGCACTGATCATTGCTCTGCAGAAGACTCAATGAAATAAACTAGTTTAGATATAAGTTTCCAAATTTCTTCATATAGTGGCTAACTATATCTAACCTATACTTCCTCCCCTGGAAGAAGTGATAGTCTAGCAATGGAGCTATACATGTAAGTAAATAAACTATAAGCCACAGTGACAGTTTGATAAGTATAGTAACTAGAAATGAAAGGATAATTGATACAAGAAGACAAAATCTGTTTTTGTTTTTTAAATTCTCTACAGGTTAGAATATTTTTTAAAATACATTTTTATTGATTTCAGAGGGGAAGGGAGAGGGAAAGATAGATAGAAACAACAATGATGAGAATCACTGATCAGCTGCCTCCTGCACACCTCCCATTGGGGATCGAGCCCACAACCCAGGCATGTGCCCTGACCAGAAATCAAACCATGACCTCCAGGTTCATAGCTTGACACTCAACCACTGAGCCACACCACCAGGTCACAACATCTGTTTTTAAGGATGCCAGACAGACAAATCACAAGGAAGAAGCAAAGTTGTAAAATAAAATGATGTGTTCAACACACAAAGTCCCCAGTCTGTTGCTTTAAAAAAAAATTTACTTATTTACAGTATCTTTCACTGGATAAAAAAATAAATAAAATGTGTTTAAGAAAGTGAATGTAGCCCTGGCCAGGTAGCTCACTTCGTTAGAATGTCGTCCTGTACACCAAAAAGTAGTTGCAGGTTCCATTCTGGATCAGGGCACATACCTAGGTTGTGGGTTCAATCACCGGTAGGGGCACTTACGGAAGGCAACAGATCAATGTTTCTCTCTCACCTTGATGTCTCTCTCTCTCCTTTCCTCCCTCTCTAAAACAAAAAATCAATTAAAAAACAAACAACCACATTCTCGGGTGAGGATTTTAAAAAAGAGAGAAAGAAAGCACAATATTTACAGCCAAATAACTGATGCAAATTTCAGATCTACAAGATTTAGGCAAGTCATTTACCCTCAGTGAGTCTCCAATCACTGAAGGCTGGCCACAGGTATACAAAACAGATGTGTTAGTACCTACTTTGAGGAATTTTGTGAGAAACAAATGGAAAAACTACTGACACCTAGCAAAATACCTACAGTAGAGCTATATTTTTAATAATTTGTTTAGTCTTGTTGATTTTTCAACATCTTTCATTCTTTGCTTCCTTCCCTTCCCACAACCACTCCTCTATTTAGAGGAGCTCATCATTTAATATATGCATTACTGACACAGCAAAGAACATCAAGCTAGGAGTACAGCTGAGAGCTAGATGCCACCACTTGTGGGCTCTTTTATAGCCTGGACCATCATCTCTAAGGCTTCAGTTCTCTCATCTGTGTAATGACAGAATTATACTCATAAAGTCTACATTTCAAAAAACATGACATAGAATTGCCATGTTTAATCAGAGCTCATATTTGGTCTACCACAGATAAAGATAAGCTAATTAGAGGCTAACTTTCAATTCTCTGGCTTCTTTTGCTGCTTCTTGTCCCCTTACTAGCATTCCTCCTTTAAATGTTTCACACCTTCCTGCTTTTAGCAAGCCTCACCAAAATTAGGAAGAAACTGATACTGCCATTAATACTTACATTATTTTATTTATATTCATTAATAAGAATATATTACTCTTCCTATCTCATTTAAACTGTAGTTTCTAAAGTAAATTAGATGAATAGATAGGCATGTTGATAGGTTTTGGGTTCAATCAGCTCTGGACTTGATCCAGGAAGTAGATAGGTAGGTAGTTAGATGAGTGGGTGGCTGAGTGGATGGATGGATGGATGGAAGATAGATAAATGGATAGATGAAAGACAAAACGGAGGTGCAATATAAAGGACTAAGATTAAGATCCCTTTTGGCAGAGGAATAGAAAGGGCAAGTAAAAGAATCAGATGGGGTGAGTATTGGTACCCCTTCCGATAACCTGAAAATAAGAAAAATAAACTTTTCCTAAAGTTAAATTATGAAATCATTATTATATCTCAGATGAGAGAAAAACAAAGTCTCCTGTGAGAAGGAAAGGCCCTTAAAATATCAAAACTAAAAAAGTAAGAATATTGAGATTATTTGCATTACTTAAAGAGGAAAAGTAACAACTACATGTGAGAAGGGAGTTGGTCAGTGAAGAAATCCTAAAAATAAGAACAAATACAGATTCAAAAAAAAAAAAAAAAAAGAACAAATAATTTTAAGGATGACAGAGATGACAGAAAATTCCAGATGTGTTAGAAACATGATTTCTATGGAGACTTATGTTAAGTCCATCTAAACATTAGATTCATCTTTTTTATTCTGATTTCTGCTCACCAAGGAACCTTCAGTGTATGATTTAGCCTACCAGATAGATCTGCCTCGGAAAGAGAGTGCCTTTTCCCTGTTATGAAACCTTCAATGTCTCCAGTTCACATTTCTTAACTTTGGCATTTAATATTCTCCACAAGAGAATTGCATAAAAGTTAATTTTAAGTTTAATGTACCATTCACTATTCTCCTACATGAATCTAACCATGCTGGTCTTTTCATTGTCTCTCAATACTCAAATAGGTATTACTACAAGGCTTTTTCTTAGGACTCCTCCTGTCCCCCATCCAGGCCTCAAGTTCAGCTCTAATCTACCTCCTTCATAACACCATTCTCAGGTACACCG
The DNA here is from genome assembly GCF_000147115.1 of Myotis lucifugus. Classification (NCBI taxonomy): domain Eukaryota; kingdom Metazoa; phylum Chordata; class Mammalia; order Chiroptera; family Vespertilionidae; genus Myotis; species Myotis lucifugus. The sequence continues at coordinate 8,215,537 of NW_005871060.1, read as the reverse complement.
GTTTACCATCATCCTGCCCACATGCAATCTTCTAATTCTCTAAAGCAGTGGTTCTCAACCTTCCTAAGGCCGCGACCCTTTAATACAGTTCCTCATGTTGTGGTGACCCCCAACCATAAAATTATTTTCGTTGCTACTTCATAACTGTAATTTTGCTACTGTTATGAATCACAATGTAAATATCTGATATGCAGGATGTATTTTCATTGTTACAAATTGAACATAATTAAAGCATAGTGGTCAATCACAAAAACAATATGTAATTATATATGTGTTTTCCGATGGTCTTAGGCGACCCCTGTGAAAGGGTCGTTTCTTATTTCATATCTTCCATCTTGTAAATGAAGCCATAGCTCTTCAATGACAGGGAGCAGAAATTTAGAACTGTTATACTTTTTTATATCCTCCAAAGCACCTACTCAATTCTGAGAACAAATAGATGCTCAATAAGTATCTTGATGAATTAACTTTGTTTAGATAATGCCTAACCTAGTCATACAACAAACTACAGCTTCACACTTATATCACATCACTGTAATTTTACATAAAGTCCTTTTAACATATAGATTTTATGTGTGTACATATGTATATGTTTGTATGTGTACATATATAAACATGTGTATATACAAACATATATAAACATGTATACTAGTATATACAGACACATAATACATGTATACATATGTGCATACACCTATATCTGTATATGTAAACACATAGTTATAGTCTGTATTTTTCCAATCATTTAGCTCTCTGCTACTGAAATGTTTTTTAGTTCTTACCTGGTTATGATGGGATCTGCAGCATGATTTGGGCCCCATCGCCCCAAAAGCCCTCGGCCAACCAATCCTGTGCGTCCTGCAGGGTTTCTGAAAAAAAAAAAATTAACTGAATGGGTTTATCTTTTTTAACCTAACTTGATATGACTCAATAAAAGGTAGTAAGATCAATAAAAGGAAAATAGTATCCCTCCCTAGTTCAGTAGCACTATCACATATCTGTACTGAAAGCACATATTGCCTTACATGGATTGTTATTGAACTTTCCTTTGTGCATGTCTTCAGCTCTGGACTTGATCCAGGAGCAGGATCATTTCCAAAGCTGTTCTACGATGTAAGAATTTGTCACCTGTACTCCTAAATTCAAACTAAAACGTTACTGGACTCTTAAATCTTGGAGGATAAAATGCTCTGCACCTAACCATCTATCTCTACAGCAGTGACAATTTATTCAGGACGCTCACATTTCTCTTCACTTTCTCATCACCTCTCTTTTTACTCCACTCTCCTATAACCCTTTCCATTAAAATATTTTTTGTTACATTTTGAAGTCCATTTTTCCCTCAGTGTGTTCTGAATTTTTATTACCAGTAATATGTATTTTGTAGCATATAATGTAGTAGTATTAAACATCTCAAAATTTCAAGTATTCAATTTTTAAAGAAAACTATTTTATAAAAATGCCAACTTACCATTTAACCTAATGCCACAACCCAATATTACAAAGTCTGTAGATAAACCTAACTCATGCCTGAGTGTTTTTCTTCCAATCAATATTCCTTAAATGTTCAACTTTCATCATTATGCATCAATAAAATGCCCCAATCCACAATTTTAACCTCTGTAACATTATATCTTTTGTCCTCCTAGTAGATAAAAGCAAATAACTTGCCAAAATTTTTCTTTCAACCATCTCTTCTTATTCTGGTCTGTTATTAAAATTAAATGAATTTTTATCTTATTTTGTACTGGACTTAGAAATATTTCAGCAAGACATGCAGATAAAGACAGAAAGACAAAACACCTGGCCAGGTGACAATAATTCTACTTTGGGCCACTTGAAATGATCCTATAGGGCCTAAAGATAAATCTCACTGTTTGCTCTAGGCAAACTAGAGTTGGTTTCTATTAGTCCAAGAGTCTGGACTAAAGCAACATGCTACTTGGCTTTGCTGCCTATCCTTTTATATGTGTATGTCTCTTTTAATATATTTTACCAAGAAAAGAACCTAAGGAATAAGTCAAATACAAGGACAGTTTGACTTAAAAAAGATCCAGTAACATACAAAAGTGAATAAGTTATGAGCACAGAAAGAATTTAGCAAAACTGAAGGACCAGGTTGCAGCAAGAGGAGCACTATTAATTTCCTTGTCCTAGAGAAACTAAGAACACAAATTGCAACATTTTTGCAAGGTGAGAATCATGATTACAAAACTGTGAACCTCCCTTTGTTTTATTTGGGGTGTGCTAATTTTTACATTTCTCCTAAACTTTTATAATGCCTTCTTAAAGAAAATGGAAATTTTTGGAGTTGTGTAGAAAAATCCATTTTAAAAGTATACAAAGATTTTTGATATTACATTATTGGGTTATTTTTATTTTTACTCTTATGTTTGGATAATTCTTACTTTAAGGCATTATCACATTTAATAAATAACTACTTAACATACAATTTTCAATCCTTTCTCTGTTAACTTATTCAATTATTTCTACCTTCAAGGTTGAGTTACAAAGAGATGCACTCAGATCCTGCCTCTGCCACTTATGAACTATATGCAACACCACTTAACATTCTCTCTCTTTATCTGTAAATGGAACTAGAAATATCAACCCACAGAGTTATTGCGACAATTTAATTAGATCACATATATAAATTCTTTTGTACAATGTCTGGCACATACAAGCACTTGATAATTGTTCATTATATTTTCTACCTTTTAAAGACCCACTATTATAAAAAGTTCCATTCCCAGTACCTACCTAGGTCTTCCATTTTTAATCTCATACCGGCCATTCTGGCTCTTTCTCTCAACATGCCCATCTTTTTCATTAAACTTGGGAGAAAAGTTACTTTCACTGTAACGAGAATACCGATGCAAAGTAAGAAATAATAGTCCAGTACTACCAACAGCTTAATAATGCCAATCTGTTATTTATAATAAATAGTATCCCTGAAATTAAAAATTTTAAGGCTTAGTTTTCATTTATAAATCCATCTGATCCCTTCAAAACAGTTTCTGAGAAAAAAAATGTTAACCAAAACACTTTTCAATACAAGGATGTGTAACATAATCAAACTGTGAAGGACTCATGACAGAAGAACTGGACTTCCTCGCACACGCTACGAAAAGTCTGTATTACTATTAGTAACAAGGAACTGTCTGTGGGCAAATTATGGCAATTAATGATTTCTATGTGGTTCTAAAAGTAAGATTCCTTCTGATATCTTGATGTCTCTAATTTCTTCAAATGTACACTGACTGTAATTTTTATCAAAGTAAACCCACAAAACAGTGAATTTACCCCACAAGCTTCATAATAAATATAATGTAAATTAAAATAGGAATGCTGAAAATGTTCTAGATCTTAATCTGGGTATTAGTTACAGAGCTACATAAACACAAAATTTGACTGAGCTACACCTGCACACTTAAGAAATTTATAGTTTACTGCATTTATGCCAGACCTCAAAAACATTTTAAAAATGGATATAAGTAAACTACTTTCCTCCCAATATGAAATCACTGACATAATTGCACTGTCAGCGAATAAAGAGTTGTATAGCAGTGGATAGTTTCTGGACAACTCTGACATAGGTTTCACTTTCTTCTTGGTTTAATTCCAATAAGTGAGCACAAAATATTTGTACTCTGTTTTGGGAATAATTTCCAATTTGAATAATCCAAACATTCTCTTAAGACTTCTAACCAATCTTCCATCTAACACACAAACAAAAAGAACTAAGTGGTTAAAATTATAAAACCAGAATTACAATGCTCTTGGGGCTCCAAAAATTTACCATTAAAATAGAAAAAATACAAACTTAATTATTATTAAAGCATTAACGTTAGTAATAAAGCTCAATTTAGATGGTGATATATATTCAAATGTTAAAAAATTGAGTGAATAATAAGAAAATGTATTTGATCTTCCTCTATTTACACTATATAGCACCCCTGCCAATGTCATTAATTTTAATTGTGTATAATGTGTATTTATAATGCATATATAAATATGTGCATCCTCTAAAATCCAGGAAATGAAACAATTTTAAAGCTAGTAATTTTTCCACAGGTGAGCTTTATTATTAATTCATATTCCAAGTACTATTACAAAGTTACAAACACATCTTTGGATAAAATAAGGAAACTGTGGGTCAAAATCAAATGACAGCAATAAGTCAGTGGTAAAGTTTAACAACCTAATGAACTAATACTGGATCTACTCAACTAGCAAAACTTTTTACTTAACTGACTAAATGATGTCTCAAGAGGACTATGATTTACAATAAATTCAACCATCAAATATATAAAAGGGTCCCAAAACTAGCTTGTTTTTCTATAAAGTAGAAATAATAACCCTGTTTGCCTTCCAGAATACTTGTAAGAATAAAATAAAATAATGCTTATAAAACATTTAGTGCAGTGCCTAGATCAAAGGTAGTAAATTTTTTAAAACTTATCACTGTATTTATTGAAAGGAATATAAGTATAAAATATGAGTCATTGTAGCACTTTAATGACTTTAGTCAAAGCGCTTTTTGCTCAATTATTTTGCTTTCCTCCTTCTCTCCTTTATCAATCCCTTTTCTATTTTTTCACACTGCTCTAATTTTATCATCATCCCATTCTTAGTAATTTGGAAAATATTTCTGAAAAATATTTTCACCTCTTCAAACACAACTCTAGGTATGTTGGAAAACAACCACAAAAGATGTTCTATTGATAACCGAGACAGAACAAATGAAAACAGACACTACTTGTCATTTCATAAAACAAAATACTGAGTAACAAAATAGACCCACTTAGAATGATCATCATTGAAATCCCCAAAAAATAAATGAACATGGACTACCTAGCTTTGGCAAGAATTCAAGCAAATGTGGAAACTAAGTTATAATAAAATCAGGCACTAGATAAAAATAGTTCAGCTGTCAAAATGATAATTTACATATACAACCATTACTTTCTCTAACAGTCTTACAACCAGCAATGCCAGCTAATTTGCTCACCTTATCTGAGGATCTGCCCACCTAGGTCCAGCCAAGACAGAGACTGCAGTGTATTCCACAGGATTATAGTCTTGCCACTCAACAAGCCAGCCTACTTTCTCATTAGGAACCTGGCTGCGTTGAACTTTTGAACCTGGGTAAGGAGATGTCCGAGCCTTCTTGTGGGAATTCTCTTTAGCACCATTAGAACCAGACATGATATTGGAGTTAAGATGAAACCCACACGATGAAAATGAGCTTCTGGGAGAGGGAAAAAAGAAAAAAATTTTAAATAAATAAATATATATGTATCTATAATAATAAAAGCATAATTGCTAATTAGACCACATGGCCAAATGACCTTTCAGACAAAGCCGAGCTTTGAGGGCCAAAGCAAGCCGGAGCTGCGAGGGCCAAGGCAAGTCTCGGCTGCGAGGGCTGAGCCCCTTGCACGAATTTCGTGCATCGGGCCTCTAGTGTGTGTGTGTGTGTGTATATATATATATACACACACTAGAGGCCCGGTGCACAAAAATCTGTGCACTGGCAGGGGGGTGGGGGGTTGTGCCTCAGCCCCACTTGTGCCCTCTCACAGTCTGGAACCCCTCCGGAGATAACCACCGGCCTGCTTAGGCCCGCTCCCGGGTGGCAGAGGGCAGGCCCGATCCCTCGGTGCCTGTCCCACCTCCCCGGGTCACGCACACAGCAGGGCTGATCCGGGGGTTGGGGCACCACCCCGGGTCGCGCACACGGCAGGGCAGATACAGGGGTTGGGGCACCGCCCCATGTCGGGTTGCACACGGGACGCCCAGGCGGGCCGGCCAATCGCTGCTGCCCCTCCCGGCCACCCCGGGTCAGGTCGCACACGGGACGCCCGGACGGCAGCCGGGTGGGCTGGCTGATCGCTGCTGCACCACCCAGCCGCCCCGGGTCGGGTCGCACACAGATGCCCGCCACCCCGGGTCACAGATAGCAGGCCCGGATGGCAGTAGGGCAGGTGGGATGGCACTGTCCCGCCCTGCCTGCAGTATGCAAATTAGCTGCCGTCTTTGTTGGTGGTTAATTTGCATATCATGCTGATTAACCCATGGGAGGCATAGCAAAGGTACGGTCAATTATCATGTTTGTCTATTATTAGATAGGAGATATATATATATCTCCTAATTCAAAGAACCCAAAACATACTTTTCAATTTCAAAGACTTAAAACTCAGAAAATTCAAATTTGATGAATATTAGTATAAAGGTCCAACATATATGAAATATTATTTTCAAATATGAAAATTTGGAAAATATTCCTAAACTCTATTAATTGGAACCTATACTGCACTTATTTTTATTTATTTATTTATTTATTTTTATTTCAGAGAGGGAAGGGGGAGGGATAGAGAGATAGAAACATCAATGATGAGAGAGAATCACTGATTGGCTGCCTCCTGCACACCCCATACTGGGAGTGGAGCCTGCAACCAGGGCATGTGTCCTGACCAGGAATCAAACCATGACCTCCTGGCTCATAAGTCAACACTCAACCACTGAGCTACGCCAGCCCGGCTATACTGCGCTTATTTTAGTTGAGAAAAAAAGACAGAAGTTTACTTTTATCAGCACAAACATTGGGGAATAGAAGTTTATTACGAAAATTCAACCATAAAAACAAATGTAAAAGAAGATTGTTTAAGTATACATGAAGAAATAAGTTTTTTAAGAGCAGTCTACAATCTAACACACATGTATAAAATGTATGGCAAAAATAGCACAAAGGAGGAATAACTGGAAAATATAAATATACTGTAATAAGGTTCCTACATTGTACATGAAGTAATATAACAATTCTTAAAGTCAGACTGTGATAATTATACAAACTATAAACTTTAGACTATAATTTAAAGTAAAATTAAGAGGTATAAATCTGAAATAATTAGATAATATAGACAAAAAAACTCAACTGTAACCTTTATTTTACAGCATATACAAAAATGTTTCATGCCTCCTCCTTCTCATTATTCTTAAAATAAAGATTAAGATTCCTAATGACCCTAAATTAGGACATCTAAAGTGGAAAAAGGAATTCTGAGAACATGGTAAAGTGATCACACTCCATTCCCCTGCTCTCATAATACCAATCTGTCCTTCCTGGAACAAATAGTTGATGAGCAAACACTGACATGATGGGGTAGTGAAATAAGTCGACATCATGTGCCTCGATATCATAGATTGAGAAGTGCACAGTGATCATTTCGAGGTATTCCTTATAAGAATATTTGACCAGTCTAGACATGAGGAACTATAGAACAAACCTAAAGGACATCTTATAGAATAAAAATCTTTACTCTTTAAATTAATAAAGTCATGAAAGATAAAGTCAGAGGAACTCTTATAGATGGAGACTAAAGAGACATAAAAGTGAAAACTAAGTGCAGTCACTGATCCTGGGTTGGTTCCTAAACCATAAAGGAAAATAAAATTGCAGGACAAGTGGTGAAATTTGAATGGGGCTGTATAAATAATTTTAAAAGGTGATACAAAAACCTTATTTATTTACTTCCAACAAACAAAAGCTTAGGACCACATAGTTTCACTGGTGAATGCTATTAAACATTTAAAGAAGAATTAACACCAATGCTCCTTAAACTCTTCTGAATATTGAAGAGGAGAAAATACTTCCAAATTCTATGTGGCCAGAATTATTACCTTGATATCAAAACTAGACAAAGACACTGCCAGAAAACTATAGGCCAATATCCCTGATGAATATCAATGCAAAAATCCTCAACAAAATAGTAGCAAACAAAATTCAACAGCACATTAAAAGGATTATACACCATGAGGAAATGGGATTTATTTCTGGAGTGGAAGATGTTTTAACATACAAAAATCAATCAATGTAATACACCACTTAAACAGAATGGAAAAAAAACAACAATAAATGACCATCTCAATTGATGCAGAAAAAGCCTTTGACAAAATTCAATGTCCTTACATGATAAATATTCAACAAATTAGGAATAAAAGGAAATTATCTCAATATAATAAAGGCCATATATGAAATGCCCACAGTTTTTGGTTTATTGATGAAAGACTGAAAGCTTTTCCTCTAAGATTAGGAACAAGGGTCCCCAAATAACCAAAACAATATTGAAAAAAGAAAAACAAAGTTGGAGGTCTCATACTTCTTGATTTAAAACTTACTACAAAGCTATAGTGTAGTACTGGCATAAAGAGAGACATAAAGACCAATGAAATAGAACCAAAAGCCCATAAATAAACCCTCACATATATGGTCATATGATTTTTCAACAAGGATGCCAAAAACATTCAGTGGGGAAAGACAGTCTTTTCAACAAGTGGTGCTGGGAAATTAGATATCTACAAATGGTTGAAGATGGACCCTTACTTGGCAGCATATACAAACATTAATTCAAAACGGGTCAAAGAACCAAACATAAGATCAAAAAATACAACTCTCAGAAGAAAACACAGGAAAAATTTCATATTTTTCCAAAGAAGACAGACAGACAAGATACATGTAAGGTACTCAACATCACTAATCAGGGAAATGCAAATCAAAATCACAATGAGATACCACCTCACTCATGTCAGAATGGCTAATATCAAAAGACAAGAAATAACGAGTATGTTGTCAAGGATATGGAAAAAAAGGAAACGCTTGTGCATTGTTAGTGGGAATATAAACTGGTGCAGCCAGGAGGGAAAACAATATGAAGGTTCCTCAAGAAATTAAAAATAGAACTACCATACTTTCAACAATGTTAAATTTTAAAAAACTGAACTACCATATGATCCAGCAATTTCACTTCTAGGTATTTACACTAATTTGAAAGATATATGTATGCAACCCCATGTTCATTGCAGCATTATTGCAATAGCCAAGATATGGTAACCTAAGTGCTTGTCCATTAACAGATAAATGGATAAAGAAAATATTCAACACACAATGGAATATTACTCAGCCATCAAAAAAATGAAATCTTGCCATGTGTGATAATATGGATGGGTCTTGAGGGCATTTTGCTAAGTAAAATAAGAAAGACAAATATCATATGGTCTCACTTATGTGTGGAATCTAAAACACAAAACAAAAACCAAATTCAAACAAAGAACAGAGGCAGGGTTGGTGATGGGGAGCGGAGACAAAATGAGTGAAAGGAGTCATAAGGTACAAACTTTCAGCTATAAAACAAATAAGTCATGGGGATGTAATATACAGTTTGGTGACAATAGTGAATAATATGGTATTGCATATTAGAAAGTGGCTAAGAGAATATATCTTAAATGTTCCTATCACAAGAAAAAATTTCTGTAACTATGTATAGGAACAGGTGTTAGACTTATTGTGGTGATCATTTTGCAATATATACAAATATTATATCATATTGCACACCTAAAAATGATATAATGTTATCTGTTGATTATACCTCAATAAAATACAAGTTTATTATTTTATAGTTATTTAGAAATCAGACACAAGTCTCACTGGGTTAAAATCAACATAGCATATTGACTGGGCTGCATCTCTTTACAGAGATTCTAGAGGCCATTTCTGTGCCTTTCCCAGATTCAAGAGCAGTGATGGCAAACCTTTTGAGCTCGGCGTGTCAGCATTTTGAAAAACCCTAACTTAACTCTGGTGCCATGTCACATATAGAAATTTTTTGATATTTGCAACCATAGTAAAACAAAGACTTATATTTTTGATATTTATTTTATATATTTAAATGCCATTTAACAAAGAAAAATCAACCAAAAAAATGAGTTCGCATGTCACCTCTGACATGCATGTCATAGGTTCCCCATCACTGTTCTAGAAGCCACCCCATTCTGTGGCTCATGTTCCCCTTTCTTAGTCCTCAAAGCCAGCACCAACTGAATCTTTCTCTGACCCTGTTTCAGTAGTGACAGCCCTCTCTGACCACAGCTGGGAACACTTCTCTATTTTTAAAGACTCATGATTAAACTGGGCTCACCTAGAAAGCCCAGGATACTCGTCCCTTCTGAAACTCGTACTCACATCTATAAAGTCTCTTTTGCCATGTAAGGCAACATATGCCCAGGTTTCAGGGACTGTGGACATCTTTGGGGAGCCATTATTCTGTCTACTACAAATGTCTATACTATTTATTATATGAGAATGAGAAAAATGTAAAAGGATCTATATCATCAGGTTCTAAATGTGGATTAGAGAATATAGTGCAGATATGAGACAAAGGAAAAGGGAAGAGGTGAGGAAAAGGGGAGGGACTAGGAAAAGAAGAGGAAGGAAAAAAGGAGAGGAGAAAGGGAGACGGAAAGGGGAAGTTGAGGGGGAACAAAAGGTGAGGGGAAAGAAGTGGGTGGTAGAAAAGGGGAGAAGGGGAGAGAAAAGGGGAAAAGGTTGAAAAAAGAGATATGAAAGGAAACAGAAGATAAAGAAAGGGGAAAAGCGAGAGAGAGAGAGAGAGAGACAGACTACTCAAACACACCAAAGAAAAGGAGAAACGAAAGATCATATTTATGTATTTGGTCAATGTATGTCATTGTATTTACATGAAGAAATATTAAAATTCTTAACCTGAATTTCAAGGACTCCCTACCACACTCCTCTTCAACTCTTCGTGATTTTGCTATGCTGACCCCAGTACATAAAAGCTCCCATGTTCCCTCCCAATATGGAAAGCCACACGCTGTTATTTCTGCCTACTATAGCTTTCCTTCCTCCTCCACCTAGCTAATTTGAACCCATCCTTCAGATCAAGGTTCACTTCCTCAGGGTAGTCTATCTCCCTAACTCCCTAGGAGAAGTAGGTTTCCCCTGCTGTGTGCTATCAGAGCTCCATTATTCTTTTCATGGAATTACCACAATTGGGATTTTACATTTATTAGGGTGCCACCTGATTTTAAGCAAATGGACAATAGGGAGCATGTCTGTTGTAGCTCAACATTATATGCTGTGTAGAGACCAAAATTTTGTTTTAATTAGTGAAAAGGAGCTTGATTAGAGCTTCATCTTTAAAATAAAATTTTAAATTAGTTAAATAAGCTAGGTTATAACCATATACATATATGTGTGCATACACACACACACACACACACACACACACACACACTTTTAGAACAGAATTACATATTTTGTTTTCAACAAATTCGTATAACTTCATAATACAATCTTCACTTTTCTTTTTACCTTCACAAATCATAGGGGATAATTTTGGCCAAAATATTAGAAGCCTTCATCAAAATTTTCCCAAGACCTCCTGTCAGAGCAGGTTCCTCCTTTATTCTCTACTTGCTGCACCACTATTGGAAGCACAGGTCCTGATCCTGCCCTACTACACTAATTGTCGGGTCTGAGGCCCTCTGCCAGGGGTTGGACATTCTTGAACCCTGGGTGGTAAATGAAGAAGCCATGAGAAGTTGTGGGTGTATAAGAGAATCTTTATTGCAGAAGCCAGTGGCCATGTAGCCCAAGTAGCCATTGCTAACAAGGAGCCACCAGACAAAACAGTTCTTTAAGTCCTATACAGTAGGTAGCCGAACACCGGCTAGGTACCAATACATCTTTCCAACATAGTAGCAGCAGCCTCTGTTCCTACAGCCATTATCTGAGCAGCCATGAGCTGCCTCTGTACCCAGCAGATAATGCAGCCTCGTACTGGCTGGTCAGTTTCAACTTTATACTACTTAGACAAAAAAGGCTTCTTTCCATATAGCGACATCAATCATCTGGGTTATAGAAGGCACGCTTACGCAGTGCATAGATTTCTGCATCCTTGTATAGTCCTTGGACACCCTGATTACGATTCCCATGCTCAGAGTGGCCTTGAACATCTGGCGTACTCTCAATAGGGCCCCCACACCTCCTTTAATCCTATGATACTCAAATCATTCTTTCTTGAAACACTATCCTTTCTCAGCCTTCTCAACTTTTCTTTTAATAAGATCAATAGTTTATTTTCCATGTATCTGTCTCTGAATTGAAGCAAGCAGCCAAGGTTACTATCTGCCCCCCTCCCCCACCTTTTTAACGGACTTTATTGTTTAGAGCTCTATCCACTGGACCAAACCGGTTAGGGCTCAACTTCATTTTTAGCTCACATATATATTTATATGTCGTCACAGGAATAAAATATATACCATTCTCCATATATTGCTGATAAATCCTGATGGAAAATTTGAAAGCACTCACATCTTTATATACTATCTTTATTTTTTCTAGAAAATAGGCATTTGCAACTCTCTAGTTCAGCGGTTCTCAATCTGTGGGTTGCGACCCCTTTGGGGGTCGAACGACCCTTTCACAGGAGTCGCCTAAGACCATAGGAAAACACATATATAATTACATATTGTTTTTGTGATTAATCACTACGCTTTAATTATGTTCAATTTGTAACAATGAAATTGGGGGTCACCACAACATAAGGAACTGTATTAAAGGGTCGCAGCATTAGGAAGGTTGAGAACCCCTGCGTCTAGTCAAACCACAAAAACCAACTACAGCCCAGCCAGGGTGGTTCAGTGGTTGAGCGTAAACCTATGAACCAGGAGGTCATGGTTCAATTCCCATTCAGGGCACATACCTGGGGTTGCAGACTCAAACCCCACTAGAGGGCGTGCAGGAGGCAGCCAATCGATGTTTCTCTCTCATCATTGATGTTTCTCTCTCTCCCCTTACTTCCTGTTTGAAATCAATAAAAAATATATTTTTTAAAAAACCAACTACAAAACTATGACTTTCTGGATTTACCCAAATTAATAAAGGGCAGTAAAATTCTAAATGCTAAATTTCTTATGTCTCTTCCAGGATGCCTTACAATATAAGATACCTGATACTCAACACATACTTGTTGGCTTAACTTTTGGCTTTTTCTTCCAAGCCAGTAAGCAGTCACAGGTTTTAGATATACTCTGCTTCACCTAGGATTCCCAGCATTATAAAAATGAAGAATAACTGCCAAGCAATTTCACATTATTCTAGTGGCATCTATCAAAAACGGCATTAGTGACTTCCAGAGAACACAGATGTTTATTCCTTCCCTCCCCAAATCCCACTGAAGAGATAGACAGATGTATAAAAGGCAACAACATCCACAGCAAGAAGAGAGACTAGGACACCACCAGTGAATAAGATTTCAACCAATTTCAGAAAGATTTCAAGTAGGTGGAATGATACTGACCTACAAACCAAAGTAAAGCAAATTATATTTGAGAATATTCACAAAAGGGTGAGGAAAAGATGCCATTTCTACAAGAGGACCCTGAGAGGTTTCAAGACTGAAATAAGTGGACAGTGGGACAGTAACCATGAAAATCAGTCCTCTTCCCTCCCTTACAGTCAGCAACAGTTAGATTAGGATAACACCAAAAGTTAAAGGAAATTAAGAACTAGGTCTTTTATTGTGAATACTAGAGGCTTGGTTCACGACATTCATGCATGGGGGTCCCCCAGCCCGGCCTGCACCCTCTCACAATTCAGGACCCCTTGGGGGATGTTCAACTGCCAGGTAGTTGGACATCCCTCTCACAATCTGGAACCGCTGGCTCCTAACCGCTTGCCTGCCTGCCTGCTAGATCACCCCTAATCACTCTGCCTGCCTGTCTGATTGCCCCTAACCACTCGTCTGCCTGTCTGATCACCCCTAACCGCCTCTGGCCCCCACCGCCATGGCTTCCATGACATCCAACTGTCCGGTCTAATTAGCATATTATGCTTTTATTATTATAAATTGGTGTTAGCACAACAGAAACTGGGGCTTACTATTTCTACAACACACTGAGGAAGTAAAGTTAAAGCAGCTATGCTCAGCAAAGAAGTTGCTCCACTAGCGTAAACCCTAGGGGAAATGGGCAGGAGGGAGTTTCCCAGCCTGTCCACCTGCTACCTGATCCCACACACTGAAACCTTCCAGTCTAGGCACCCTAGTACATGGGGCAATATTCAATCAGTCCTCCCATTTAGTGAAAACAATGCTTATTATCTACATTTTAATGTATATTTGAAATATTCATTAAAATATAGATGAATAACCGGTGTCAAAATATAAGTAGATAACCAGTGTCTACCAGATGTTTGAGGAAAAAAAAACAAGGAAAAAGAACCAAATGGTAACAGAACCACGTACCCAAAACAAACAGATAATTCAGGAGAAAGAAGGTAATTTTTTATCATTTTTATAGTTTCAAAACTTTTTTATGTTCATAAAATAAGAAAAGGTGTCCACTAAAGAGAGTAGTTAAGATTAAGAAAAGGTTCTTGTCAACATTTACAATTCCATAGAGATGACTAACAGAATGCACAGGTCTTAAGTTTGAATGAATAATTCAGTAGCCACTGTGTGTTTCCTAAACAATGGACTCGAAGAATAAAAACCTGGAAAGAGGAAAATAAAAGCAGGAGGCAGTGTGAGACACAAGAAATCTCTACATTTATCCAGAGTTGACAAATCAAGAAAGAGGTAGATCATACATACAAACATTGTCTACAGTGAGGTTCAGAGGAAGAATGACAACTTCCGCTTTTCATTTTACACCAATTATACAGGCCACGCATTTAAACCGTGTGCATGTATTCATTTGAATAATGATGTTTTTAAGTATTAACCAGAAGAAAATAGCACAGGACAGCACCACACCCGAACAAGTGCTATTTAAACGCTCTGCGGACAATAACGATGGTGACTTATGAAGGACGGCACCAGCTTTACCTCAAAGGGCTTACAGTGGTTCTCAACCTTCTGGCCCTTTAAATACAGTTCCTCATGTTGTGACCCAACCATAAAATTATTTTCGTTGCTACTTCATAACTGTAATGTTGCTACTCTTATGAATCGTAATGTAAATATCTGATATGCAGGATGGTCTTAGGCGACCCCTGTGAAAGGGTCGTTCCACGGCCAAAGGGGTCGCGACCCACAGGTTGAGAACCGCTGGCAGACAAGCACATTCTGAGCCTTTCTGAACGCGTGTCTCTATGCGACTAGAAAAACCCAAGCCGCAAGCAAAGCCCATAGAAGCCACCGGCCCGGAAGCTGGTTCCCACCGGCACCTAAGGCCTGGGGAGGAGCCAGCACGAGGAGTGGGGGTGGGATACCTGCACTCCGGGATGCCGCAAGGGCCCGAGGACTTGACAGTCACAGAGGCCAAGGCCACAGAGAGAGACACGGTGGCTAAAGTCCTCCCCAAGATGCGTCCGGCCATCAGCGCCCCGCGCACGGCTTCACGCGGCGCGGTCCCTCTCAGCGTGGGCCGCAGCCTCCGCCTACCCCACAGCCCCGGCCCCGGGGAGCCAGCGGGCACTAGGACCCGGCCGCCCTCCCGTTCCCGGAGGGAGTCGCTGGGTCTAATGATTAGACTCTAATCTCATAAACCCTAGGGGACCAGGAGCCCTCCCAAAATAACAGTCCAGCGCTTCCCCCAGGGGGTGCGACTAGCCAGACCGGCCGCGGAAGCCGAAGCTCCCAGCCCCCGCAGCCCGGGAAACTGCAGGCCAGAGCGGGGACCGCCGGGCCGTGACGGCGCTTTACGGCTTTGCCGCAAAGCAAAGACCGTCGGGCTGCGTCGCGCGCGCCTTCTCGGATCTCCCACTCCGCGCAGGCGTCGTAGCGGCGCAGGGGGCAGGGAACAGCGAGAATGAAAGAAGGCGAGGAAGTGGAAGGGGAAGAGAGAAAGAAGGGAAGGGGGTTAGGAGGAGTTTGTTGCCCTGTTTGGGGGGCAGGAAGGATTACAAACAGCTGATGTACTGAGTCACGCGCGTCCTAGTCATATCTGAGGAAGCGGCCGCAGGGAAGGGAGGGAGGCCAGGGATGCGGTCAGCGGAGCTGGCGCTCTTCTCTTACTTTTTTACCAGTTATTCGCTGCAGTCGCTACATTTCGCAACGCTTTGCCCGGGGTGATCCTGACAAACCGGAGGAGTAAGCCATCTGTGAAATTGGCACTCAGCCCGGAGCAGGATCGAAGGGGCGACGCCCAGGCAGAAATTAGACCAACCGCCCGGCCAGTGGCCCCGTCAGTGGGACAGTGGTCCCAGCACCGGAAGGTCGCGGGCTCAGGACACACACCTGGGTTTGGGGTTCCATCCGGGCGGGGTGCGCACGGAGGCAACCGGTGGGTGCTCTCCCTCTCCCGCCCTCCCTCTCCTTCCCTACCTCCCTCCCTCCCTAAAATGAATAAAAAAGATCCCCTTAAAAAAAAAAGTCAGATAAACTGCCCAACTGAAATTTGGAAAACAGGATTATCTTATGATGGGCAATCTTATGAATGTGGCAAATATT
>NW_005871060.1:8144983-8199181 GCF_000147115.1 Myotis lucifugus | reverse complement strand
CAGAACTCTTGTCGTGTAACGACTCCATCTAAACCACTGCGCCTGGGGACTTGGCCAAGCTCCACTGTGGCTTCCAGCAGCTTAAGGGCGTCCCTGGGAGGATCCCAGCAACAACACCCGCCCACACCCTCCGCACCCCACCCCCGCTTTAAATGCCAGCCTCAACAATCTCAGCACACCTGGCGATTGGCAGGGAGGCCCAGGACCCCTTTCTGTAGAAGGCTTGCTATTATAAGTCCTTTCTCTGCCCTTGGTGCTGCAAATCGGCCACCCAGAACTGTTTCTCAAGGACCTGGGAGCCCCTGTCTTTGAAAAGCAAACATCCAGGGGGATATGGCTCTGTACTACCTCCCAGCCCCGGGTGGAAGGATAAGGGGCCAACTTAAGGGGCACCTTTCTTCCACTTGCACAACTGCCTCCTGCTTTAAAAATAAAAATTTGTTTCTCCACCAATAAGCGCCAATTAACAAACCCAGACGGCCTTATTGCATAGGTCATCCACCCACCCCTATAACACCCCTCAACACCCCTCAGTGCCTTTCCCTTGGCACACTCCACTCTTCAACATGTCTCCAGCCTTCTGTTTCAAGGAAGTAGAATTCAGTTCATGCAGTGGTATTACTGAATTAAATGTGTCTTTACAGTTTTTTTTTAATATATTTTATTGATTTTTCACAGAGAGGAAAGGAGAGGGACAGAGAGTTAGAAATATCGATGAGAGAGAAACATCGATCAGCTGCCTCCTGCACATCCCCCACCAGGGATGGGCCTGCAACCAAGGTACATGCCCTTGGCCAGAATCGAACCTGGGACCTTTCAGTCCGCAGGCCGATGCTCTATCCACTGAGCCAAACCAGTTAGGGCTACAGTTTTACCTTTGATAGTTCTTTTGGATAGTGAAGTATTATTATTAAAATGTACTTGCTTTTGGCTTGACCAACTGGAAGTAAGTCCTGCAGTCAGTGCTGGGTTGCCATGGGGCCCCAGCACTGACTGCTGGGGCTGCAGGCGGTGACCGAGCACCCACTGCTGAGGGGACTGCAAATCAGGCCTGGAGAGAGGCCCGAAGAGAGAAGCAGGGTCTGATCAGTAGCCTCTGTGGCAGCTGTTGATCAGCACTTGCCTCCATTTCTCTCCAGGCTTCCACCCAGGCTGCTGATCAGCCCCGCCTTTCTGATCAGGCCCCGTTGATAGGCCCAGAGATGCTGACTGGCATAGAAACCAACCAATCAGAACCAAATCTGGGTCAACTGTGAGGAGCCAATGGCTGCCTAGGAGGCGGAACTTTTGATGCTGACTGGCATAGAAACCGACCAATCAGAACCAAATTGGCCAGCAGAGGGGTGAGCAGTTGGGGGGGCAAGATCAGGCTGGCAGGGGAGGGCAATTGGGGGTGAGATCAGGCCAGCAGGGGAGGGCAGTTGGGGGTGACCAGGCTGGCAGGGGAGGGCAGTTGGGGGTGATTAGGCTGGCAGGAGAGCAGTTAGGTGTTAATCACGCCAGTAGGGGAGCGGTTAAGGGGGGATCAGGCTGGCAGGCAGAAGCAGTAGGGGCAATCAGGCAGGCAGGCAGGCAAGCAGTTAGGAGCCAGCAGTCCTAGATTGTGAGAGGGATGTCCGACTGCCAGCAGTTGGTCCTGCGGGGTCCCAGATTGAGAGGGTGCAGGCTGGGTGAGGGACACACACCCCCCCCCCCCCCTGCACGAATTTCATGCACCGGGCCTCTAGTGTACGTGTGTGTGTGTGTGTGTGTGTGTGTGTGTGTGTGTGTGTGTGTGTTGGACTTGCTTTTTAAAAAAAAGCTGGATTTAGCTTTCTCTGGTCAGATAGGGTTGATGTCAATGTTGTCAACAACCATCAACCTCTGCTTAAGATGGAAAGGTATTAGGTAGGGTTCTGTTTAAAAGGTTCAGCTCATTTCACCCTGGCCATTATGGCTCAGTTGGTTGAATGTCCTCCCATGCACCAAAAGGTCACCTGTTCAATTCCCAGTCAGTATAGGGGGTGTCTTTCCCTCCCTATATCTCTCTAAAATCAATAAAAACATATTTAAAAAAAATAAAAGGTTCAGCTCATTTTAAAGTCTGCTGACATTAGGGAGGAGAGAGGTAAGGCAGTGAGTTACAAAACATCTGTTCAAAGAATGGGAAAAACAGAAAGGAGTTATGGGAACTTCTCTGAACCCTAGTCTTCTAACTCGACATTCCTTAAGGGAGGTTGGAGTGGAGTTAGTTTAAAGACCCACACAACTATGCAAACAAAACCAAGTCCATGGCACAGGCCTGCAACACTATTAGTTCAGACAGCTGGGTCTCCTGCATTCCCCCCCTCACAGACTGTACTCCCAGGTCTGCTAGAACTTACCCAGTGAGTATGTGCTGCAGTCCACTCTTGGGCAGAACCAAAATGCCATCTCAAAATATTTACTGTTTTATATAAGCTGTCCATTTACTCACATCCCAAATTAAATGGGTGTCATCAGAACTTAAGTGATGGCTTTTGTTTTTTATTTGTTTTTAATTTATTTTTTATTTAGAAGCCACATACCAACTTTAAAAAGGGTATCATAATAGTTGGTGAGACAAGCAAAAACTGCTGAGAAATACATATTTTTAAATAGGAAAGCAGTGTATGTGATTACTGGAATTGATAGGTATGCTAAAAATAAGAGTAAGAATTCCAACTGTCCCCCCCCCCTTTTTCCATTTATTTCATTACTAGAGGCCCGGTGCATGAATTCGTGCATGAGTGGGGTCCAGCCAGCCTTGCCCCAGATCGGGGGTGGGGGGGCCAGGGGCGGGGCTGGCGCGGGTGGGGGGAGCTGTGGGCTGTTGGCCAGCCAGTCCCACCCCCTGGTCAAACTCCCGGTTGAGGGGACAATTTGCATATTAGCCTTTTATTATATAGGATACAACAACTATTAGTATTTACTGATTACTTACTATTTACCAAGCACTGTCCTGCGTGCCAGGAATGCAGTTGTGAACAAGATGGATAAGGTCCTGCTCTCTTGAAGCTTTCTAGGGGAGGGGCATCAACTATAAATATTCTAGGAATTGTAGATTAGGAGAAGTGCTATGAAAGAGACAGACAACTTTCTGTGGAAAAAAATGACAAGCAGCAGTGACTACTTGGGATTATAGGGGAGGGGTGTCAGAGAAGGCTTTTCTGAGGAGATCACATTTGAGAGATACCTAAAGACATGATGTTGCCAGCCATTGGAAAAGCTGTGGAAAGAGCATTCCAGGCAGAAGGGACTCTACTTGCAACATCTCTGTGGTTGGAAGGACTTGGCCATAATCAAGGAATGGGAAAGACAATGTGCTAAAGCACAGTAGAAAGCTGGGGGGCACGATCTGTGATGAAGCATGGCAGACACAATTCACTGCTTCCCCATCCCATTTACCCATTCTCCCTTCTTCTCTGTCCTGTGTAGAATGTGTCCAGTGAAAAAATCATCTCCCTGTGCTCCCTGCAGCTAAAGGGGCCGTATGACCCTCCCTGACCATCCTGAATGGAAGGTGAAGCCTACTGTGTGGGTCTCTAGAAAGGCTATTATTTTCCCGGTGAAAAGAGACTGGCTCATTTGCTCTCCCTCCTTTATTCCTGCTGGAAATGAGGGCACAATTCCTAGAGAAGGAGCAGCCATATTGAGACCATGAAGACCAGCCACACACATGGATGGCAGAATAGAGTGCAAGAAGGAGCCTGGAATCTTTTATGGCTTCTGGGCTAATGAGGGGTGGGGAAGAGAGCCCCTATTTGGCTACACTACTATGGTTGGGTTTATTTTATGTAAAAATTTTGACACAAGAGCCAAATCATTTAAGGTCTTCAAGGCCATGGCAAGGAATTGGGAGTTTATCCCAAGTGCAATGAAAAGCCATTAAACCTCCACCAAACTTTATTCCTCACAACATAGAGAGGTAGATACTCTAAAGTTAGAACTGGATAAACAGCAACAACAGGCCAGAGGTTGGAATGAAAAGTCAGGTTAACTAGCTTCTGACTACTCCACTACTGCCATCTCTCACTTCTTTCCCACAACCCTCTGGGTCAGAAGTAACCAGCTCCCTTCTTTCTGTTCCCTTACAGCAAGGCTTTTAGTCTATGTTTTGTATTCTTTCAATCATAGGAGACTTCATACCTACCAGTTCTGTTTCTTAATAAGCGAATGCATATTGAAGCAAAATTAAAAACCCTGTTTCCCTTGACAAAGCCTAGCTTTCAAGATTAATCCTGTGCCAGAGACTCAGCATTCCCATTTGACAGTCACTTCTTTGTTCTAATTCATATCTGTTCTCCCCCTTGAAACACTGAAACTATTATGTCAAGGGATGGGGTGTCCCAGGGCAATAAGATACACAGAATATTAAAAAAAAACACATCTAAAAATATTTCAAAAGTATTATTCTCATCTTTTTTTTTTACTTTGACCATGTAACTTGGACACATTATTTACCTTCCCTGTGCCTGTTTCCTCACCTGTGAAATGAGGACATAGGGTACTCAACATCCTAGAGCTATGAGAATTAAAGAATGTAACTTTTGTTAAATGTCCAACAAAAGTTGTAACAATTATTCTTTACACCTATTACCACATTTCATCCCGAGGGCTCATGTAATTGTCCCTACTTTAGAGTGGAGGATACAGACTCCAGAAGTTAAATAACTTGCCCAAGAACACACAGCCTATCTAATAATTTGTAAAGTCAGGTGTGTGTATTTCCCAGGGCTGCTGTAACAAATTACCACAAACTTGGTAGTGGAAAACAAGAGGAATTTATTTTCTCACAGTTCTGGCGACCAGAAGCTTTAATTCAGTTTATGGTGCCAAATCAGGTTGTCATCAGGCACACACTCCTGGAGACTGTCCTTTGCTTGCCTGTCCCAGCTTCTGGTGGCCGCTGGCGGCCAGGGCTGTGACCACAGTGCTTTGCATCGCTCCCAGTAGTCACACTGCCTTCCCCGTTTCTGTTTGTGTCACTTCTCTCAGACTCTCTCTTATAAGGATACTTGTGATTTCATTTCATGATCTTCACATTATCTAGGACCTTAATTACATCTGCAAAGACACCTTTCTACGTTAGGTAACATGACAGGTACCAGGGTTTAGGACCTGATTTTCTTTGGGGTCATCATTCAGCCTACTTTATCAGGACTCAAATTTAAGTCTGTCTGACAATACCCTCAAATTCCTAACCAGACATTTGTTCGATAAATATTTTTTAAACACCTGATGCATGTAAGTACTGTGGTAGGTACTGCAGATACAATGATGAGCAAAACCAATCAAGAGCACTGCCCTCATGAATCTACCGCCTGGTTGGGGAGAAAAACATTGGTAGAATAATCACACAAATAAATGTCCAATTGTAACTGTGATCAATGTTATGAAGGGAG
The DNA here is from genome assembly GCF_000147115.1 of Myotis lucifugus. NCBI lineage: Eukaryota > Metazoa > Chordata > Mammalia > Chiroptera > Vespertilionidae > Myotis > Myotis lucifugus. The sequence continues at coordinate 8,193,779 of NW_005871060.1, read as the reverse complement.
GTTTCTGATGCTCTGAGAATTATGAAAGGGAGATGTGGTCAAGTTTGGGAAAGCTCCATTAAAAAGTAAGGCTTGAGATCTGAAGGAAGATGAGGAGCCCATTAGACATAAATGGAGAGAAATATAAAAACCCTTATGCAGTCCTTCTAGCAGGATATCTGGCACATATAAGTGCTCAGTAAATCAAGTTCTCTCTTCCCTACCTGCTCCCTTCCTTAGGGAATCTACTATGCTAGTGAAGCTACAGGGCTATTCCAAGAGATACAGAAATACCACAGTGAGACCTCTGCACAGGTTTCCCCAAAAGTCTTCCCAACCACACTCTATGCAATAGTCCATGCAATAACTGTCCTCACAAGCTATAGTGCAGCTCTAGCTACATAATAAATATATCTGTAGTGTAGCTTGCATCAGCAAGGCAGGAAACAAGAATCAAATGTAGTCTTTTTTACAAAGAGCCAAGCAAGTTCTCAATGTAATCATCGTTACAGGGTGGGACTGCATGTGATCAGGACATTCAAAAAGCCCAAAAATAAAAGCATTCTCTAATGGGACATTTATTTAAAAAAAAGAAGGCCTTCTTGACTCTTGGGTTTTTAATTAGACAAGAAAGTTGTTCAAGGAGACCTTTGCAAATGTTACTATGTGTTTCATGAAAGATAATTCAAATAATGTTCTTTTGTAGTTGAAAATAAGTGTTTCCCAAAGTTTTCATTGATATTCTGTTAGAGTTGTTATGTGGAAGAAACAAAATTTATTTAACGGCTAGTTAAAGAACAAAACACATTTTGTTTCCACATTTTATGCCAGAGATTTTTTTCCTATTTTTTTTTTTTTACTGGATTTAGCTTTTTATTTATTTATTTATTTTATTGATTTTACAGAGAGGAAGGGAGAGGGATAGAGAGTTGGAAACATCGATCAGCTGCCTCCTGCACACCTCCTACTGGGGATGTGCCTGCAACCAAGGTACATGCCCTTGACCGGAATCGAACCCAGGACCCTTCAGTCCGCAGGCCAACGCTCTATCCACTGAGCCAAACCAGGTAGGGCTGGATTTAGCCTTTTAATTTTAAATAACCAAACTTTGTAATTTTATACATAATCCAATGTAGTGCTAATATAATTAGCATTTCAGCTTGAAGAGCTGGTAATTAACAGGAATGGAAGCCTTAATGAACAGTCTTCAAACCATGAGACACAAATAAAAACAGACAAATATACAGTAGAACAAAAGCTGCAGACACCCTACTAACCGGGGGAAATATTTGAAGGCTTTACATTCTTTATTATCCATGATGGCTTTTGGAATTATGATTGTGTGACATATAGAACCTTTGACATTTTAGATATAGCCTTTATTTTATTTTATTTTTATCACAGTAAGTTAAAAATCCACCCTAAGTCTCGGTAAGACTTCACTGTCTTACATAAAGACTCTAGGAGTCTGCAGTGTGATAAAAGAGTAATGTGAAAATTTACTGGATTGCCCTAATTTCATACTTCCTTGTACACAATGAATCAATTTGGAAATCTATTCCAAGGGCTATATACACAAAAGTGTCAAGAATAAAATGTTCTCCACTCTTGCATAAAAATGTGTACAGTGTTGAGGAATGGAAAAGTTATCATTTTCCTGGGGCCCAGGCTTCCTGGAGCTCTGCTGCCTGAAGATGAAAGGCTCCTCTGGCTTTATTGCTCTTGGGATTAGTCATCCAGCCCTGGTGTTTCTCCTTGTTGGATCCTGGATGCTATTCTGATAGCTTCTTCCAGAGATGGCTGTTCTCCAAGCTGAACTGCAATCTGGGTACCATTGGATGTTGCCACTAAGGTCAGAGGTCTAGTTTCTGTGGTTACTAAGTGATGGCTGTGCTGCTGGTGCCCCATTTCTGACGATGCAGTGTGGAATGCTGCCAAGTCCTGAGCCTCAACTGCAACCTGCTGCCCTTCTGTACCCTCGGCAGTTACCATAGCAACAGAGTGTGTCCCTGCTGAGGAGATGACTGCATCATGAGCAGGGACTGTGATGAGCGTGCCATCCTGCGTTACCATTGTGATGGTATTGCCAATGGCTTGCATGTGAGCTTGAGATATGTTGACATGCTGAGTCCCATCCTGGGATATGAGTGTAACCTGTTGACTCAACCCAGACTGGGTTACCGTGGCTACTTGTGTAGACACAACATCATCCCCTTCTACACCTGTGACATATGTGATCTGGGGCCCTTTAAGAACATCTTCACCTTGACCTGGAGGAGGCTCAAAGGCGGCTTCCTGCTCCTCCTCGATTGGCTCTGTGTCGTTGTGGGCGGTCCGTTTGTGCATGGCCAGCGTGGAGATCTGCTTATATGTCTTCCCACGGTGTTTACCGTTGTAAGGTTTGGAATGAGTGTGAGCAACATGATGTTTATACAAACTAGAATATTCTGTAAACCTTTTATCACACCCAGGGACTGTACAAACATATGGCTTTTCCCCTGTGTGTATCCTCACATGGTTTTTATAATTGGTTGCACTGGCAAATGCCCTTCCACATCCTGGTTCTGTGCAGTAATAAGGTCTTTCTCCTGTGTGTGTCCTAATATGCACTTTTCTGATACTTGATGTTGTGAAAGACCGACCACAGCCTTCAAAGTGACATTTAAAGGGTCTTTTTCCTGTATGAGTTCTGATATGTTTCTGTAGATCTCCTGAAGTTTTAAAGGATTTAGTACAATGATCTTCTGAACACCGATATGGCTTTTCTCCTGTGTGAGTTCTGACATGACTTTTTAATCCATAACCTGTTGCAAATGCTTTCCCACAGCCAGGATGCTCACACTGATAAGGCCGGTCTCCCGTGTGTGACCTCTCATGAACCTTAAGATGATGAGCTGTTGTATATAATTTTCCACATCCACCATATTCACATCGAAACGCCTTCTCTCCACTCTGTTGAGATTTAGCAGTTAGTCTTGCTGCATGTCCTTGTAAGACAGTCTGCATTTTTTTCTCTTGCTCATTTTCTCCAATCATTCCAGTACCTGTTATACTTTCACTTCCCTCAATGGATACCTTTGCATACTGTTCCAAAGCACTGATGGTTTCAGGATCAATCGTGGCATCCCCAGTATGCAGACCTGCCACTGTACCATCAGCCTGAATTGGTAGGATGGTATCAGACTGTGGGACTTGCACTGCTTGGTGGATGTAAGCCGTGGTGCCATCTTCCAGCTGAACTGCCTGTAATGCGCTCTGGTCACAACTATCTTTGGAGGTATGGTGAATAAAGGCTGTAGTTTCATCTTCTAACTGCACGGCTTGGCCATCCTCTAGACGTAAACTGTCCCAACTTTTAGGTATGGGTACATGTTGAACATAGGCAGCAGAACCGTCTTCCAACTGAATGACCTGGCCATCTATGAGTTTTCCATCTTTAGAATTGTGCTGTATATAAGTCGTAGAACCATCTGCAAGTGTTACTGCTTGTAAGCTTACACCTTCCATATTTTCTAAATTGTCAGCATCTGCCATAGTTACTGCCTCTGTCAGGCACAGGGTAACATGCTGAGCCTCCATTCCTCCTCCAGGAAACTCTGTCATTCCCTGAGAATCTCAATTTATTTGGGCTAACAACATTTTTTACCTCCGAGAAAATTTTCCAACAATTCCTTCGTCCGACCACCATGCACCAGGACAGGAAGAGCATGGGACTCTTAATCCCAGGGTCGTGGGTTCGAGCCCCACATTGGGTGCCAGATGTTGGGGTCCAACCCCAGCAGGTCCAGGGGTTCCCAAAGGTGTGGATGGAGTCGGCGAAGAAGGAATAACACGGAGACAGCGTTCAGTTGATCAGCATAGCCAGGTTCTCCAGCCAAGTTCTAGCCAGGTTCTCCAGCCAGGTTCTGTTCTTATTCTCCTATTACATCTGTATTTATACCAGTTGATTTTAATCCTATCCATTCTATTCCAAAGGTTAGGGCGTTTGTTATCTCCATTCCAAGGTCACTACTCTATTGTTCTGTTAAGCTACAAGGAAGTAACTGAAGGAGATTATCCTAAGTAAAGATTATGTAGCTTAAGCGTGATTGTTCATAGTTAAAGTGATTAACTACCCACCTGGCACTTAGTTAAGGGGTTTTATTCCCTTCCTTAGTCCTGTTAATCCCTAACTCCAGGGGGAAATCCCCACCTGGGGAAACAACCTTTCTCAGAGAGGTGACCTTGGTTAAAACACATAGTGCTAAGAAGGGGAGCAAACATGTTAAGAACAGTATGCCATATATGCCAGGTCCCTTGAAACATATGCTGTGCAGATGTTTCTTCCCTGCAGCGACTGTGTCAAGCAGCAAGGATGGACTGGCTTCCAGCAATCATAGGTTTTCCTTTAAAAAAATGCACAAGAATTTCTAAATACAGTGGCATTCCTAAAGGGCTTTCCTTTGGTACAAAAAAAAATTGATTTGAATATAATTGATTATTCATCTTTATGGATAGCTTGCTAAAGGGATTTGGCAGATTGCTAGCTCACACTGACTCAGCCCCTTGACCTGTACCACTGGTCAAATATAAATTAAATGGGCAAATTATAAATTAAACGAAGTTTAATTCTCTCTCTGAAGAGACCCTCTCCTCCCCTTTCAGAATCTGCATGCCCTTTTCAAATGTAAATCTCTTTAATGGCCAAGTCTCTAATTAGTCTCAACACAGGTTTTACTAGTAAAGTTTTGGTAGTCCACTGGACCCCAGCCATTGGAATATTTATTGAGATTGTGTGTGGAACATTCAAAAGCTTCTCGGAAAGCTGGAATTCTCTTTGTAGCTTTGGTCTAGGATTACTAGGAAACAATGTCCAAAGTGGGACATTAGTGTTTAATGAGGGGATAAATTAAAGTGCCATACTAGCACATGGAAGAAAATAAAACTCCTTAAGAGCTAGGAATATATGGATCATGTGGCAGGGTCACTATGAAAGCGTAGGGGAACTCCAGTTCATATTCTTTCCCTGAGCCCAAATCAGTCCCATGTGGACATTGTCTACCAGTTTTGGAGGAAGGCCCCAATATTCTTCCCTCTGAAGCAGCAGTTCCCAACCTGTGGGTCTCGACTCCTTCGGCAGTCGAACGACCCTTTCACAGGGGTCACCTAAGACCATCCTGCATATCAGATATTTACATGACGATTCATAACAGTAGCAACATTACAGTTATGAAGTAGCAACGAAAATAATTTTATGGTTGGGTCACAACATGAGGAGCTATATTTAAAGGGCCAGAAGGTTGAGAACCACTGTTCTGAAGGAAACCCCAGACAGGATTCCCCATTCATGCCATCAAGCTTTTCCTGTCCTGGTTAAAGGCATACTGAGGCAGAGACTAGGGTTCATTCATGAGACCCAAGACCCTGGCCATCTGTCCCCCTCCCTTCTCACTCCAGGAGATGTATGGGGACATCACATCCACAAGCACCCCACTCCACCCCCACCCCCGTTTCCATGTGCAGGCCTACTTGGGAAAATAGACAAATTGCTGGTAGTCACTCTGAGGAATCCACATTCAAATGGTGCACGGGTATATAGTTTTACTTTACCTGTAACACATTAAAATGTTACCATTAGATATTGAGCATTATTATGTGTTGGTCTCATGTCTGCAGATTTTTAAAAGGTAACAATAAATGGACTAAAAAATGTGACGTAGTAAACATTAATTGTAGCATCTAGGACCTAGATTCTAGGTGGTGGTGAAATTCTAGGTAAAGGTTGTGCTTTATACTTCCACACTAAGAAAGAGGGACAGTGCCCCTTTGGGGTTTGCAGGGGGCATATACATAACAACAGCTCCTTGGTTAATCAGAATGCCGCCAGTTTTGAGCGCTGTATGTCAGGTCCAGGCTATGCTCCGAGCTTGCCTATTTCTCGGTCCTTATCGCCCTGTAGATCTGTTGGGCAAGAGTTATCCATGGTGGATGAGGAAGTTGTGTGAAGTTCACAGAGCAAAACCCATAGGGCTCTGGAGCAGGACTGTGCCTTCCAAGGCAAAGAGCTCCTAGCTGTTTATCAGCTCCTGGCATGTTAATTGGCCCTTGTAAATACCAAGCTGCTAACCCTGGGAAGTCAACTGACTAGGTCAGTGGTCAGCAAACTCATTAGTCAACAGAGCCAAATATCAACAGTACAACGACTGAAATTTCTTCTGAGAGCCACATTTTTTAAACTTAAACTATATAGGTAGGTACATTGTTATTAACTTAATTAGGGTACTCCTAAGGCTTAGGAAGAGCCACACTCAAGGGGCCAAAGAGCCGCATGTGGCTCAAGAGCTGCAGTTTGCCTACCACGGGACTAGGTGACTCAAGGAAGCTGCATTAATATCATGCCATGAAGACAGCCTTTAACACACTCAGGGAACAATTTTCAAATGACCTTTCCAATGTTATTACATTAGTAAATCTTCTTTGGTTTGTTGTCTCTTACACATTTGTCCCAAAGAAATCGGGTTCCGTGTTTAGTTCCAACAGAAGACCCAGGTGTGCTGATGACAGAGGGATTAATGTGAACAGGGAGGCAAGCGGAGACCACATCATGGAGAGCTTTGTAGAAGGGGACAGGCATTTGGATTTTATTCTAAGTCCAATGAAAAGCCTGCGTGAGTTAATCAGGAGACTGATGATCTAATCTTCATTTTTCAAATAGCCCTCTGGCTCCTATGAAGAGGAGTTGAGAAATGGAGTGGTCCATTTCTCAGTGCTAAGAAGGGGTCCAGAATATGCCACTGTAGCATAAAAATTGTTTTTTTTTAAATATATTTTTATTGATTTCAGAGAGGAAGGGAGAGGGAGAGAGAGATAGAAACATCAATGATGATGTTGCAGAAGACCAAAGAAAAACCAAGCAACGCTTTTAGAGAAAAGAAGTTACACTGTTTAATGCGCAGGCGGACTCAGTGGAATAACTTCCCAAATCTGAGTAAAGTAACATGCAGGGGGCTTCTCTTCTATATCTTTCTGGGGTCTTTGTCCCTTGAATATGAATTATGCTTCAGGCCCTTTTCTTGGGGTTTGCAAGAAGGCCCCCAGGTGTTGGGGGTCTCCAGGCCATATCTTATGGTCTGGCCTGGCACCAGCGTTAATAACCCTCCCTCTGGGGCAGTGCACTGTTCACAGTTTTATGGCCTCTTTAACAGGTTCTGCGAGACCAGTTTCTGGGAAAGAGGTAGTGACTTAACTATAGGTTATCAAGAATGTACACTGGGCTTGCTGGCATGGATTCCGATTGCTAGCCCCTCCTCCCCCTCCCCAAATATCAGGGTTACATTGCAATTAGCCCTTTTTAGCCTTCTCAATGAGAGAGAATCATTGATTGGCTGACTCCTGCTCACCCCTACTGGGGTTCGAGCCTGCAACCCCGGGCATGTGCCCTTGACCAGAATCAAACCCGGTCTGCAGGCCAACACTCTATGCACTGAGCCAAACCAGCTAGGGCTATAGCATAAAAATTGTTAAGCTAAAGGCACTTGAGAATAAAAGGCCTTTTTAAAAATCCACACTTTATTCCCATTTTCTTAGATTTTTGGTTGTTGCTGTTTTGTTTGTTTGTTTTTACGATTCTTAGAGAGGGAGAGAGAAATATTAATGTGAGAAGGAAACATCTATCAGCTGCTTCCTGTATGCCCACTACAAGGGATCAAACCCGCAACTGGGCATATGCTCTGACCGGGTATTGAACTAGCAACCTGTCAGGGTGCACGGAAGGATGCCCAATGGAGCCACACAGGCCAGGGCACAAAAGGCTTTTTTAAAATATATATATATTTTATTGATTTTTTACAGAGAGGAAGGGAGAGGGATAGAGAGTTTGAAACATTGATCAGCTGCCTCCTGCACGGCCCCACTGGGGATGTGCTGGCAACCAAGGTACATGCCCTTGACCGGAATCAAACTTGGGACCATTCAGTCTGCAGGCCAATGCTCTATCCACTAAGGCTAAGCCAAACCAAAAAGGGCTTTTTAAATTAACTCCCTTATCTACTAAAAACCAGAGCCTCCTTCAAAACCCAGTAGTCATAAATCCTCTCACCTGGAGTTTTGGGAGTTTCACAACTAGGGAAGATTGTCACAGACATTGTCACAAAACCATCACATCCCCATGTATTTCCCTAGGGTCCCATTTGTTTCACCTAAAAGTCATTTGTTTACCCAGGAGTATCCTTCTGTCACACCCCTTTCCCTCTTAAAACGCTATTTCTACCCTCCTCTTTGAATCACATTTTTCTGTGGACTCCTGTCTTTTCTCTTGCTAGTCTGTGTGTGCGGTTGTTTTGTTTTGTTTGTTTATTTGCTTGTTTTTAGTCTGTTTAATTCACAGAATCTCATTACTCAACATAGCAGAAAAATGTTTCCTCCTGGATGGCTAGATAATTATTTAGTAAGAACGTCACAGAGCTGACCCCCAGGGCTCTGGAGGAGGCCCTGCTTTACAGGCAGAGAACTATTTGCAATTTAAAAATCAACTCCAACAGGAAGAGGAAGTAATTGCAAAAGTGAAGTTCTTCCAAACCCTGGAAGGGTAAGAGCTGTAGAAAGGGATGGGATTCAGCGCCTAGTAGGGGAGTTTCCCTGACGATGACACAGGAGCAGGGACCTCCTTCAGAGGAACGGAGAGGAGGCAGAAGCCTGGGATCAGGCGCAGAGAGTCTGACTGATCCGGTAGTTGGACAACGAGGACATTCCTTGTGATTGCTTCCGTGTTTCTCCGTTGAGATAGGTTCACCGGCTCAGAGGAAGGGTAGGAAAGGGAGCGTAGGCAGTGTGCAGAGAGGACAACGTGAGATGGGGTCTCTTCCCCAGAGTGGGAAAAGAAGCATCATAGGAAATTCCCTTCCAGGGAGTACTCCACACCCAGCTGAAATGTGTGCTCACAAATTCTCTCTGCATGGTTGAGGCTGTTGATTTATTTTGTGAAAAAAGAAAATTCAACTAAGTACATTTTAAAGATCTTAATTGGTTTTATTTAATGGTCGTGAATCGGGCAGCCTCCCATTTAGCAGATAGAAAAGAGGTCTGAGGAGCTGCACAAAATGAAAGACTTTTTAAGCAGAAGGGACTGGGACAAAGAAGTTATGCTACTGGCAAAAAGCAGACTGGTTGTGGCCAAGTCGCCTTCTTTGGGGTTAGGGGGCCTCTGTCAGGTAGATTACCTCGCTAGTGCTGACCAGGTGATCCAGGTTGACTGGGTTAAGATTCCATTTCTGGTAGAGGCTGAAACTGTGATTAAGTTAGGAGTTAAGTCTCTGTGGGGTTTAACATAATTGACTCAATTTGGGGCCTGTTATCTGTTTTTTTTAACAGATTTTTTTCCCCCAGAAGTACTCAGCTCCTTGGGGCAAGCATAGAGTAGAAAACAGCAGGGTTTAATAAGGGCTGGATCGCACTAAAGTCTAATAATAGGAGTGAGAACCAATAATTGATTACAATGAAGGCGCTTGGATCAAAGCTGAGTAAGGGGGTGGGGGAGGGGACTGAGTGGGGTAATCTGGAAGTGGATGAGCCGGCTGACTGAAGGACACCAGTCAAGTAGTTGCTGCAGTGGGTGCATTCAAGTGGGGAGTTGGCAGGAGAGGGCTGGTGGCAAGAGTGTGGGGGGATCTAGCTGAGATTGGGATGTGATGTAGTTACTATGTTTATCAAGATCATGAATACAACCCTGGGCATGGGTGGTAAATAGAACTGAATAAAAGACCAAACTATCATTTGTTGGCCTTAGTCTACTCTCTTCTCTGCATATTGGTCTCCAACATGTAACTGTTTGTAACTGTTGCACAATAGCAGTAGATTTGGTAGTTCTCAGAGGATGTTGAGTCAAGGTTTTTGAAAGAGCAGTGAACTCCTAAAGGTGAGCACTGGCAGGTAGTCGTTAAGGCACATTACATAGATTCTTAACATTCACACAGGAGAGATCATAAAACAAAGGGCCCTGGCAGCTCCAGGAAAAAGCCAAGGTGTACCCCTTCGCAGCTTGGAAGGCTGCGGAGAATAAAGGCGACAAAATGGAATAGTGTTGAGTGCTTTTGCTTACACTGAAGTAGACCGCTCAACAGTGGAAAAGAGGAATTGAATTAAGCAAATTCACTGTAATTCTCAGAGTTACAACCAAGGACAAATAACCCTGTATGCTCTTTTATTTACTTCCTCCACTTTCTATAGAGGGATATTTTCCTGTTAAATGAATCAAGGTTTGATGAATATTCACAGTAGCCTGAGGAGGAAAACAAGTTAGAACAAAACAAAGGAGGCAACTATAGGAAAGATTCTGAACCTCTTTCTCTCAGTACAAGGTATATGCTGAGTCACTGAGTTACAGAAAACGGTAGGCAAATTGGATTAAAATCAGCATTAAATTCTGGCGCAGGGTGTAAACGCCAACCTTTATCAAATCCTGGATTAGCCTGGCCAGCTTGGCCCCGAGGCTGAGCGTTGATCCATGAACCAGGAGGACACAATTCGATTCCAGGTCAAGGCACGTGCCCGGGGTTGCAGGCTCAATTCCCAGTGGGGGGTGTGCAGGAGGCAGCCAATCAATGATTCTCTGGCATTGGTATTTCTCTCTCTTTCCTCTCCCTTCCTCTCCAAAATCAACAAAACTTATTTTTTTTTTAAAAAAAAATCCTGGATTAAAAATTGTACAGTTTGCATAGTGTATATAAGTTCTTAGATAAGAAATCCAGATTCAAATTCAGGTCTCATTTATGAGGCAAAAAAGAAGTCCATATATCCAGACCAATTGCTTTAACATATATCTGGTTTGACAACTTTATCATCCCATTGATGAATTTGTTGATATACTTTCCTCAGAGCACAAACTTAGGCAATTTCCTTATAGCGTGTTTTCTTACTGGCCATCAGATTTATAGATCACTGTTTGCTGAAACTTTCCACTACTGTGGAAATTATTCTTTTTTTTTCTTTTTCTTTATTTTGTGTTTTCTTTTTTTGTTTTGTTTTATTATTGCTTAAAGTTGTGGAAATTATTCTTAAAAATTATTACCTTTTGTACATATTTGACCCTCCTTTCCTTGATTCAATCAACATAGTCTCATCACCTTTATACTATAGGGCACTGAATTAGATTTACTCTCCCAGGTTAATAAAAATGTACTATTTTTTTGAAAAGAATAAAATTTTGGTTATCTTCCCAGATACTATTCAAATGTTATTTGCTGCCCTACTATTAAGAAAATCATTTAAATATCATTCCTTAATCACTTACACTAACAAAAAATCACAATGAAAACGCTGAAGACTGAATGAAAGATATGCAGCTGCACTACCCTCAGCATTGGGTGTGATTGGAGAATAAGGAGATGAGTTTTAAACAAACCTGCCACGAAGTAAACACCTCTTTCAAACAGTTTCCCAGGGAGGAGGAGCACTGTACACACTAGAGTTATGGTATTCCTGTCACAAATGATGAACCTACTGGGACTCACTGGGCCTTAAGTAACTGACTCTCAACTGAGGGTTAAAATATGGCCCAGAAGGCAAAACAGAGGCCTGGGTGACCAGGATCTCCAGGATAATGTGTGATATCTGGGTGTGAGGGGAGAGTGGGGTTGAAGCATATTAAACATCAACATGGTTAATTATATATAATACTAGAGGCCCGGTGCATGGATTTGTGCACATTTAAAGGAAATTAATTAGAAGGTGGCCAGTGGGGCAGGACTGGGTGAGACGGGCCGGACACGCCCTTGAGCCAACCTCCCACGGTCCCTCCCTGGCTTCTGCGGGGTGAGCAGGGTCCCTCTGGCAGGTGGGGTCCCTCAGCCTGGTCTGGAGGGATTGGCCCAAAACCTGCTCTCCAACATCCCCGAAGGGTCCCGGAGTGCAAGAGGGCACTCTGCAAAGTTACTGTCACTCGGCAGCTCCTGTGTTTTGTGTCTGCCCCCTGGTAGTCAGTGCGTGTCATACCTACCTTCCAGTCAGCGAGTGGCCGGTCGGCCAGTCACTTAGCCTTTTATATATACAGGTAAACTCCCAAAGACATAGTTTAACATTAATTAATTGAAGCATAAAGTTTAAAAACTATTTTTTAAATCTAAGTGTCCCCAAGCTAAAAATATAAAACCAAACAAAACACCTCGAAACGAATATTTAGTTCTTTGTCCTAGGCCTTGACTGGTATGTGCAGGGTCAGAAAGCCCAGGCCAGTTTGACTTCAAATGCCATATGTATTTCACTCAAACATGCCAGGCACATCCTACCGCAGGGCCTTTGCACTTGCACAAATGTGTGACTTGCAGTGTAAAACATATTTACTTCTATGGATCCTGAAATGAAATATTTTAAAGACAGTACATTACATCAAGCTGCCTCCACTTCTCTTCTCTCTCATACTTGAGGCCTCCTAAACCCAGGAACAAAAGTAAGCTTTTTATATAGTTACATAATGAAATTAACCTTTTGATAAAGTAGTAGTTTTTTTAACTAGATGACTTTGCTTTTCCATATTTTTTCATAGCTCAGATGTTGCTTTGGCTATATTTCGTTATTACACATTTTAGAGTTTGTGCAAAAATATGAGTGGAAAATAAGTTGTTGGAATGGCATTTTCCTTAGTCTTTAAGAAGATAGAGTTTAGTTAGAGCTTGCGGTTGTGAGAGAACTTAAGGTATTAATGTGCAACAGGAAGTTGGATGAAAGGTATAAAGTTCAGGAGAAAGGTCAAGTCCAGAGCAGTACATCCCTGAGTCACTGTGCTACAGATCAAATATTTGTGTGTTCCCACATTCATAGGTTGACACTCGATCTCCAGTGTGATGGTATTTGGAGTTGGAGCCTTTGAAAGGTGATTAGATCATGAGAGCAGAGTCCTCCTGAACGGGATTAGTGACCTTACAAAACAGCTCCCTCAGCCCCCCTGACATGTGAGGACACAGAGAGAAGACAGCCATCTCTGAACCAGGAGGCAGGTTCTCACCAGGTACAAAATCTGCTGGCACCTTGATCTTAGACGTACCAGCCTCCAGAACTGTGAGAAATACATTTCTGTTGTTTATAAGCCTCCCAGTATTCTGTTACAACAACCTGAACAGACTAAGACACAATCACAGAGAGGTGGAAACTGAAGTTATGGGCTTGAGCTAAATGTCTAGAGCAGTGGTTCTCAACCTTCTGACCCTTTAAATATGGTTCCTCATGTTGTGACCCAACCATAAAATTATTTTCGTTGCTACTTCATAACTGTAATGTTGCTACTGTTATGAATCGTCATGTAAATATCTGATATGCAGGATGGTCTTAGGCAACCCCTGTGAAAGGGTCGTTCGACCGCCAAAGGGGTCGCGACCCACAGGTTGAGAACCACTGGTCTAGAGAAAAGAGTGTTTGACTGATTCTTCAGATTCAATATTATGTCCCCTGGCCACCCTAAATAAAGAAGGCATCCCTCCAACCTCCCTGTTACTCTCTTGATTCTTTCATATAATTTTTATAATAGCAAATTTGTAATTATATTTTCATATGAATTATTACTTCATTTTCTACATTGTCCACTAGGATAAGAGATTCGAAAGGACAGATAGTGAGTGTCTAAGTGTTTTCTGTATATTAATAAATTTATCCTCACAGCAATCCTAAAAGTTTGATTTTATTCTTATCTGTATTGTGTAGGTGAGGAAAATGAGGTACAGAGGGATTGACTAACTTGTCCAAGTCATGAAGCTAGTCACAATAGAGCCAGAATTCCAACCCTAGAAATGTGGCTCCAAAATCAGTGCTCTTAACCTCTGCTACAGTGTCGCTCCGCCCTCCTAAGCCCAGAACCTATCTCAGTCATGGCAAAGGGCAGTGTGTAGTAATATGTTACATGAACGAAGGATTCAATCATGTTACCCTACTGCTTAAAATGTATCAATATTTCTGAAGGAGTTAGAAATAGAGAAGGAGTCTTCAGAAAGAGAAGTATGTACCTGGCACAGAGAAGATCCTCAAAAATAGTAGTTGCACTGATTTGAAACAGCCGAGTACAATATCGAAAAGGAAATAACTAAAACATCCAGGTAAAATTATATTTAAAATCTATTGGCTAATAGTGTCAATAGATTCATGGGCAGTACAATAAATGAAACTTAGTTTCCTTTAAATGCTTCTGAAACAAACAAAACAAAAGGATTTGGGTTAATTTAAAGTTAATTAAAATAGTGGCTTTCAAAATGTTTGCCTGAGACTCTTGGTCACACATGCACAGTTTACCATGTATCAAGTTCTATTAAGAGCATTTTATAAATATTACTAGAGGCCTGTTGCACGAAGAGATTTTCCTCCGGCACCTGGGGCCTAGGCCTTCGCTCTGACCAGGCTCCAGCCGGGGCTGGCCCTGGGGCCGTGAGGCCTCGCTGCTCCAGCCAGAGCCGGCCCCGGGGCTGTCAGGCTTTGCTCCACCGCTTGGAGCCTACGTATGCAAATTAACCTCCCTCTTTGTTAGTTTAATTTGCATACTCTCCTGATTGGCTGGTTAGTGTAGCGAAGGTATAGTCAATTTACATGTTTGTCTATTATTAGGTAAGATTTCTTCACAATATTTCTTCACAATATTCACTTAATCTTCACAATAATCACAATTAGACAATAAATCAGCTTCCCTCTTACAGACAAGGAAACTAAAATGAAATAATTATGTAACTTGCACAAGGTCACAGACAGTATTTGGTGAGCAAGGGTTCAACATCAGGTAATCTGGCTCCAATCTATTCTCTTAGCACTTTGCTCTGTTGCCTCTCAAGTAACTAGTATAAACAGGTGCACATACACACAAACATTCACAGAGACACACATTCCTCCACCCCATCTACCTCTATGAAACTGATATAAAAGTTTCACCAGAATACTTACCCAGAACTATACCATATGGTATTTTCTTTATATTATGTATTTTTTAATACTGGTATGACCCTCTAAATTGATTTCACAACAAAATCAATTCCTTGACCCATTAATTGGTAATGAAGCACAATTTTTAAAAACTCCAGATTGGAATATCAATACACTTTCTTTCCCAATTGGGTGGGAGTTCCTTCAGTCTGCTTAGTTGTTGATGAAGCAAGTCAACTTGATATTGAATGGTTTTAAAAGAGTTTAATGATCTTAAAATAGAATGCAATATTTGAAAATGAAGATTTCTTACATGGAACAACACAATTTTTTCCCCTAGTTGGATTTAGGAGAGAATTGAAATGCCCCTCCCAATGCCCTACCCTGCCTATTAGAATCCTACACACCCTCTACACACAACTCAAATCCAATCTTCCAGTAAACCATTCCTAAGTCCCTTATGTGCCCATAGCACTTTTTTCTTTCAGTTTCTATTCAAATATGTGTTTGTTTCTCCTGGGTAATGTATTGGTCTGTGCTCTCTTAGACTGCAGAATCTTAAGGAAATAGAGGTCTTTTTCTCTATAGTCGTGCAGTGCATAAAATTCTGGTCTATGACGGACTGAATATAAAATGCTGGCCTCAAAAGATTCTAATGGAGCTGAATGCCTATCATCTAGTGACATTGTAGTTGTTTCTTTTTGTTGTTTTATTGTGGTAAAATACGCATAACAGAAAATGTCCTCAGAGCTGTCTTAAATGTTGTAGGACCAACGCATTACTCTCGTGTTTGTGGTGATGCTGGTATAAACACAACTACATAATACTTGATAATGATAATAAATGATAATAAATGGCCATATTACTGATTTATATACGTACTGTTCTATACTTTCTATTGTTATTTTTGGTGTGTATTCGTTCTACTTATTCAATGTTCGTTCTACTTATTCAATGTGTATTCTTTCCACTAATTCAATGTGTATTCTTTCTACTTATGAAATGTTTGCTGTAACAGTGTGCTGTGTTGCTCTGGCAGCAGTCTCATGTTTACAGTCTCGTGATTGCATCATTTTCTGTCGTACTTGATTTCATCTCACATTGTGTTGTACAAGCACATACTGTACAGGCTTGTAGCCTAGGAGCAATAGGCTATATGATGTAGTGTAGGAGTACAGTAGGTTTGGGTAAGTGCATGCCATGAAGTTCGCACAGTGGTGAAATCGCATAACAATGTTGTTAAGTGTCAGAAAACTATGCTTCATATCCCTCATGGTGCCTTGCACACAGAATGTGTAGTAACATTTGTTGAACTGAATTAAGTAGAATTGATAGTAATCCCTCAATAGTATTTTAGTAGTAAGAGTTTCTTAAGGGAATAAAGAAAAGGAAGAATTCAGAAAAGAAAAAGAATTCCTTTCAGCCTTTCTGCAGTATAATAATGGCATTTTCTTTGATTCTTTTGTTTTAGAAAAGGGCCATTTTTATGGATAAGTTTTAATGTTTATGTTTAAATCAAAAAACAATTCAAAAATTTAACCAAGAAATTATGTAAAATTCTTTGTTTTTCAATAAATGAATTACTGAATTAAGAAATGAACCTATGACCTGAGATTTCTAAATGGATCTTCACCTACTTTCAAAAATGACAGTTTGTGCATTTTATGTTGCAGTGTAGTTTGTAATAAGGACCTTTGCTTCATTTCCCATAGCCTGCAAAATGAGAAAATGTGGGATAAAGCAGATTATGAGAGAAAATAACAGTGGAGAGCTTAATTGTATCTTTGTTCAATTCTAAATAGAGAAAGTGGGAACGTCTGAGTTTAGGCCCCTTAAATAACAATCTTATAACAGCTGAAAAATCTTCCAAAAAAAACAGGGGCCATGGCACAGAATAACTTTGTTGGAACAACTTTTTGCAGCATTAGTTACCTCCAGATTTGCCTCTTAGATGAGAAAGCCAGTCTTTGATTTTTTAAAATATATTTTTATTGATTTCAGAGAGGAAGAGAGAGGGAGAGATAGATAGAAACATCAATGATGAGAGAGAATCATTGATCAGCTGCCTCCGGCACCCCCCACACTGGGGATTGAGCCTGCAACCCGGGCATGTGCCTTGACTAGGAATCAAACCATGACCTCCTGGTTCATAGGTCGACACTCAACAACGGAACCACACCAGCCAAGCCAGTCTTTGATTTTTTTTGAAAATTCATATACTTTCAATGGACCGGCATTTTTTTTTAATACTTGATAAAGACTAACTCTTTTAATCCTCTTGACAATCCTACAGGGTACTTAGTGATATTTTATAGATAAGGAAACTGAGGCACAAGGAATATAAATGACCTGTCCAAACTCACACATCTAGAATGTAACAGAGCTGGAACTCCACCCTAACTGCAGAGCGTTTGCTCTGACACGATGCTGCCGTGTGATGAACAGTTTCGAGATGGCAGTGATTTCCTCTGGTCCAGCCCAATGAGCAGCATCACGCTGAGGAAGGCTACTGTCGTTAGTCCTAAGAATATGAATGCTATTTGTTGACTCAGCTTTCAGAGTCAACCAATAGACCAAGCACAGGAGATGTTACAGTTACAAAATGGGAAGTACATATTATCAGTCCTGGCATTGTGAAAGTAAATGTGCAGAAAATGGGAGCTGGGAGGTAGAAATGGACAGCTGAGGAAAAGAACAGGGCATACCCTCCTCTTATAAAATCGAGGCCGCCCTAGCCAGTTTGGCTCAGTGGATAGAGTGTCAGCCTGCAGACTGAAGAGTCATGGGTTTGATTCCAGTCAAGGGCACATGCCTGGGTTGCGGGCTCCGTCCCTCATAGGGGGTGTGCAGGAGGCAGCCGATCAATGATTCTCTCTCATCATTGATGTTTCTATCTCCCTCTCCCTTCCTCTCTGAAATCAATAAAGATATATTTTAAATAAATAAATAAATAAATAAATAAATAAAATTGAAGCCAATAATTTCAGCAGGTAGTTGCTGGAATAAGACAAAAAAAAGTGTAAACGTTTAAAATATAACCTTATAAAAGTAGCAAAGATAATGACATAATTATATTGGGAATATATGGGGTGTCCCAAAAAATGTATACACTCTTTGAATAATTATTAATTCCAATGGGTTAAATCTGAAAGGCAACATCAATTGTGAGCTATCAGCTGTTAAAGTGTGTACAACCTGTATACATTTTTTGAGACACCCTGTATGTAGAGGGAAGAGGGAATTAGGGAAAGAGTAAGCTACAACCTCAGCTGATTGATATTGATTAACCAGGACATGGCATTGAAAGCCTTTATTAGAGGCTTTTAAGTCACCTCTGTAATAGACAGCTAAATGGACTAAAAGTCGTTGATCTGAGGAGCCAGACAAAAGTCAGACTGTGCGTTTTTAATATCTGCCCTGCTGAATCGTGTTTAAACCAGATATACTCACTACTTTGAATTCATAGATTCATTACTTGGAAAAAAGAAAAGCCAGATGTGGCTGGACAAGCTAACATCTAACTCCCTCCAGCTCTCAAATCCAGACCTCAGAGCCAAGTGTGGAGGCTTCTATCCCCGGGTGACAGGAGAGCTCTTTGAAGTTCCTCCTTCAGCTATCACTTCTGGATGTGCTTCCTCAGCGTTTTCTAGAGCAATGGGGAGAAGAATGGCTGTGCAATTGCTAAGTAGGGTGGCCTTTTGTCCTGAATCCACTAGGATTCTATAGAGCCACAGCCTTACAGAAGACCAGTTCAGCTATGGTAACAGCTACCATTCATCAGGTACATCTGTATGTAAGATGTCATGCTCTGTGCTGTTTAAATATCTCACTTACTAAACCAAGCTGTTACTTTTTGTTTGGTTGGGTTTTTTTGTTTTGTTTTTTTAGCATTTTTTAGCAGTATTTTTATTTATTTTTGTTTTGTTTAAAGTATTACATATAGTATTACATATATGTCCTTTTCCCCCATTGACCTCCCCCCACCCACCCCCTCCTCCCCCGCACATGCCCTCACCTCCCTAGTATCTGTATCTGTGTCTATTGGTTTGCTTATATGCATGTATACAAGTCCTTTGGTTGATCTCTTACCCGCTCCCCCGCCCCCACCAAGTTATTATTATATCCATTTTACAGATGAAATAACTAAGACCTCAGGTGAGGGTAATTAATTAACCAGATATCACATCTACACTAATAAAAGAGTACCTCCATGACGCCCACCAGTCAATCAGGAGTATGCAAATTAACCCAACAAAGATGGCAGGTTAATTTACGTACACAGGAGCCGAGCGGCCGGGGGCGGGGCCTCTGGGCAGTGTGGGAAGGCGGAAAGGCGGCTCCTGGCCAGAGCGAAGGCGGTGCCGGCAGCCAGGGGAAGGAAGGCCCATTCTTGCATGAATCTTCATGCAGTGGGCCTCTAGTAACTAATAAAACCCTTGATAGGAATTAAAACTCATTGTTTTTACAGCTGCACTCTGTTGCCTGCTAATTAGTCAGTTAAGTGACCTAATCACATGAGAAGGAGGTGTTATGAATGTTGTTGGAGTTATGAATAGTGGGAGTTTTGATCCTTTTAGATTTTCACAGTGATCTAGAACTGGATTAATTTTTCTTTTTTGCCCTAAGAAAGAAGGCAATCTAGCACAGTCATATTGGCCTAGGCTTAAATTCAGCTCTACCATTTATACTATGACCTCAGATGATTTGCTGAATTTCTCTTAATCCTTTATTTTTTCATTCGTATAACAGAGTTCCTAACTGAACCTACTGCTTAAGGTTATCGAGAGGATAAAGTGAACCGTGTAGGTTATGTGGACATTCAGCATAATGGCTGGCCATTCATAGTAAGTGCTCAAAACATTGTTGAGGAACCCCTTATTCTTTTTAATGCCACTTCAATAGGTGGGAAGGCAGCATGAAATTAAGATGTTGCACATATAAAACATGTTAAACTCTCCTAATGAAAGGTATTTTTAAATTTTTTTCTTTTCCTTTCTTTTTAATCCTCACCCAAGAATATATTTTCATTGATTTTTAGAAAGTGGAAGGGAGGGAAGAAAGGGGGGAGAGAGAGAAACTTGATTTGAGAGAGACACATTTGTTGTCTCCTGCAGAACCGCCCTCCACCCCCTAATCCGGGCCAGGATGAAACCTGCAACCCAAGTAGGTGCCCTTGATGGGGAATTGAACCCAAGACCCTTCAGTGTGAGGGCAGATGTTCTAACCACTGGGAAACACCAGCCAGGGTAACAGGTATTTTTTAAAATCACGAATATACTGTAATAAAGTCATGTACTTTACCACTGTATCAGATCAGTAGCTAACCATCACTCACAAAACCATTCAGATTATAATTATATTAGTGTTAATTATAATTTATATAGAGTTGAACAGTAGATAAAGTACTGTGCTTTATGTTAACATTTTGAACTTCACAAGAATCCTGTATAGTGAGTACTAGTAGCATCCCAGTTTTACAAATTAGAACACATGCTCAGGGAGGTGAAGTCACATACACATTTGGGATTCAGGGATGAATGTTTCTTGGATTCTTTCCTTGGTCAACTTAGTGAATGAAAACTACCCAGTTTTTACTTAATACAAATTTTTAATAGAAAAAAATAGTCTGAGCCTCAGTATATATTAAAGTCAACATACACAAAAGCAAACACATACATACACTAGGTCACCATGGAAAATGTGGTTTCTTCCTATAGGTATTGGGCAAAAAAAGTTTAATAAATACTGACCCTATATCTAGCTTCACATTTTTACTTGCTGTGGGAGCTTTAATAGTCAATCTAACTGATTTATTCGTTTATAAAATAAGGAGAAAAATTTTTCTTCTGTACTTCCTAGAAGGCTTTTTGAACATCAAATGAAATAATAGATGGAGAAAAAAGCTCTGGAAACTGGAAACTTTCTATTGATATGCATGTACCTTTGTAAGCTTGGATTTGGGGGGCATAAGAAAGAGTTGCAGTTGAGATTCAGAACTTCCAAGAACTCCACAGTGTTCTGCCTTAGCAGGACTGTCACAACCCCTTCCTCCCTCTAACAGTGTAGGGCTGCCAAAGTGAGGAAGGAGTATGAATTCGTTGGGAACTTCCATTTCTTGCTGTTTTCCTGCCTCTTAAACATAAAAGGGTAACCATTAGTGCCCCTCCTAACAGAAGTTTCTTCCTAAGAAGAGACTGTAATGTATTGCAAAAAGTCCCAATAAAATTACTGTCAAAAACTGAATTGAAAAAATACATGCAAGAGACATTAAGCTCTTACTGCACACAAGCCCAGAGTTTGGTCTTTTCTTTCAATAACCAATCACTAGGATTAAAAAAAAAATCACCAGTGACATATTGACTTCTCACATATATAGGCTACTAAACCAAAAATTACAATTTTGAGACAAAAATTTTCTTTCTAGTTTATTACCCATTCTGTGGGCAGTAATTTATTAACCTGGATAAATACACAATTCCTAAATTGTAACATATGTTTTTTTCACAAATTCTAATAGGGTGAGTGAAAGGGGTTATCCAGTAGTTCTCAACCTTCTGGCCCTTTAAATTCAGTTCCTCATCTTGTGACCCAACCATAAAATTATTTTCGTTGCTACTTCCTAACTGTGATGTTGCTACTGCTATGAATCGTAATGTAAATATCTGATATGCAGGATGGTCTTAGGCGACCCCTGTGAAAGGGTCGCGACCCACAGGTTGAGAACTGATGGCAAATATACAGCTCTTCCTTGTGGAAACAATCCCCTTTAATATGATCAGGTATTTCCTGCGTCTTGATTATTGTTGTCCCAAGAAAGGACAAGTTTTCCTCTGTCCCCCAAACTAAAATGTGATGCAGCATCATTTCTCAGCCGGGAGCAGGACAACTGGCCCTCCCCCAGGTTCATTTATGACAGACAACGATATTTGCATCGCTAACTAGTAGTAATGGGCAACCATCAAGTTTCACAGAAGCATCTGGGCTGCGGACCCTGTCAATTATCCTTGCAACTTTAAGAGGAATGTATCCAATTTAGGAAAACGGGCGGCTAGGAACCCTCGGGCTTCGGCTCAGGAGGTCGGGAGGGAGTGGGTGAAAGACGACTTTGGCTTTTGCTCTCCTCGGACTTGTCCCTCCCAGATTTCCGCGCTGGCGAGCAGTGGCTCCGCGCTGCAGCCCGAGCCAATTGCGAAGGACCTAACCAAGCCCAGCCCAGCGGAAGGAATGGTTTCAGGGTTGTTTGTTTCTCTTTGATAAAGAAGCCCTGCCTTGCTCTGGCTCTTACTCTCCCTAGGGTTAGACGGAACAACCCTCCCATCCCCTTCAGCAATTTAGAGTGATTGGTAAACATACCCAATCCTCGCAGCAACAAAAATGATAAAATTCGTTCTGGACTGCCTCCTGCTTCTGCCCTTACTGCTCGTCTTCATCTTAGAATCTCTCATGAAGTCTTTTATTCCTAAGAAGAGGAAATCAGTCACTGGAGAAATCGTCCTGATTACGGGAGCTGGGCATGGAATCGGGAGACTGACGGCCTATGAATTTGCCAAACTTAAAAGCAAACTGGTTCTGTGGGATATAAATAAGGTAATAATGGTGCTTTACTGTCTTCCTTTCTGGTACCTGTAATCTGTGGACATGTGTGCATGTTGCAGGCAACAACCCCTTACAGCCTCTCTGTGAAGGAGGTAGAACAAATTACTATTGCCAAGTTATAGATGGGGGGAAACATGGATTAATTAATGTGTTTATGATCATGTGATAAATGGACCTAGAGGATAAGATTCTCAGTTGCTGCCCATTTGACATTGTAAATTTATCCTCACTTTTGCCCTGAAAGTAATTTGTAATTTCCTCCTCAACTTGATTTCACTGACCCCTTAATCTTCATCATATGGAAGAAGTAATAGTTTTAGCTAGTATGACAAAAGAGTAAGAGGTTTGTACCTATTAAGAAAAAAATCCTACCTGCAGTTAACTGAGGTAAGTGGGTTTAAGATACCCAACAGAAAGCAATATTACTATGCCATAGTAATTTCCAAGAGTACTTTTTAAAAAATCACATTTTAGCCCTAACTGGTTTGGCTCAGTGGAAAGAGCTCGGCCTGCGGACTTGAAGGTCCCAGGTTCAATTCCGGTCAGGGGCATGTACCTTGGTTGCGGGCACATCCCCAGTAGGAGGTGTGCAGGAGGCAGCTGATCGATGTTTCTAACTCTCTATCCCTCTCCTTTCCTCTATGTAAAAAAATCAATAAAATATATTTTTTTAAAAATCACATTTTTACCAGAATAGGCTTAAGGAAGAACTTGAATGTAATTTTTACCAGAATAGGCTTAAGGAAGAGAGGGGTACTTAGAATCTTACCTTTTTTTCTTCAAAAAAAATATATTTATATATGTATATATATATTTTTTATTGATTTTTGAGAGGAAGGGAGAGGGAGAGAAACATGAATCTGCTGCTTCCTGCACGCTCCCTACTGGGGATCGGCCCGCGGGCCTGCTGTGACCTCTTGGTGCATGGGAGGATGCTCAACCAACTGAGCTACATGGGCCAGGGCTAAAATCTTAACTTTTTCTTGGCTGTCATTGATGTACAAAGAGGTTCCTGGAAGCACCTGCTGGCCTGAAATGCCATACCTTACCATTAGTTACAATGATGTAAACAAGAATTCATGGGATGTGAAGTTAGATGATCGGCAAGGCCAACCCAGTGCGTGGCTAATTGAGAGAGCTATCAACAAGTATTTCCAGAGTATCTGTTGCCTAGATTTTAGGAACACAGGTCAAACAGGAGCAGGGTCAGATGCCGTCACTATAGTAAGGAAAATAGACATTAAATAATTACATATAAATGAAAAATACAAACTAGGCCCAGCCTAGTCTGGTGCTGTCAAGGAAGTGTCTGGTAGGGTGTGGACAGACTCATCTGACTTCTCTACTTCTTCATGGATAACTTACCCAATACCCTGGGTAACTCCCTAGAGCAGTGGTTCTCAACCTTCCTAATGCCGGGACCCTTTAACACAGTTCCTCATGTTATGGTGACCCCCAACCATAAAATTATTTTCGTTGCTACTTCATAACTGTAATTTTGCTACTGTCATGAATCGTAATGTAAATATCTGATATGCAGGATGTATTTTCATTGTTACAAATTGAACATAATTAAAGCATAGTGATTAATCACAAAAACAATATGTAATTATATATGTGTTTTCCGATGGTCTTAGGCGACCCCTGTGAAAGGGTCGTTCGACCCCCAAAGGGGTCGCGACACACAGGTTGAGAACCGCTGCCCTAGAGCTTTAGGTTCCTTTTCTGAAAAATGGATAAAATAATAGTACTTACCTTAAAATAATAGTACTGCAAGGATTATATTAGATAATGCACACAAAGCACAAGGTCTGCCACACGGTATATGCCAAATAGTGCGCACTTACTATGACATATAATGCCCTTTAATTTGGGCTTCCGCTGGCCTTGAACCTTATGACCCAGCATCACCAATCTCCTAATGCTTCCCCAGAGGATCTTTCTCCTTTACTTACATTCTGCCTGGCGTGCCCTGCCCTCTCTTTGCATAGCTGTTCTACTCACTTTTAAGACCCAACTCAGGTACCTCCTCTTCTGAAATTGTACTGCGTGCCCCTTCTCTGTGTTCCCGTAACTCTATGTAGCTCTGTTAATATACTTACACAATATGTTAGCTTGAACCATATGAAACTGCCAATATTCAATCCTTTATTCTAAAACAGTAATAAAGTTTCATCCTGGCTGTCATGGTTCAGTGTTTAAAGCATGGGCCTATACACCAAAGGGTTGTGGGTTTGATTCCGGGTCCAGAGCAAGTACCTTATTTGCAGGTTCAATCCCCATCTTGGGTCGGGCACAATGTGCTTCTCTCATATACATGTTTCTCTCTCTCTCTCTTTCTTCCCCTCCCCCTCTCCCATCCACTCTCTAAAAATCAGTGGGAAAGAATATTCTTGGGTGAGGATTAACAAAAAAATTTAAAAATAAGAATTTCGTATGGTCCTACCTAATTATTATACTTATTTTATTTTTTTCTACAACACTGAACTCACTGAGGTTAGGACTCTGACTCGTTCATATTTGTGTCTACAGGGCTCTTCTAAGCACCATGAATATGACCTACACATTAAAATGTTGGAGGAATGAGTGAATGAATGAATGAATTATAGTTAACTCCTTATTTATTTTGCAGCCAGAAAATTGATGTCCATGAGTAGCTTTTAGTGACAGAGAAGAAAAAAAGCTTAGTGTTATTTTTTAAAGCCTATTATGGAATATACACTCATACATATATGCATTCACAATGTAAAATTAATAATACAAAATTAGTATTTTAAGATTTTTATCTTATTTTTCAAAGCTTGCTTTAAATTCACTTCCAACTAAAAGAAGCTCTTCAAAGCATTGTCAAAAATGTGTCAGTGGAATTTTTGCCCAGTCCCAGTTCAAAGAATCTGACTCCCCTTAATTATTTTCAGCTGTTGATATAATTTGCTCACCATTATTGTATTCTCCTGCCTCTCTGTTGCTTTTCCTAGCATGGAATTGAGGAAACAGCTGCTGAATGCAGGAAACTGGGTGCACAAGCGCATGCCTTTGTGGTAGACTGCAGCAACCGAGAAGATATTTACAGTTCAGCAAAGAAGGTGACTTTTTACATTTGGTTAGAATCATATTGTGACAGGACTGGGAGGGATTTTGGAGATGGCCCAATCATGATGCAGAGAAACTAACAGAAGTTGGTGATTTGCCCAAAGTTGTACAGCTAGCTAGTGGCAGACCCAGAACTAAAGCCCAGAACTGAGGTTCCCAGACTTTAATGTGTTGCGCAATCTTCCAGGGAGCTTGTTTAAAAAAAAATAAGCACCCCTTTCAGTGGGTCGAGGGCTGGGCCCAGGAATTTGAATGTTTAGTACCCTTGCACCCACTCCTCGCCATCTGATTCTGATACAGGTAAATCCTTGGATGACACTGCAGAATCACTAACAGAGTCTTCTGAACTCCAGTCAAAGAACTCAGTTAGGAGGATAGGATAACTGTTCATCAGTCTTCGAGCATAGACCTATTTCTATAAAGCAGTATTTGCCTCATCTATACATAACTGAGCTGTGCTATATATAATGGGGTTTCTTCTGAGCACATTCATAAATATGCTTGTTAACTAAATATGGTAATAGTAGGAATGCCAGTAGAATTATCTGGGCAACTTCCTTAAAATAGACCTTCCTGGACCTCACCCCTGGATATTCTGATTCCACCAAGACTTGAGAACCTCTTGAATTTTAGTTTTGAGAACATCTTTAACTTCTATTTTAAATTATAATTTTTTATTTCAAACGGATGCCCCTATTGTTGGTTAGGCCTTCGCTAGGTCAGTATAATCGGTAGACATTACCCAGGCTAGTGGTGCGAAATGGCCTTCCAGGGTAAGAAACATCTGCATTCCTCACAATAACGAGTTTACTTACATTAATAATGATTTTCCTTCATAGAGATGAGTGCTCTTCCAGTTAATACTGGCTTTATCACCTTGGGCAAGTTACCCAACCTCTTTGTGCCCAACTTTCCTCAGTTATAAAATGGGGATCACAGCAATCCCTACCTCATAGGGTTGTTATGAGGAGTAAATGAATGAATGATGTAAAGTTATTAGAACAATACCTGGTGCTCAGTAGTCACTTGGCCAGAATTAGTTAGTTATTAGTGTTGCAATGTTGCTAGTGGAAATGGGGGCCTGTTTGGGGGTACTCGGTCTCTGAGGGTAGAGGATACCCTGGGGAGTGTGTGAAGCTGTAACTTCCTAATAAAGCAAGCAGGCTGTTGCTCGTGTCAGCTCCCTGGTTTATTGGGCTGAATAAGGTCTGGTTCCTTTTGCTCCTGACCTTTATGAACATCTAGCTACCTCTGCTAACAATAATAGAATCACCAATATAATCTATACTAGAGGCCCGGTGCACAAAAATTTGTGCACTCGGGGGGAGGGAGGTCCCTCAGCCCGGCCTGTGCCCTCTCGCAGTCTGGGACCCCTCAGGAGATAACGACCTGCTGGCTTAGGCCTGCTCCTGGGTGGCAGAGGGCACGCCCAATCCCTAGGTGCAGCCCCTGGTCAGGCTCAGAGCAGGGCTGATTGGGGAGTTGGGGCGCCGCCCCCTGTCATGCACAGAGCAGGGCGGATTGGGAGATTGTGATGCCACCCTCAGTCACGCTCAGGGTAGGGCTGATTGGGGGGTTGGGGCACCGCCCCCTGTCACACTCAAGGCAGGGTTGATGGGGAGGTTGCGGTGCCACCCCCTGTCACACACAGAGCAGGGCCCATCAGGGGGTTGGGGAGCCACCCCCTGTCACACACAGAGCAGGGCCCATCAGGGGGTTGGGGAGCTCCCCCCTGTCATGCACAGAGTAGGGCTGATAGGGGAGTTAGGGCACCGCCCCCTGTCACACACAGAGCAGGGCGGATCAGGGGGTTGGGGCGCCGCTCTCTATCACCCACAGAGCAGGGCCGATCAGGGGGTTGGGGCACCGCCACTGTCACACTCAGGGCAGGGCTGATGGGGAGGTTATGGCTCTACCCTGTCACACACAGAGCAGGGCCGATCAGGGGGTTGGGATGCCACACCCTGTCACACACAGAGCCACAGGGCGATCAGGGGGTTTGGGCGCTGCCCCCTGTCACGCTGATCCGGTGCCAGGAGGCCTCGAGGCTCCGCTGATCCCGGTGCTAGGAGGCATATTACCCTTTTACTATATAGGATAGAGGCCTGGGGGCCGGCTGGTTTGCCCTGAAGGGTGTCCTGGATCAGGGTGGGGGTCCCCACTGGGGTGCCTGGCCAGCCTGCATGAGGGGATGATGGCTGTTTGCAGCTGGTCACACACCCTTCAGGGTGGGGGTCCCCACTGGGGTGCCTGGCCAGTCTGGGTGAGGGGCTGAGGGCTGCTTTCAGGCTGGTGGTTGTTGACTGAAGCTCCCAACTGCTCCTTTTTTTTCTCTTTTTTTTATTTTATTCTGGGCCAGCTTAGCTCTGGCTCTAGCTCTGAGGCTTCTGCTGCTGAGCCTTCTATAATCGAAACAATGTATAACTCCAGCTCTGAGATCCCAGCCTTCTATATTTGTTAGAATGTTTCAAACTGCCAGCTCAGAGGCCGGCAAGTCAGGCGGGGAACGTTGGAGTCTGCAGTCCCTGGAGCAAGCAAGCCTCATGTTCGCTTCCAGCTGCCTGGCTGCCGGCTGCCATCTTGGCTGACAGTTAATTTGCATAAGGATATGCTGATTAGCCAATGGGAAGGGTAGTGGTCGTACGCTAATTACCATGTTTCTCTTTTATTAGTGTAGATAACTTTGTTATCAGCCAATATTAAGGGGATTTAGGAGCGTTAGTTACCTAAAGGGAACACATTCATTTCCAGACTCATTTGGGAATAGGCTTTTCTGGGAGAGATAACTTTATTATTTGAAACCATTCCATGTATTTTAAACATAGTGTTTTCACTGAAATTGTCCTAAGATGAACTAACTGTGTGCTTAAACAGAGTACACACAATGACGTATGATTACCAGATATTTTGAAGTAGCTATTTTGATGTGGCTGTTTTGATATCAGGACACTTTTACACCACCTAAACAATAAAGCTCTAGGCTCACTTTCATTATTAAGAAATGTTCAAGTCAACATTCTCATCCTGGGGGGAGACCATGGGTGACGATGGGGAGGATGAAGGAAGGGTCAGGGGGTCTGAGCAAATACTTTGGCAATATGAAACAGTAATTTATAGTTTGAGTCATGTTAATTTGGAGGCATTACAGCAGCTTCATCAATTCAATCACAGAAAGTGTCCTGTTTTTCTCATAACTTAGGGGCATTATTCTAAATAACAGTTTTCCTATTGTGCTAGAGATGTGGATATAGGTACAAAAATGTGTTGATTAAGGACCAAAATAACTTAGCTTGACTCTAACAATTTAATACAACCTGATGAAACTCAGTCTGGCTGAGGAACTGATGTCCTTCTGGGATGGTGATGGGCCTCACCCTCCTGACTTCCCCTCTGTTTGAGGTTTAAGATGTGTCTTGGTCTCTGAGGTCAGTATATCTGGGAGAGTCCCAGCTCCATGTGACCTTTGGCAAGAAAGTGAACCATTCTGGGTTTCATGTTTCTCATTAGAATGAGCATACTAAGAGTTGCTATCTCATAGGATCATTGTGAGAGTTAAATGAGATAGTGAAATTCTGTAAAATGCATAGCAAGTACATATGTGAAAGCTTTTAATAGGCTAGTTGTCTCAGTTCCCCAAGACACCACAGCAATATCTAAATAAAGATGGCTCTATTAATAGAGGCTTGCTTTTGTTTGGAACACAATGTATAACGAATTGCATTGTGACTCTAGGGTTCCCTCCACCAAGCAGCCTGAAATATTGAATAAGATATTCTGGCATTGCTAGCCCTTAAGTCTACTGCAACTTCATGGAGAAAGGTTGGAGAGCAATAGAATGGAGTGACCATAAAAACAAATAGAGGATGTAGTTAGTTTAATGGTGTAATCATTTTTACAGAGTTCCTCATAATAGTCCCTACACTTGACAATTAATTAACCTTTTTTTTCTTACCTTTTAAAGTAGTATTTTAAAAAGAAAGTTGCTTATTTGTCACTGGTTATGTTTTTGTTAGCCAAATGCCTCCAGAGCTATAATCAATAGAGCAAAGTCAAGAGACTAAGTTGCAAAAGAAAATGTACAAGCAGAGTTATTTTGAAATTAAGTACCTAAGATTAAAAGGTTCTTTTTTTCATGTTGGCACATAGATTCAAAACTACCTATTTCCCCCACAGCTAATAAAAAAACACACACACTTTTTAAAGTAATCATTGCATGCAAACCTACCTGCATACTTCTTAATGATGCAGATATTTTTCTTATTTTATTTTTAAAGGTGAAGACAGAAGTTGGAGATGTTAGCATTCTGGTAAATAATGCTGGTGTGGTCTATACATCAGATTTGTTTGCTACACAAGACCCTCAAATTGAAAAAACTTTTGAAGTTAATGTACTTGCACATTTCTGGGTAAGTATGATTTCTTTTACAATTTCTTTGAGTCTTCTTGTAAGACTCAAAGATTAAGTTTAAAGTGAAGCTTTCATTAGAGATAAGGACATATCAACTCAATACTAAAGTTTTAGTTAGGTACCAGGGATAATATACAAAAAGATAATTTTTTTAAAATATATTTTAATTGCTTTCAGAAAGGAAGGGAGAGGAAGAGAGATAGAAACATCAATGATGAGAGAGGATCATTGATTGGCTGCCTCCTGCATGCCCCCTACAGGGGATCGAGCCCACAACCGGGGCACGTGCCCCTGGCCAGAATCGAACCTGGGACCCTTCAGTCCTCAGGCTGATGCTCTATCCATTGAGCCAAACTGGCTAGGGTGAGATCATTTTCCTTTTTGCTACAACCAAATTTCATCAGTTATTTTTCCTCCCCCCTCAAAAAATATTAATAATAATAAATAGTAATAAACCTCAGGTGGTATTTATGTTTTAATTCTAAGCTAGATTCTCATGTCTCTGTCTGTTTAAAGATGAAGAAGGGATTAGGGATACTCTAAGTTATCTGCTGTGGTTCTATAAAAGGGAAACCCAGTTTGCTTTTTGATTCTCATGAGACCCAGGCCTCCCGTTATATCCTGGCCCCAAATGCAAACTTTATTATGAAACTCACCATTCAAGGTCTTACACACACACACACACACACAGAGTTTCTGAGGGGTCTACTGCCCAAATAGCCAGTTCCTTAAAGGGCCCCTGAATGTTTTCTTGGGTGAGAGTTTGGGATGAGTAATCTCAAAAGAATATTGGAGTTAGTTGGTAAAAATGCAGTATTATGTTATGTTAACATTCCCAAGTTGTTGACACTTAACTGTATTTTTTAAAAATATTTTTATTGATTTCAGAGAGGAAGGAAGAGGGGGAGAGAGATAGAAACATCAATGATGAGAGAGAATCATTGATCGGCTGCCTCCTGCACACCCCCTACTGGGGATTGATCCTGCAACCCTGGCATGTGCCCTTGACCAGAATCGAACCTGGGACCCTTCAGTCCGCAGGCCGATGCTCTATATTCACCAAGCCAAACCGGCCAGGGCACACCTATCTGTATTTTAATGACTTAGGAATCTGCTTATCTTCCTGCCTCTTTTGGAATGTATGGTATTGCCTTACTTGTTGCTGAATCCCCATCACATAGCAGGTGCTCAATAAGTATTGTGTGGATCATTCATTGACTATTGGAAGATTGCTGTTCACTTCAATATTTTTATGGCAAACTCTTTCCTAACAATTTCACATTACGATAGAATATATCATTAACAAAAGGTGGAGGACCAGTGGACATAAGTTGTTCGCAATTTACATGAAATGCATTCTTAAAGTTTTCAGTATCCATGGTTTACCTTAATTTTTCTAATCTGGCATCCTATCCAATTGCCTTGTGTTGCCACATTTGGCAATTAATCTAGGTATTTTAATTTATGTCAGGAACAATGTTAACAGAATGTATCTTTGTTTCAAAATATTCCCAATGGGTCTGCAAATCAGAAATAAATTTTTTTTTCTGTTTTATAATAACTATTTCTAGACCACCAAGGCATTTCTTCCAGCGATGATGAGGAATAATCATGGCCATATTGTCACTGTGGCTTCAGCAGCTGGGCATACCACAGTTCCCTTTTTAATGGCATATTGGTAAGTGAACATGTGTTTTTTCATTGGTTGCTATGCTTAGCTTTGTTGCACAAGATCTCTTGTGCAACAACATTATCAACCATAAACTCCTACTATGTTGACCACGCTAGTGGTGGCTACAGGGAAATTATCCAATTAGAAGCCAACTGCTTCAACATTTCTTATCTGTTTTAGCAGCAAGGAATTATAAAATAAGAGCAATACCATGAACAGAAGTTAATATTAATAATATTAGCCCTGACTGGTGTAGATAAGTAGTTAGAGTGTCAGCCCAAGCACCAAAGGGTCTCAGGTTCGATTCCCAGTCAGGGGCACGTGGCTGGGTTGCAGGTTAATCCCCAGCCCTGGTCGGGGAGTGTATGGGAGGCAACCAATTGATGTGATTCTCTCAGCATCAATGTTTCTCTTTTTCTGTCTCCTTCTCTCTCTTTTCCCTTCCTCCCTTTCACTCTCTCTTTTAAAATAATCAATGGAAAAAATGTCCTTGGGTGAGGCTTAACCACAAAAAAATTAATACATAAGTTTGCAAAGATATATACCAAACCATTTATCTAACCACAGCTAGAGAGTGGTTAATCTTAGGTAACGGCAATAAAAATGATTTTTATTTTATTATTTTTGTTCATCTATGTTTTCTTTCTTCCTTTCTGACCATTTATTTGTTTTATAATAGTTTAAAAAATAAATATAGACATGGATTGAGTTTTTAAAAAAAAAAAGATGAAATAACTGCTGAGGCAGTCACAGAACAGATCTACAGTCCTTGTCTTATCTCTTTCAGGGTCAGTTTAACTTAGAAGATTGGCCCCTACCATCAAGGGCTAACACAATTGTATATGCATTTACTTCCTTGATGAAAGACAGTTGCAAGTGCTGCTGCTAAGCTAGCACATGACATGCCACCGCCCTGCCAAATTCCGTCTTAGTCCCAGCTAATTAGGGAACGTAACAGGGCCTGTTGCACTTCCTCCTTCCCTTGCCATAGTAAATATTGTAGTTCTTCTGATTCTGATTTGGTTCTACCCCACTGAGGTTTACAGTGAAAGTCAAGCGAGGATGTGCTTTGTGTGAGAAACAGATTTATTGTGGTGACTAGTGATGGTGCTCTCAACAGAAGTAAAGGTTCTTACCAGGTATTGTCGGAGCAGGAGCAACGTACCCGGTTGTGCAGATTGTGCGCTACACAATTCTAGGGGGCGCTGCTCATGTCAGGTCCTTTTAGACTTGAATGATTTTCCAGATGTATAGGCAGTAAAATAACTTGAGAAGAGAAGTGGCCTTTCCTAATTCACACAGGGGCGCCATTTGGGCTCCTTAAAAGGCAGGTTGCAGCTACACGGGTGGTTTGTACACTTCCAGCTTGGGGACAGACCTGTGCTGTGCTTGCCCTCGCAGGACTCCTGTTAGACCCTCAGCTCTCACTGGCCTGAGATGCAGTCTGTGATCCTTATTGACCACAATTATCTTAAATTCAGTTGACTCTGGTTTTTGCTCAATATCAGATCAATGGCAGAGCTTTCACAGAGACACACGCAAGACTTCACCCAGCAGAAAACAATGTTTATCAGTTGTTGTTATCACCAACTGGGTGGTTAAACTGAGATGCTGCTTTTTAAAACATAAACTGAAGTGTAACATACACTTATAAAAATGCAGAAATCATGAGTGTACAGCTCAATGAGTTACTGCAGAGTGGATGCAGCTATTTAACCTCCATGCAGGTCAAAAACAGAACTTTACAGAATTTCCTCCTCCCAACCACCAATTCCTCTTTCCTTCCCAGAGGAAACTCCTATATTGACTTGTTATACCATCGATTAATTTTGCCTATTTTTTATCTTTATATACATGGAAGCACACTATGTTTGTGAGATTTATCCATGTTGTTGTTGGTAGCTGTAGTTTAATCACTTTTATGCCCATCTAGTATTGCATCATATAAGTAGACAATAATTTATTATCCTACCACCGTTGATGAACATTTGTATTGTTTACAGGGCATGATTACTATGAATAATGATGTTTGGAATCTTGACTTAATCACTTAACTAGCCTTATGTGACCTTTGGCAAGTTACTCAACTTATATATGCGTCATTTTCCTCATCCGTAACTTAATGCTAACCATAGCAACTAACTAACTCATCAGGATGCATAGTATCTGGAATTTTGCAAGTGTTCAATAACAGGAGGGTTCCTATAGATTTTCTGTTCCAATTCCACTTCTCTCTGTTCACACAAATGGTAAGAACCCACCTCTCATTTTAGCTTCCAAAATGTTTTGCCCTAGTGCAGTGGTTCTCAACCTTCTGGCCCTTTAAATACAGTTCCTCATGTTGTGACCCAACCATAAAATTATTTTCGTTGCTACTTCATAACTGTAATGTTGCTACTGTTATGAATCGTAATGTAAATATCTGATATGCAGGATGGTCTTAGGCAATCCCTGTGAAAGGGTCGTTCGACCACCAAAGGGGTAGTGACCCACAGGTTGAGAACCGCTGCCCTAGTGGAATGAGTCATATGTGCTCTGCTCCTATTTGTTAGAATGAAATCAGAGGGGACCTAGAATTGCCTGTTTGAGGCCCTGCAATCCAGCCTTCAGCTGTCATTATCCTGAGTTGCTGCAGCCATGGCAAAGGCATCTATTACAGCTCTGCTCACCTATATTAGGGAAAAAAAGGTCAATTTCTTTTGGATTTATAGTTCAACAGTTTTAATGATTAATGTGAAAAAAAGCAAGATGGAAAAACTGACTTCATGACGAGAGAGGTTAATCCTTTGATTACGTTCTTTTGCTGCTCACTAAGTATTTTGTCCAAAAGTGTCTTGATTTTTAAAAAGAAAGCAATTTGGTGCCGTGAAACTCTGGCGAATACATCTTGTCAATTCAAATAGCCAATTTATAAGCATGAAAGTTAGCATTGTGGGAAGACAAGGTGAAACTGAGTTCTGATCATTAGCTCGTAATGAAATGTTATTTAAAAAAGTAATTTGGAATAAGAAATACTAATTCAGATTACTAAGAACAAGAAATTTGATATACTGTTACAAAGTGCAGAAAAAAAACGCACTCAACCTAAAGTTCAAAACCATAAGATTATTTTAACACATTCAAGATCATTAGCTCTGAGTTTTAATATATTCCTGCATTCTTGATTCGCTTAAGAAAAATCAGAAAATACACTTCAGTAAAAGAAAAAAAAAATTACTGATAATTTCACCATGCAGAAAAAACCTTGGTAAGCATTTGTTATACTTTTTTAGTGCATTTTATTTATTTATTTATTTTAAATATGTTTTTATTGATTTCAGAGAGAGGAAGGGAGAGATAGAAACATCAATGAGAGAGAATCATTGATCGGCTGCCTCCTAGCTTGAAACCTGGGCTTGTGTCCTGACCAGGAATCGGACTGAGACCTCCTGGTTCACAGGTCAATGCTCAACCACTGAGCACACTGGCCCGGTTAGGGCATTTTCAATGCAGATATATAATCATGCATTAAAAAAAAAATCTACACACATGATCTTGCTTTTTTAAAACTTTAAAATGAACTTTTTGCCTGTTAATAAATGTATATATGCTACATCATCTTCAATTCCTGCATGGTATGCAACTGTTTATTTAATTTATCCATTATTGTTGGGTCCATTTGTCTGGACTCTTCATATATATATATTATTTTAGAGCAGAAGAGAGAGGGATAGAGAGATAGAAACATCAATGATGAGAGAGAATCATTAATCGCCTGCCTCCTGCATGCCCCCTACTAGGGATCAAATCCGCAACCTAGGCATGTGCCCTTGGCCAGAATCGAACCTGGGACCCTTCAGTCCACAGGCCGACGCTCTATCCACTGAGCCAAACCAGCTAGGGCTGGACTCTTTTTTTAACATTTATATATTTTTTACATTTTTTCCCTTATTGTTGAGAGGATTATATTTTTTCATTAAACTGATTTCATTTTTTCATTGGGAAACTCAGGTAGGTGCTCTCTACCCAGGAACCTGGTTGAAGTTCCTCTCAGCTGATTATCATCCGCTGCTCGTTCCCCAGTATCATATCAAAATCTAATAAAATGTGTTACTGTTTTTGGTGACCATTTGTTTAATTAGATTACCAGTTCAACAGATGAAATAGAATGGCTCAAAATAAAAGTGATTTCAGCAAGATAAATTCTCTGTCACACAAAAAGTCGGAGTTAACAGGTCTACTCTCCTCTGCAAAGTTTAAGGGTCCAGCCTCCTTCCCCGATGTTTTTGCCATCACTAAGGTGCCGTGCCTGGACTCTTTCAGCTGCAAGGAACACAAAACTTAAACTGGCCCAGGCCAAAGAGGACTTTTTTTGCCTCCGTGATTAAAGTCTCAGGCAGGCTTTCCTTCTCTTTGGCAAGTTAGCTACCAGCAGTTCCAGAAGGGCATCCATTCAACTCTGAGTCCGGCAGGTTGGGAGAAGCCTGACTTCCCAGTGATGCCTTAAAAGGTTCTGGCTCTAGAGTTCACTCTAATCAGACCAGCTTGGATCCAACCACTGAATGGGTAGGCAAAGTCAGAATGACGTTGCAGAATAAGGGAATATGAATGCCAATGAGCAAAAACAACAGCTGTCCACTCCAGACATTTAAAATTGTTTCCACGTACAAGAACAAAATAAACAAATTCATCAAGGCAGACAACAGATTGGTGGTTACCAGAGGACGAGAAGGTGGGAAGAGGGTGAAACAGGTAAAGGGGGTCAGTTGTATGGTTACGGATGGAAACTAGACTTTGGTGGTGAGCACAATGTAGTCTATACAGATGTTGACTGATAATGTTGCATACCTAAACTTATATAATGGTATAAGTCAGTGTTACCTAAATTAATTAATTTAATTAAATATTGTTTTTAACTATTTGCCTTCATGAACTGTGTACCCAGGGACTATCCTTGAATAAACCTTTAGAAATATGATTGATTATGTCCTTAGGATACTTAAAAGAGAAATCACCGGATCTAAGAGCATAGCATGTTTTAATGAATTTGATACCTTTTGCCAAATTGTCTTCCAAAAAGGCTGCCAACTAACACTGTGCTTTGGAAAATAGAAAGTTCTCTGTCAGTTTTTCTTTTTAAGCTTAGACATATATTGAAGGCTTCAAAAGAAAAGATTGCTAGTTCAGTTATATAAAATAAAAAATATTCTGTACGGCCCTAACTGGTTTGGCTCAGTGGATAGAGTGTCGGCCTTCGGACTGAATGGTCCCAGGTTTGATTCTGGTCAAGGGCATGTACCTTGGTTTGGGCACATCCCCACTAGGGAGAGTGCAGGAGGCAGCTGATCTTGCTGGCCTGCTCGCCCACAACTGCCTGATTGGGGGCAGTTGCCAGCCTGATTGCCCCTAACCACCTCTTCCTCGGCCCCGCCACCATGGCTTTGTCCAGAAGGTCTCCCGGTCTAATTAGCATATTACCCTTTCATTAGTATAGATGGGGAAATAATTTAGACCAGGGTTTAGGAAAGGCCTCTTTGAGGAAGTCCAGCTGAGACTTAAAGGAAGAATAGAACTATGCAGGAGAATTTTCCAATGAATTTCATGAACATATTAAATAATGAGCAGCCTACAGTGTCATTAAATTTTATGGAAACAGCAACAACAAAACAAGCACCCTACCAATTTTCCTAATGAAACATTTAAATATACTCAGATATCACTCTGATAAATGATGTTGGGGTGCAGTCACTGCTTCTTTTTTTATTTTTATTGATTTCAGAGAGGAAGGGAGAGGGAGAAGGAGAGGGAGACAGAAACATCAGTGATGGGAAAGAATCATTGATCAGCTGCTTCCTGCATGCACCCCACCTCAGGCCACTGGGGACTGAGCCCTCAACCGGCGCATATGCCCTGACCAGGAATGGAACAGTGACCTCCTGGTTCCTAGGTCAATGCTCAAGCACCGAGCCACACCCGCCAGGCCTGTCAGTGCTTCTTAGACTTGAACGTGCCTCAGTTTCCCCAAGGATCTTCTGAATGCAGGTTCTGTGTCAGTAGGTCTGGGCTGGGCGTTTTTGAGATCCAGGTGCTGAACACGCTTCTCAGCAGGGGACCGCACTTCACTAAGGAAAACAGATCTCTGAATTACATAGAAGCAGCAGCTTTCTTGAATTATTTCTTGAAAATGCAGCGACCTCTCTCTGTGTATTTTCAGTTCCAGCAAGTTTGCTGCTGTGGGATTTCACAGAGCTTTGACTGAAGAACTGGTGGCCTTAGGCAGAACTGGAGTCAAAACATCATGTCTCTGCCCTAATTTCATAAACACCGGCTTCATCAAAAACCCAAGTACCAGGTAAGCTGAGACAGAAATGGAGATAAAAGGGTTGGCGATTACATGAGAATGAGCCATTCTGTGGGGTTTCTTCAGTATTTTAATCCTTTAAATACCTGGTATTCAATGCCCTTAGCTCATCTCAATTTCAGCCTCTGTAGATTGTGTGAAAACAGGTGTAGAGACAAAGAAAGAGGGAGAGAATGTATACAAGTGTTTGTATGAATGACACAGGTGAACCTGCTA
Organism: Myotis lucifugus; assembly: GCF_000147115.1. Lineage (NCBI taxonomy): Eukaryota > Metazoa > Chordata > Mammalia > Chiroptera > Vespertilionidae > Myotis > Myotis lucifugus. Next base: position 8,155,607 of record NW_005871060.1, on the reverse strand, counting down.
CTCCTCCCTTTTTTCCTTCCCCTAAGCCAGTGATGGCGAACCTTTTGAGCTCGGTGTGTCAGCATTTTGAAAAACCCTAACTTAACTCTGGTGCCGTGTCACATACAGAAATTTTTTGATATTTGCAACCATAGTAAAACAAAGACTTATATTTTTGATATTTATTTTATATATTTAAATGCCATTTAACAAAGAAAAATCAACCAAAAAAATGAGTTTGCGTGTCACCTCTGACACGCGTGTCATAGGTTCGCCATCACTGCCAATGGTTCTCAACCTTCTGGCCCTTTAGATACAGTTCCTCATGTTGTGACCCAACCATAAAATTATTTTCGTTGCTACTTCATAACTGTAATGTTGCTACTGATATGAATCGTAATGTAAATATCTGATATGCAGGATGGTCTTAGGCGACCCCTGTGAAAGGGTCTTTCGACCGCCAAAGGGGTCGCGACCCACAGGTTGAGAACCGCTGCAGTGGTTCCTGACTTAAGTAGATACACATTTCAACATGAGTGCTTGGGAACCATGTAGAGGACCCACCCCCAGGGATGCTGATTTTTACTCGGTTTGGTTGGGATGGGGTAGTTAGTAGTTGGGTTGGGGACTTGGAACTGTGTATGTTTAACAAGCTCCATAGGTCATTTTGATGGAAATAAATGAGGACCACACTGTGAGAAACACTTTCCTTTGGTAATCTAGAGCTAATCTTCTAAAGGAAGTACCAGACTATCGTGTTTCCTTGGTTAAAAAGTAAAATTGTAAGGATCTGCTCTGAGGTTAATTTTAATGTTTCCTGTCTTTGGGAATAGCTTTAATGTCTTTGTAAACATAATGTATACTTTTAAAAAATTCCAACACACAGGAATGTACAAATAAAAAGGTTTTGTTTTGAAATTTCTTAAAACCTTCTATCCAGTGGACACTACTCAACATTTCGATGAACATCCTTCTAGACATTTCCCTATGTACAGGTTAAATGTCTAAATTGTATGTAACTAGCATATATCACACGTGGGGTTCTAGAAACAGTAAGTAAACTGCTCACTTCCCTCAGCATTATGTTTATGGACAATACTGTATTAAACACTTCAAAGTTTCTAAGAAGTTGGATCTTAACTGTTCCCACCACAAAAAAGAAATAATAATTATGTGACATGACATAATTATGCTCATGCTACAGTGATAATCATCCTGCAATATGTAACTATATCAAATCAACACGTAGTACACCTTAAACTTACACCATGTAATATTTCAATTATGTCTCAATAAAAATTAATTCAAATAGTTCACTAAACTGAAAGGGGGTGTCAAAGGAAGAGGTATCATACCCAAGGATAGAATTTGCCAATTTCCTCCATTATTTCAGAATTTAGGTACTAAAATAATATATTTGAGTCAAGTTTTTCTCAAACTGTCTTTCAGCAGTTAAAAACAGACAGCATATTTTTAAAAATTATAATTGGATTTTTTACCCTTGCCCCCAGAACGGGGCTGCACAAAGCTTAGACTTGAATGTGCCTCTCAGGTTCCTCGAAGATCTTCTGAATGCAGGTTCGGTGTCAGTAGGTCTGGGCTGGGGTACCCTCTTTTGGCAGAGCTCTACTAGTACAATTGAAAAATAACTGGGAAGCTTGCTGGAGGGTTGGGGGGTTGGGGGGGAAATGAATAGAAGCCCACAGGATTCTAACCGAGTCACAGGAATATAACCTGGCTAAGAAAAGGTCTGGGGCTTGGTCCTGCTCCATGGACCCCTTTGAAGATAACCAGATACTAGAGTGGATGCCTAAGGTGAAGTTGGTTTTAATCTAGAAATTTACTTCTGATTCGAGGACAGACAGATCTTACTCGTTTATATTTTGTACACTAAATAAAATCTGTAATTTTCTTTTTTAAAAATATTTTTTTATTGATTTCAGAGAGGGAGAGGGAGGGAGAGGTAGAAGCATTAATGATGAAAGAGAATCATTGATTGGCTGCCTCCTGCATGCCTCCTACTGGGGATCAAGTCTGCAACCCGGGCATGTGCCCTGACTAGGAATCAAACCATGACCTCCTGGTTCATAGGTCAACGCTCAACCACTGAGCCACACCAGCTGGGCAAATCTGTAATTTTCTTAAACCTCACCACAATATTTTGCTCAGAGAGATCAAGTAACTTGCCTGTAAGTAGCAGAACTGAGATACAGACCAAACTTTTTCCTTTTTGCACAGAGGACAACCTTTCTGAAAGAAGGAAACGGAACCAACCTCTAAATGACTATTCAAAATAATTTGTGTCTTACTAATATTGGAACTGAAATTCTCCTTTAAAGCACATCAAAGGTGTAGTTTATTGTTGTTGTTTTCTAATCCTCACCTAAAGATATGTTTATTGCTTTTAGAGAGAAAGGAAGGCAGAGAGAGGGGTAGGGAGGGAGAGAGGGAAGGAAAGAGAGAGAAACATTGATGTGAGAGAGAAACATCAATCAATTGCCTCTTGTACGAGTCCCCATGGGTATCCAACCTGCAACCTAGGTATGTGCCTGACCAGGAATTGAACTTGCAGCCTTTAGGTGTACTAGATGATGCTCCAACCAACTGAGCCATACCAGCCAGGGCTGTTGGTTCTTATATTTACACATCTAACACACTATAGAGAAACTAGTTTGCTATTTATAAATTTATAATTTACTATAATTATTGGAATTAAGTGTAATCAGGTGTTCTGATTAATTTTGACTGCTAAGAATTATTTTTGTTAAATGAACTTGGATATCAAGAGATCATTTTATTAAAAGTATTTATTGAAGGTCTACTAAATACAGGTACCCTACTGGGTCTGGATACTTTACATAAATTACTTCTCACCTAAATTTGGCCCCATAGTTTGCCTAACCCTGCCCTAATCCTTCTAACAATTCTGCAAGATAAGTATTACTATGCTCATTTTATGGACAAACAGAAACTTGGAAGAATTAAGAAAATTATAGCTTCCCAATTTAAGAGTCTACACTTCTTAATTTAATGCATTTCTTTTTCTGGTACATGGAAACATACATACTATTCTGTAAGCTGCCCTTTTTATTTAACAATATGCTGTTGTTGTGTTATTTACAATGGCCAAGATATGGAAGGAACCCAAGCGCCCATCAATAGACAAGTGGGTAAAAAAGCTCTGGTACATATATACAATGAAATATTACTTGCCATAAAAAGAATGAAATCTTACCATTTGCAACAGTATGGATTGTTCTGGAGGGTATTATGCTAAGTGAAATAAGTCAGTCAAAAACAAATAACATGATATCACATATATGTGGAATCTAAAGAATATAAAACAAAACTGGGTAAAAAAGGTGAGGGAATTAAGAAGTACAAACTGGTAGTTTCAAAATAGTCATGGGAGGTAAAGTACAGCATAAGAAATATAGTCAATAATCTATATATATAAAGAGGTAACATGCAAATTAAGCCAGGACGCCATAAAGGGTCATGACCAGACAGGAGGAGGTTGCACACGCAGGTGAGGCCCGGAGTGGAGACGGAGAAAGAGACGGGGGCTTGCCCAAGCCGGTGTGGTGACTCCGTGGCCCAGAGCGGACACAGGCCAGGGGGCCAGGGAGGCCTGGTGCGGAAGTCAGGCACAGGTCCCTGCTGCCTGTGACGTAGGTCCAGCCTGACTCCCACGGCACCCGTCCAGCCTGACTCCCGCGGTGGCCTGCAGGGTGCCTCCTCGCACGATATCAATCGTGCGCTGGGCCTCTAGTATTGTAATAACTATGTATGGTACTAGGTGGGTACTGGAAATATTGGGGGGAACACTTTGTAAAATACTATATGATTGCCTAACCACTATGTTGTACACCTAATACAAAATAATATCGAATGTGAACTATAATTGAAAAATAAAATTTACTAAAAAGGAAAAATACCATAAGTACACACACACAAAAATAAAAACCAATATGCTGTTGTTAGCTTTTTGTGTTGATATATAAAGAACTCCTTCGCCTTATTCTTTTTTTCTTTTTGGTTAATCCTTACCTGAGGATAATTTTTCCATTGATTTTAAGAGAATGAAGCGGGGAGAGAGGGAGAGAGAGAGAGAGAACATCAATGATGAGAGAGAATCATTGATAGGCTGCCTCCTGCATGCCCCTACTGTGGATCAAGCCCGCAACCTCCTGGTTCATGGGTCAAAGCTCAACCACTGAGCCACACCGGCTGGGTACAATACTACTTTTCTCATTTGTCCCACCTTTACTGCATATTTTATCTGTCTGAATGAGCTATTCTGTATTTGTTCATAAGGAATCTCATCCAATTCTTTTTGTCTCACTTCTCTTAACTAAACATCTGCCTCCCCAAAATTTTAGTCACCCAGTTTGGTGACATTGGCAAATTGGAGAAGTTTATTTAATTATGTATCTTTTTTTTCTAAATCATTAGTAAAATGTTAAAAACTCAGGACCATGCCGAAACCGGTTTGGCTCAGTGGATAGAGCGTCGGCCTGCGGACTGAAAGGTCCCAGGTTCGATTCCGGTCAAGGGCATGTACCTGGGTTGCGGGCACATCCCCAGTAGGAGATGTGCAGGAGGCAGCTGGTCGATGTTTCTCTCTCATCGATGTTTCTAACTCTCTATCTCTCTCCCTTCCTCTCTGTAAAAAATCAATAAAATATATTTAAAAAAAAAAAAAAAACTCAGGACCAACTCTTGTGCAACTCCATCCTAAGTGCATTTATTCTATCACCCAGATAACAAAGGTCACTTTTTAAGGATTGCATACTACTCAGTAGAACATATGCCAGGGTGATTGATTACACAGTGAAGATGTAACATGGAACTAAGTAACAACACTGGAAATGAAACAAAGACCTAATAAAGTGGTGAAGTTAGATCATCAAAGCCATATTAGGGTTCCATATAGACGTCAAGGACCTAGAGCCAGACACATTCCTGTATTTTAATTCCTTGACACTTTAGAAATTATTCACTAAAACATCTTAGTATATAATAACACTTGCATAATGGTGTCTGACTTCTTTCCCAAAGCTTCTAAAGATTTAAAAGTGAATTTATCAGTCTTAATCGAGCTAAATTATTTTTTGAGTCTTAGTTACCTTTATACTCCTCATTTGCATAATAGGGACTATAGTCTCTCCCTCATAGGGTGTTGTAAAACTTCAAGGAGATAACCTGTGGAAAATGTTTAGCACAGTGGGCAGTACATGATAAACACTATGTAAATGGTTGTTGTTGTTATTAGTGCCAAAGCAGCTACCATCTTTGAGTATCTAGAATGGGCTAGATGCCACAAGTCAGTTAGGTTACGGTTTCTATAGTAACATAACGTATTTGTTTAGCACTAAACTAAAGCTGAAGCCTCTGTGAAATGATTTGCTTCTGATTTCAGTTTGGGACCCACCCTGGAACCTGAGGAAGTGGTGAGCAAGCTGATGAAGGGAGTCCTGACTGACCAGAAAATGATTTTTGTTCCATCTTCTATAAGCGCTATGACAGTGGTGGAAAGGTAAGCAACAGTTATGTTTGCCAGCATTATGAATATTCATCCTACATGTTTTTACTCAGATTTAAGACCAAATCTTTGTAAAGTACAATGAAATGGAATTAAGTTAACAAAAATAATAGGTTTAAAGAATCCACCAATTTTTAAACTACATTTGTTAGTTATTGAAGCAAAATTAGTGTAGCAATTGGGTAAATGAACTGAATAATTTCCACAAGTTTTTATGTGTTGTTTTTTTTAAAGAAATTTCTTTAAATTTTTATATATTTAATTTTTTAAATATTTTGGAAGTCTTATCTTATAAATGAATAAATATGAAGAAAGACTATTTTTAAACATTAGTACATAATAGGACAATGATATTGGAGGAGACCATAGTTAAGTTTTATTTATTCACTAGAGGCCCGGTGCATGAAATTTGTGCACTCGCGGGAGGGGGGGCGTGTCCCCTCAGCCAGGTCTGCACCCTCTCGCAGTCCAGGAGCTCTTGGGAGATGTCTGACTGACAGCAGTTGGACATCCTTAGCGCTGCCGCAGAGGCAGGAGAGGTTCCCACCACCACTGCTGTGTTCACCAGCCATGAGCCCAGCTTCTGGCTGAGTGGCCCTCCCCCTGTGGGAGCGCACTGACCACCAAGAGGTAGCTCCTGTGTTGAGCGTATGCCCCCTGGTGGTCAGTGTGCGTCATAGCAACTGGTCGTTCCGCTGTTCAGTCGATTTGCATATTAGCCTTTTATTATATAGGATTTAAATATACAAGATAATCATTGAGCCCTTATTTTTGTGCAAAATCATACTGAAGCACAGGAATTGCTAAATAATTGTAGAGGTCCTCGAGCCTCGCTACCTCAGATGTGGCCCACGGGCCAGCAGCATCCACATCACCTGGGAGCTTGTTAGAAATACAGGATATCCTGATCTCCTGAATCAGAATTTGCATTTTAATAAGATCCACAGGTGATCTGCATGCATATTAGATTTAGAAGCATTTCTTTAGAGTAGTAACTCTCAATTTAGGTGCACATTGGAATTCACCTGGGAGTTTTAAACATGCTCGTGCCTGAGACCTACTCCCCAAGATTCTGAGTTAATTGGTCTGGAGTGTGGCCTGGTGTCTGAGAGATACAACACTTTCCCGGTAATTCTAATGTAATGTCAAGATTGGAAAGCTTTGGTTTAAAGAATGCCTCATCATAAACATTGCCTCATCACTCATCTGGGAAAGCTGTGTGACAGTGAGGCTGGTCAGGTAATGAGGGGAAACGGAAGAGGCGCCTAAGGTTAAAAAAAAAACAAACTCTTCCTGTTCCTAGAGTCCAGCTTCTCCCTCATAGTAGGGTATCAGGATCAGTGGGGAAGTCAATTTAAAAAATAGATTCCTGCCCTGGTCGGTGCATCAGAAGGTCACTGGTTCGATTCTGGTCAGGGCACATGACCAGCTTGCAGCCTCGATCCCCAGTAGATGACGTGCAGAAGGCAGCCAATTGATGTTTCTTTCCTCCCTCTCTAAAAGAAAATTTTAAATATCATATATATTTAAAAAATAGATTCCTCACCTCTTGAGATTTTAATATAGTTGGGACCCAGAAATCTGTATTTTAACAGGCAATTGCCACAAGCAATTGGTTCAAAGATCATTCTTTGAGAACTACAGACCTAGAGACAGAAAAAAATGTAAGAGACCAAAAGCATTTGGGCAGATGTCAGGTTTGTAGCCCCTTCTGCTAAGGGACTATGGTTGAACATACTTTACAGGTTTCGGTAGTAAAGCCAGAGCATCTCCTTGGTGGGTAAACAACTTAAAACCTTTGAGGTGTTTAGCATTCGACTTGTCACATCACCGAAGTAGGCACTCGGTGATTACAATGCTTTAGAATATAACTCTGTGAGGGAAGGAATTTGGCCTGTTTTCCTCACTATATCCCCTGCACTTGGAAGAGTGGATAGACACATTCCAGGCATCAAAATATTTGCTGATTGAATAAGTTAATTCTGTTTCCTAAACCTTTAACATAGAGACTCAAGGTTTGTGCTCTGGAGTTAGGCGAAGCTGTGTTTGTGTGACTTGCTTGCAACGTGAACATGAATGAGTTATTTAACTTTTTTGAAGCTCAGTCTTTTCATCTGTCACATGGAGGCAACAATAAGACTTATTGGGCTATGAGGAATAAATAAAATAAGGCATTTAAAGTATTCAGTACCCTATAAATACTCAATAAATGTTATCTATCATTGTTACTTTTATAATTACCACTATTACCATTGCCTGATTTTCCTCTGACTATGAGTGTTCAGTGCTCCATTTCCAAACTGTATTTGAATGCCATCCAGGCAGATGTCTGTGTATAGTTTTACTGACTTACATAGTCTCTTTAGTTTCTCTCAGACTCATTGGAATATGACCTGTTCCTCAATATTTTTAACTGTAGAGTGGGGAGAAAAAAATTAGACCTACTGGATGTCTATCACTGTGTGTAAGGCATTTTATATTAACACATTGAATCTTCAAATAACACTGTGGGGTAGGTGTTAATTTTTTCTATTTACATGTGAGGAATTTAAACTCAAAAGTTAAATAACTTGTTCAGCATTATGCTGAAAACCAAGTGTATTGTCTGCATTTTATTGAGCAGTTCGGATTCCCCAGTCTCTTAGTGGGCCATTTTGGTAGTATACTGGATTATAAAGTATAAAATTAGTTCCTATTCTCACTTCTTTTCCAATGTCAGGTGTGTGGGGGTTTTTTTTGTTTTTTGTTTTTTAAATATATTTTACTGATTTTTCACAGAGAAGAAGGGAAAGGGAGAGTTAGAAACATCGATGAGAGAGAAACATCGATCAGCTGCCTCCTGCACTCCCCCTACTGGGGATGTGCCTGCAACCAAGGTACATGCCCTTGACCGGAATCGAACCTGGGACCCTTCAGTCCGCAGGCCGACGCTCAGATCCAACTGAGCCAAACCAGTTAGGGCTGTGGTTTTGTTTTGTTTTTAAATAAAGCTTTTAGCATCTCAACTATTCAGTTCTATACACCTCTCACAGATCTTTTGAAAAATATAGAATATATTTATTTTTAAAAACAAACATTTCAAGTCACTTCTACTCAAAATAATTAAACCTTTCTTTTCCTTATGAAAAGAAAATGGATTTAATTGGAAAGAACATATAGTAGTGATTATGTGTTAAAATTCTTAATCTTGTTTAAAATGAACATGGACATGATGCATGATAAACAAAAGTATTTTAAGAGAAGATATCTTAAAAATGCACTTGATATTAATTATATTTATATATATATATATCTTTCTTTTAGGATCTTTCCTGAGCGTTTCCTGGCAGTATTAAAACGGAAGATCAATGTTAGGTTTGACGCAGTTATTGGATATAAAAGTAAAGGAGAATAAGTGCTTGGTTTTTTGGAAATTGATTTACCAGGTTTAAGTTGATTCCATCCAATGTTAATTAGAATTTTAATGTTTGAACTTCTGCTTTTATCTTTTTTTTCCTTCAATATCACCTTTTGAGGCTCTGGCGGTCCTCATTTATTATCACTGTTCTTTAGCTAAAGGCTAATTTCATATAATACAAAGAGAAAAATACCTGAGCAATTGCCTTATGGAAAATGGAGAAAAAAGAACAAAAGCAGTTTTACAATAATTTCTAAGATTGCGTGGCTCATATGAAGTTTTGCAAAATTTGTACTATAAATGTTTAAGATACATTTTATTTTTAATTACACTTAAATTTTATATAATCCACTTGTTTCTTTTCCCTATTGTACATAAAATGGAAATTTCAAGCTCTTTAAATATAATGAAGGACTATATCTAGTAGCATTTCACAAGGAATTTTTACGTGATGTAAGAAATGTTCAAACATTTCATCCTACACATCACCACTGTTTCCTGAGAGATACCTCATATTTCAATGACAAACATTTCAGCACAGGGAAACTGGAGGTGGACACATGTTGCAAATAAAAAAAAAAACATCATTGGGATTTCAGGTAGAGAAATGTAAGGATGTACCCATAAGTGACAAAATAATAAATGGATCAAACTTAAACTTGTGGTGCTTCCATCTTTGTGTTTTGAATAAAACATGGCTTAATCTTCAACTGAAAGGAAAAAGTATTATGTACTCAAAGGTCTTGTTTATTTTTTGTTTTGTTTTGTAGTGTCTGGAAATATCTCAGATGTGAGACTCAGTGAGATGGTAATATAAGTTCAGACTTATAAATTGAAAAAATAAGTAGGTTTGTTGGATTTCTATTAAAGAAAAATATTTTCAAGACTGTGTTAGACACATGAAGTAAAGAACATACATATGAAGTGAAGAACTTTGTTCTTATATCAGAAAGTTCATACTCAGAAAACATAAACCTGAGTAACCGATCCCTGTGAAATGTAGCAAATGAAACTCATTTAGGTTCAGACACTTCATGGTAAAAGATTTTGATCCATTTTATAAGCAGGAATTAATATTTATTCAACATATGTTGCCGGGAGCCGGTCCATCCTTGCTGCTTGACACAGTCGCTGCAGAGAAGAAACATCTGCGCAGCATGTGTTTCAAGGGACCTGGCGTATATGGCATACTGTTCTTAATATGTTTGCTCCCCTTCTTGGCGCTATGTGTTTTAGCCAGGGTCATCTCTCTGAGGGGGGTTGTTTCCCCAGGTAGGGATTCTTCCCTGAAGTTAGGGAGGGAATGAGACCCCTTGACTGAGTGCCAGGCGGGGTAGTTAATCACTTTAACTAAGAACAACCACGCTTAAGCTACATAAATCTTTACTCACTGGAATGGAGATAAGAAAACAACGCCCTTAACCTTTGGGATAGAAATTGACAGGATTAAAATCACTGGGATAAATACAGATGGAACAAGACAACAGGAGACAGAACCCTAGAGACAGACCTAGCGAGAGACCTTGGCTGGGAGATCCTAGACCAGACTTCTCTGGAGATCCTAACAAGAACTTCGCTGGAGAGATTTTCACTGGAGATCCCGACCAGAACCTGTAGGAAATCCCAACCCGAACTTTTGTGAAAACCGGACCCAACTCCCTTGGTAACCTAACCGAAATGTGGTAGGAGACCCGGCTAAGCTG
>NW_005871060.1:8138643-8144883 GCF_000147115.1 Myotis lucifugus | reverse complement strand
TAAGGACCATATGACAGTCTGTTTAAGGAAGGTTATTCTATAGATTCTATACCATAAAAGAGAATTTCAGAAGGTATCATTCCTACATAAATGTCTCCCTTTTGTCCATCAACTACCTTCCTCTAATATAGAGAATCAAAACACAATTACTGTTGGGCTATGTTCAACATTTAGTTGAAGTAAAGACACATCTCAGTAAAAATGCCTGCTTTCCAAATCATTACGTTTGAATACTGTGACTTCGATTCCTCTCCATACATTTGTCATACTGTAGTAGCACCCTACTAGAGTATCTATAATAATAAAAGCATAATATGCTAATTAGACCAGACATCCTTCCGGATGTCCTTCCTTCTGGACAAAGCTGCAGTGGGCGGGGGCCGAGGCAGAGGCAGCAGAGGCCCCCAACCTTGCAAGAATTTCGTACATCGGGCCTCTAGTCTATGAGAATGACACTAGAAATCTGTACAGTCAGCTTCTAACTCATTTTGAAGTAAATGTAATTGATTATTCTTTTAGTTAAGTTATACCTGTTCCAGTTTGCCCAGTGGAACCATGAGGAGAAAGGCTAGGAGAAAGCCGATAGTGAAACTTCAGTGAGATAACCGAGGTTCAAAGTGCACTGATAACTTTCCACGTTTCATAACATGTTTTGGCTCTTAACACAGTTGTCTGAAATCAGCACTTGGATGAACTTTTGCCTTAACCATTATGGTGAAGTAATGCTTCTTGGATATTAGACTGAAAGAATGGTAATCAGTTCTTTTTATTGAATGTTAACCACATACAAGGCACAGTTTGCCATTCAATCTCCCAGCAATCCTGTGCAGCAGGCATTGTTGAAGGACTTGAACACAGCAGCAGTGAGGAGGAACCTTAGAGGTGGAGCCCGTCTCTGCGGGAAGGTAGATGATGAATTTAGTTCTTTGCATTTTTCTAAAAAGCTTGCTATAATTCACCAACATCAGGCAATCACTGCTATGACTCTAAGTTTGAAAACTTTTGTCATTTGAATGAAGTTAATCTTATCTCTGAACCTACTTCTCAACAGGTTTGCAGCCATTAATAGGGCTGCTTCTGAAGGTCACACAAAAATCAGAGGCTTACATCGTCTTGGGGTGAAAGGAAGAAGACTCCTTATGTTAACTATTGTGGTCCTAAACTAGGACCTTAATGACAGATGGCTTACTCTTTTACGGGATAAAGAAATCCTGACTGGCAAGAAACCCACCCTCCAATGACACACCATAAAGCCTTTCTCTGAGCCCTTGTTGTCACCCTGGAGCTCTGAAGGGTCACGGGTTCAATTCCTGGTCAAGGGCACATACAGGTGAGAATTTAAAAAATAAAATAAGATGCTGAGTCTGAAAATATTGGGAGAGTCTTAATCCACACTGGACAGCACATCCTTCCCCCAAATAGATAAGAATTCCCACTTAACCTTAGAGCCAATGTGACCACTCAAGTTTTTGTTTTTCCTTTTTCTGTCTAGGGATGACTGGTCAACCTCAGAATTAGGGAGCTGTGCCTTTTATTTTTATAGTCTTCTTTATAGCTACCTAATCTAATTCAAGCTAGCCGTTCTGGAACCTCAGCTTCCTCACTTATAAAAGGATCAAATTAGACTACATAGTCTTCTGGATTATCTCCAGTTCAAGTTAAATAAATGTCTATAATAAACACACGCAAAACCAAATATCTCTCTATCTCATCTGTATTTCCTAACAGAGAATGGCACTTCTAACAACCTGGAATAGTATATCTGTGCCCTTCCTTCTGACCCTTATTCCTCACCTTACCAACATCTTCTAATCCACACACACACACATATTCAATATCAGTCACTATTACCACTTATATTTTTAGCCTGAATCTTTTGAACATCAGATACATATCCAAATGCCTTCTTGATATCTCTGCCTGTATGGCCAACAGGCATTTCAAGGTAATACTGCCAAAATTAAGCATTCGATGTTATCCCAAAACTGCTCCAAACCCTGTTATTCCCATTGCTCAAGCCAATAAAAAAAGTGTCATCCTTCATCCTTCTCTCTGACTCCCCCTCCCTATCCATGATCACCAGGGAACTGATTGCATAATATAACCTACACTCTCTCCTCAAATCAAGAGGTTTTCAGGGAAATGGGCATTTCATAAAGTGACGAGCTAACTGAAACATCAATGCTGAGCATTCATGAAGAACTGAATCAAACTAAACAAGATTTTAAGATTAGAAAAATTGTAAATTTTTTTGAGAATCACGTTTTCCATAAATCATCGTGATTTTAATTGCCATTACATTTTACTCTGTCAGATTTTTTGTTATCATGTCTAGTTGGCACCTATTTTCTTAAGGCCTTGAAAAATGTCTCTTGAGTTTAGAAAACAACTTACCTGATTCTTTCTAGACAGTGAAGAATACTATACAAGAGAAAGTGGATATATTTTTGTATAACGGGTATGAACATTTACATAATACATGAGCTGATATACATGAAAGTAATTTGGCATCAGTTTGGTCCTTGAAGAAATGCCAGTGACTTTCTAGAAGAGGACACGATTTACAAATTAAAAACACAACAGCTGTCATCTGCTGTTCTCATTCATTTATAAAAAACATAAATAAGTAAAAATCTATGGAAAAGGCTTGATGAAATCTAACCTTTAGCTCTCTTTCTAGATGGGTATTTTTAGGGAGAAGACAGTTATTACATTTTTAATTTTAAAATTTTCAGTGACAAGAGAAAAGCAAAATTAGAAAGAAGTAATAATGAAAATATGGAAATAAGATTGTGCCTGAAGGATGTCTTTGAATCCCGGACCTTTATGGTTAAACAGTTGCGGTATTAAATGATCACCCAAAGGCTATAAATGTAACTCAGAGCTCCCCTTCACCTGTGGAAGGTGCCAACTGCCTTTGTGTTTCTTCTGCCTTACAGGTGAGTTATGCTAGCAGTTGGCCCTCATTTCATCTAAACCATTACTTTAGGAACACTGGGGTAACGTGGACAAACAATGCACTCTGGAATTGAAGCTATAGCAAGCAACTGCTTACAAAAAGGCAGGGTATTACATTTTGCAATGCCCTAGCTCAGTCAAAGCATCGTGTGAAAGCTCTGGTTACTAATGCTCTTGATCAGCCTTGAATCCAGAGACAAAACAGTGTGTAGTGGTTCTTGTAATCTGGAAATGAGGGAGCGACCAGCTGAAGCCTAAATCAGTGAGCCATGCTCCTGTCCTCCCTCTACTCCTTTCCTGCAAGCCCCCAAAAGGCTCTGAGGGGACTGTGGCTTTGTGACTCAGTGTGCTAATCTCGGTTTGAGCCTGTTCTGTGGATTTCAGGCTGCTGCTCCAGGGTTTAGCCCACCCTACTGAAAAACGAAAGGCCTAGGCCCTAGGGAGATGGCGCTGGCTAAGGTATAGCACCTGCCACTCATTTAGGGATGCCCCAAATGACAGCCACACCACTAAATCCCAACCTGGGAAAAGGCATTTCAGGTGTCCGCACCCCTGCATCACAGAGAAGAGTTTACAAACTGTGAGAGCAAAAAGTATAATTGTTAAAACCTTACCATCGTCTCTACAAAAGTCAGCAGGTGTCAAAATTTGAAAAGAATTCTTCTTTTCCAGAAACACAGGCCAAGAAACATCACGGCAATTTTATCTCAGGAAAGAGGACTTTGATTTAGGGTGAAGAGAAGTTGCTCTGTCTCCATGTCCTGGAGTTGTGGGCAGTTGTTACGTCGGTGGGGACCCATCCGGAGGCCCGTGCTCATTTTCACTCCAGAACACTTGAAGAACATAACATTACATCCCCAAGAGGAGTAGCACCGTCGCCCCATGAAAGTCTCTCAAATAAGGATTCTCCCTTCTCCTTCCCTCCTGGATTCTAGAGGGTTTAACCTGAATCATTGAGAAAAGTATTCCGGGCAGAGGGGCATAGCTAAAATCACCACTAGTTCGAAATTGCTACGTAGTGCCTTACTGCCTGCTACATTGTTGGTGCTCAACAGATACATGTGCAATGAATTGCTGAGTTTTCCTTCCTTCTCCGTACTCAGTCATCTCCTTTCATGACACTACAAAGAGCAACATCTTTCAAGCATCTTTTTAAAGTTTGAGAGTAGCCTGCTTTCAAGAAATGCCTCCTGGAGAACCTCCAAACCAAGATGAAAAGTTGGAAACACAAGAAGGATTTTTATTTTTGCTTTGGTGCAGAATGGCTGTTAAGAATGTAGGAATAACAGCAGTTTTGCTCAGTGGTTGGAGCATCGGCCCTTGGACTGAGCAGTCGTAGGTTTGATTCCCAGTCATGGGCATGTACCTCAGTCAGTTGCAGGCTCGATCCCCAGCCCTGGTCGGGTCACATGTGGAGGCAACCAATCGAAGTGTCGCTTTCACATTAATGTTCTCTCTCTCTCCCCCCCCCCCTCCTCCTCTCCACTCTCTCTAATAAAAAATCAATAGAAAAAAAATATTCTTGGGTGAGAATTAAAAAAAAAAAGAATGTAGAAAAATAAGGTGGAAATACGTGACTGACATGAGCATTCACAGCTTTATTTCACATTTTCTCAATGCTGTTAATATTAAAAATATTGGTTTGGCATTAGTAGCAGTCAAGTGAAAAAAAAACTACCTGTCTTTCTATTTCTCAAGCATATTAATGTAGTTTTAATACGCAGGTCCATTTTTCATCCCATGCCTCTTAAAAACTTCTATTTTTATGTAGGCATACTTAAAAGGTCATTTTTTTTTTAAGATATTTCATTTCTTTTCTTTCTGTTTAAAGGTGGACGAAACTACCTCCCTGAGAGTAAATACAAACAGCACTGGTTTATACATGGAAGATTTAAGACTGTTCTCAAGGTAGCCTTCTCTTCAGTAGTAAGGCCACAAAATGTCAACAGGTAGAGTGTGAGCTAGTAGCTAAAGATCAAGTTTATGCTGGCAGCTGTGTTCCAAACGACAGACTCACTTCTGTGATATTCAACTTTTGGACGCTTTCTCTAGCCCCTCCTGTGTTTATCAGCAGGAAACAGTGCAACAGTATTCTAGACTTTCTGGATCCCGAACCGTGTGTAGCTCTTACATGCACCAAGAGTGAGTCCTCCATACTTTCTGCCTTTTTCATAATCTCTTAAAATAGTATGACATTACAGAGGGTTTGAATCTCAGAGTATCTGGAATTTTAATGCCATAATAACCTCTTTCTTTGTAGTTTGTTTTCACATACCATTGATGCCAGAGATGTTTAGACATTTTTGAGCTTCAACAATAAAAGCTAATACAGGAAAAGGAACTAGGCTAGCTACCTAATACTTGACAATGGCTCAGTGGTTAGAGTGTTGACCCACACACCAAAGCAGTGGTTCTCAACCTTCTGGCCCTTTAAATACAGTTCCTCATGTTGTGACCCAACCATAAAATTATTTTCTTTGCTACTTCATAACTGTAATGTTGCTACTGTTATGAATCGTAATGTAAATATCTGATATGCAGGATGGTCTTAGGCAACCCCCGTGAAAGGGTCGTTCGACCGCCAAAGGAGTCGCGACCCACAGGTTGAGAACCGCTATGTCACTGGGGCTGTGCTAGGTGGGAACTGGTGATATAAAAATAACTTTTTGCCTTGGCTAGGTGGCTCAGTTGATTGGAGCGTTGTCCCACACACCAAAAAGTTGTGGGTTCAATTCCCCATCAGGGCACATGCCTAGATTTCTGGTTCCATCCCCAATTGGGGTGCATATGGAAGGTAACCAATTAAGTTTTTCTCTCCCTTCCCCCTCCCCCACCCCCCATCTCTCTGAAATCAATGGAAACATGTCCTCAGGTGAGGACTTAAAAATTTTTTTTTTCATTTTCCAGTGAGAATGACAATCATATTTTTTGACTGGCTAGTATTATACAAAAGTAATTTAATTCTTTCAAATATTGGTCAACTCCTATACTGTGCTTATTTTTCTCTGAGATATTTATCTACCAGTTTTACATACATCTACTGATTTAATCTTTACAACAGTGCTGTGAGATAGCTATTGCCATTGGCAACCCTTTCAGATAAGTGACTGTAAAGTGTCAATGCCTAGACCAAAGGCAGGCACACAGCTGGGTGAGTGTATGGTGGAGCAACAGCCCAGCTCCAGGGTCCACGATCTTAATCATCATGCTATCCTGCCTCTCATGTGAGTCAATCATCTTTTTCAGTTCCCCCCCAGTTTTCTCTGATTTCTCTGACTGAAT
>NW_005871060.1:8087992-8138543 GCF_000147115.1 Myotis lucifugus | reverse complement strand
GATTTTTCCTGTCCGGATGGAAAGTTATTTGACCACAGGTTGGTCCCTAAGAAAGGGGAGATTTATGCTGGGTGGAGGCCTAACCCACATTCACATTGAGCCTCTTCTGGAAAGCCAGAAGGATTTTTCGGGGGCCAATCTTCAGGAGGGGAAAGTGAGAGAAATGCATCCTGGTGGCCCTGGGAAGAAAGCAAACGTGTTTTCTTCATTTCTGTGATCTGTGTGTGTAGAAGGCTGGCCTAGGAAGAGCTGAACTCAGTCCCCCAGCCCCACAGCCCGACCAGGGAAAATGGGGGCTCTCCAGTCCTACAGCTGCCAGGGATATTAATCCTGCCCCAAACCCAGTGGATTTGGAAAGAGGACTTTGAGCCCAGGTGAGATCACACCCCCTTGTTGACATCTTTAAAAAAAAAAATAATAATGTTCTTATTGACTTCAGAGAGAGGAAGGAGAGAGAGAGAGAGAGAGAGAGAGACCGATGATGAGAGAGAATCATTGATTGGCTGCCTCCTGCATGCCCCACACTGGGGATCGAGCCTGCAACATGGGCATGAGCCCTGACCAGGAATCAAACCATGACCTCCTGGTTCATAGGTCAGCATTCAACCACTGAGCCACGCCGGCGGGGCACTTGCTGATATCTTGATATCACCCAGATACTGTATCTGGAAAAGACCCAGAGCAGAGAATGCAACCACCCTGTGCCTAGACTTCTGACCTACGAACTGTGAGTTAATGGTGTTTTTAAGCCGTGGAGTTTTAAATTTGTGGCATTTTGTTACACAGAAATAGAAAACTAATACAGGATGTCACAGTGATAAGAGTCTCTCCCCTGATTAAATAAACACCATGTAACTGTCACTCCCTTTTTCTTTTTTTTTCTTTTTTCAGGTGTGTTTGTGGATTTAATGGGAAGGGCAGAGGTGGGGCATCCCACCTGCTGCTTCTGCTTTTCTAGTAGCAAGAGGGGCACCTATGGGGGTGGGCCATGGAGTGCAGAGTTGGCCTGGCGGGGCACAGGGACGGTCAGGGGGCCCAAAACACGGGCGACTGCTGGGCAGCATGGAGTCCCCTCCAGCGGGTGATGAGGAATGTACAGTGGCCCTGAGGCTGGTATGGCCACGCTGGCGCCCTTCCCCGGGCTCTGAGGAGCCTGCCCACAGCCAGCGGAGGGGTCGGCCGGCCACTGGCCCAGTGAGGCCCACCCACTGATCCTCCCCCTCGTCCCTGACTCCTGTCCTAGGAGGAGCCTGGGACAAACGGAAGGGCCATTCTTCTTCCTTCCGTTCGGGCTCAGTCCCGTAGACAGAGGCTGGCTCAGGTGGGGCCAGTGGTGGCCAGGGATGGTCACAGCGCGAGTGTCTGTGGTTGAGGAATGTAGCTGGGCCCGAGGCCAGGAGTGGGAAGCTGAGGCCTATGGTCCCGAAGTCCTCCGATGTGGGGTCAGGCGGTGGAGGGTGGGAAGGGCAGAAACCAACAGGGGGTGGGGAGGGGCCCAGGGCTCAGAGCTTGTGGGGTGTCACCCATTTGTAAGTGCCCCCATACTGGAAGCCCACTCTCTTCATCAGCTCATCTGCTTCCGCTGGACCTCGGCTGCCGTAAACGTAGGGGATGGGCTGCGGCTTCTCGCGCTCGATCTGGTGCAGCAGCGGCGTGAAGACCCGCCAGGCCTGCCGGAGCTCGTCGCTGCGCACAAAGTGCATCTGGTTCCCACAGAACACGTCCAGGATGAGGCGCTCATAGGCATCGGGGAGCTTCACGTTCTTGTATCTGTTGCCGTAGGTGAGGTCCAGCTCGGACTCCTCGGGGTTGAAGAACATGCCGGGCTTCTTGGTCATCATCTTGGCGTACACGGCCTCGTTGGGCTGCACACGGATCACCAGCTCGTTGCGCTTGCACTGGTGCTGGAAGATGTCGCCGGCCACGTCGCGGAACTGCAGGCGCACCTCGGCCTTGCGCTCGTTCAGGGCTTTGCCGCAGCGCAGGATGAAGGGCACCCCATCCCACCTCTCGTTTTCCACATAGAGGACAACAGCTGCGAAGGTGGCAGTGGTGGATCCCCGGGGCACCGTGGGGTCGTCCAGGTACCCTTTGGTGGCCTCGCCCTCCCCCTTGGGATTGCCCACGTACTGGCCCAACACCACATTTTTCAACTGCGCCTCTGAGATGCATTTCAACACCTTGACCTTCTCATTGCGGACGTCGTCCGAGTCCGTGGAGGCTGGCTTCTCCATGGCCACCAGACACAGCATCTGCAGGAGGTGGTTCTGCATCACGTCCCGGATGATCCCAAATTCATCGAAGTAGCCCCCGCGGCCCTCAATACCAAAGGGCTCCTTGAAGGTGAGGATGACGCAGGCGACATTGTCCCGGTTCCAGATGGGGCCAAAGATCCTGTTGGCAAACCTCAGCACCATCAGGTTCTGGACCATCTCCTTGCCCAGGTAGTGGTCGATGCGGTAGATCTGGTCCTCACAGAACAGGGAGGAGATGTGGTTGGACAGGCGGTCGGAGCTCTGCAGGTCCTTCCCGAAGGGCTTCTCTACAATGATGCGGTTCCAGCCCGTCTGGCTCATGCAGGTCTCTCGGATGTTCTTGGTGACGGCCTCGTAGACAGTGGGGGGCAAGGCCAGGTAGAAGAGGCGGTTGGCCTGGGACCCCTGGCAGAGGGCGTTTATGTGGTCATTGAGGTGCTCATAGGAGGCCGCTTGATCGTACTGGCCCAGACACGTAGGAGTTGCGGGCAAAGAACTCCTCCAGCTTGGCCTCCTCCTCGGGGGTGGCTTTGAAGAAGGGCTCGCTCTGCTGACGAATGTCAGCCACGGTGAGGCGAGAGCGGGCATAGCCCACGACGAAGGTGTTGTCAGGCAGGAGGCCGTCCCGGAGCAGCCACCAGATGGTGGGGTAGATCTTCTTCTTGGCCAGGTCACCCGATGCCCCCATGATGATGAGGATATGTGTTTCGGATTGATGGAAGTCATCACCCCGGTACAGCTCTTCCCGCAGGATCCCGCACACCTGGGTCCGGCTCAGGTCCACCTGCTCTGCCATGATGCTCTCTGCGCCGGTTCTTGAGCCGCAGTCAGGCTGCTGTTCCCGCCGCCGCTGTTCCGCGTACCTGATGCCTAGCAGGTGCGCCGCGCCGTTCGCTCACTCATCCAGCACAGGCTTGGCCCGGCCCGGCCCCTGCAACCGGCTTTCTCCTCCGACCCCGGTCGCCCTGCGCCCTCGCGGAGGGCTCCACATCCGCCAGCCGCGTGGCCACGCCTCCTGGACCCCCGTTTACGGATGGCCACGCCTCCTGGACCTCGGTTTACGGATGGCCCCGCCTCCTGGACCCCCGTTTACGGATGGCCCCGCCTCCTGGACCCCCGTTTACGGATGGCCCCGCCTCCTGGTCCAGACAGGTCGCGGGCTGGGGTCCAACCAGCCCTATTAAATCGCCTCGTCGTGGCTCCTCCCCTTGCAGGGGCGGGGCGGCCGAGCGACCGGGCTGGATGCCGCCGCTGGAGAGACTGGGGGAGAGTGGGCTTGACGCCGCCGGGAACGCAGCGGGTGGTACACGTCACTAGGGAACGTACTGCGGGCCGGCTGAGGCTGGCGGGCTCGGGATTTCTTCTCCCTTTTTCTATTTAAGATATAAAATCCATTTTTTCTTTTTGTAAACATAAAGCAGTTGTCTCCTTTCTCTTGTGAAAATATATTTTATAAGTATTTTAAGTTGTTTGGGGGAATATTGATACCTCCAGATATTTTTTTCTCAGTAAGAAAATGTTAGGACCCATGGACTGCTCCTGAAGTGGCTGAAATCTACAAGGTAGGAGTTTAGGTAACCTGCAGTACAGTTTTGTTTTGTTCTTCACTTGACACAGCTAGTTCTATACAATTGTCTAAAGCAGTGGTTCTCAACCTTCCTAATGCCGCGACCCTTTAATACAGTTCCTCATGTTGTGGTGACCCCCAATGTCATTGTTACAAATTGAACATAATTAAAGCATAGTGATTAATCACAAAAACAATACGTAATTATATATGTGTTTTCCGATGGTCTTAGGCGACCCCTGTGAAAGGGTCGTTCGACCGCCAAAGGGGTCGCGACCCACATGTTGAGAACCGCTGGTCTAAAGCCACCTCCTTTCTCCGCAGGCAGGACAAAGCCGGGGAAACTTGGGCTGATCCATCAGGCAGCACATCCCCTGGTGCTTTTGTTTCTCTGCTTGCACCTCAGAGGTGTTGGTCTGGGAAAGGCAGTGGCCACATCGTCGCGGGCTGTGCTGAAACAGACGCCTCACCACCGCTGAGCTTATTGACCTTGACTTCTCTCCCCCTCTCCTCTCGGGAGGGCTTGATGGGTATCCATTTGCTGGGAGTAGAGTAAAAAAGGAGAAGCGTACTTGTTTGAGAGGTTAATTTTGAGAGTCACTTGCTCCTATGTCAGTAACATTAGAGATTCCGCCAAAGAGCTCATTCTTTCTCACCACACCCATTGCACTCTGCCTCTACGTGGAAGCCTTCTGTGTCCAACAACTTCATTCGCCCTGAAGGAGGCAGACCGCTGGCTTTGACGGGGTTGCACAAGGTCCAGACAACATTCTTGCCATTTTGCTGGGGGAGCCGCAGGGTCAAGGTAACCTTTGCTGAACGTGGGCAAGGTACATGTTTGACGTTCCATGTGATTTGTAGGAAACAGCCGAGAGGCAGTTCTCCCCACCCTGTCCCCAAGCCCTCCACTGAACCCCTGGAAGCTAAGGTTCTCTGGTTCCTTTTCTACTGATGCTGGTAGTGGCCCTTGAAGATCGTTAAAGCAGATACTTTCAGAGTAGTCCATCTGAGTGGTTTTGATGTGCAGGTCTCTCAGTTTTATTAGCTTTGGAAAAAGGAGCCTTCCCCATGAAGTCTTAGCCTATTGGCATTTCCACATTGGGATCTGAAGCAAAGCTTCAGCTACTAGTCAAGTTTCCTTGCCTGTTTTGCCTTCGTTGATGATGTGGAATAATGATTAAATGAGTGAAAGAAATGATAAGTTGTTATATAACCACTCTATGCAATAACAAAACATTTTATAATGGAGTTAAATTTTATTTACTAAGAGAACAGCATTTCATATGAAATTTGTATATTATTTTAATAGTGTAGCTAAAGAGTAAGGTTTGCTGGATTAAGTAATTCAAGAAAAATGCCTGGCTGGTATGGCTCAGTGGTTGAGTGTCAACCCAGAAACCAAGAGGTCGCTGATTCGATTCCTGGTCATGGCACATGCCCGGGGTTGTGGGCTCAATCCCCAGTAGGGGGTGTTCAAGAGGCAGCTCATAGATGATGTTCCACTTTCTTATTGAACTTTTACTCAATACCACCTAAAGGAATATTTTATTAAAGTATTAGGGTAATTGCTAACAACAAATTAGTGCATGAACACAATAAAATATTAGTTACCTGCAAAATACAAAAGCACTTAAGTTTATATAACATAAATAAATGTTAATAACATTTTAAAAATATATTTTTATTGATTTCCAAGAGGATGGGAGAGGAAGAGAGAGATAGAAACATCAATGAGGAGAATCCTGCACGCCCCTCATTGGGGATCGAGCTAGCAACCAGGGCATGTGCCCTTGACTGGAATTGAACCTGGGACCCTTCAATCCACAGGCCGATGCTCTATCCACTGAGCCAAACAGGGCTTAATAACATTTTTTAAAATATGTTTTTTATTGATTTTTTAGAGAAAGGAAGGGAGAGGGAGAAAGAGCGAAATATGGATGAGAGAGAAACATTAATAGGCTGCTTCCTGCATGCCCCCCACTGAGGGTGGAGCCCACAACCTGGGCAAGTGCCCTGACCAGAAATTGAACCACTGACCTCATGGTGCATGGGACAACACTCAACCAACTGAGCCACACTGACCAGGGCAATCTTAAAAACATTTAAAAAACCAAGCTTCTTTTTATTAGAGAAAGGAAGAAATTATTGGTAATAGAACAAATAAAATCTGGCATTAGGTGATTATTTTCACCTGGTAAAGATGTGTATTATTAATTTCAAAGTTGAATTACAATTTTATTTTTACTTTTTAAAGATTTTTTCTTTTTTTTTCCCTTCATGGTTTTTTTCATCACAATTTATCTCCCATATATACCTTCTTCCACCTCCACTCACCCAAGATTTTTTATTTATTGATTTGAGAGAGGGGGGATGGGAAACATTGATTTGTTGTTCTACCTATTTATGCATTCATTGGTTGATTCTTCTTTGTGCCCTGACCAGGGATCGAACCCACAACCTAGATGTAGTGGGACAACACTCTAACCAACAGAGCTATCCAGCCAGGGCCTTAATTAAAATTTTTGAAAAGGCCTTCAAAATTTTTTCTTAATGAAGAAATGACTGGCTGCAAAGACTTGTTTGAATAGAATATATAATCTCAACCCACTTCAGTCACAGTATCCTTTGAAATCCTGATTAAAGCTTTGGGTTCCCTCCAAAAAGAAAAATAAAGCCTATATATAAACACATAATTTTGTTTATACAATGTGTAATTGATAATTTATACATCTGTTGAAAGACTTTCTTAATAAGCAAGGAAGGAGTCATTTTCCATATGATGTACTAGTAAGTATGGGTTCTTGTAATCTGATGGTAACAAACTGACATTAAAATCTATTTTTCATTTAAATATTCTGGAAGGATATACACCAAAATATTTCCAGTGGATGGTGGGATTTTAGATGATTTTTAATTTTTTTCTACTGTCATATCTGTTTTCAAGATACTTCCAGATTTTTTTGTTTATATTTTGTTTTTAATTTATTTGTTTAGGTTAGGTTTTTTTCCTTATATTTTGACAGTTAACATTTAAAATATAAAATTTTCATAAGAGGAAAGCTATTTGAATTTGGGATAAAGACTGATGTGTGATTATAAACGATGTTAAGAAAATATTACCCAGAAGTAAGGAACTTTTAAATTTTGGGCTTTTTATTATAGATATTTATAAATAAATAAATATATATATACTAGAGGCCTGCTGCACGAAGAGATTTGTGCAATAGGCTTTCCCTTCCCCTGGCTGCCGGCACCAGTTTTCCTCCGGCACCCGAGACCCAGGCCTTCGCTCTGGCCGGAGCCACCTTCTGTCTTCGCTGCTCCAGCCGGAGCCACTTTCAGTCTTCGCTCCACTGCTTCACGCCTATGTATGCAAATTAACTGCCATCTTTGTTGGGTTAATTTGCATACTCTCCTGATTGGCTGGTTAGCATAGCGAAGGTACAGTCAATTTACATGTTTGTCTACTATTAGGTATATATATATATTATAATGAATCTTATATACCCATCACAGCCTCTGCAGTTGTCAGCTCTTGGTCAACTTATTCAATATATACTTCTACCCACTTTTATTTCTTCTATTATTTTTTTGTGATTAAAAAAATAACATTACATTTACCATCTTAACCATTAAAAATTTATTATTATTATTTTTTTTAGAGAGAGAGGGGAAGGGAGAGAAACATTGATTTGTTGTTTCACTTATTTACACATTCATTGGTTGTTTCTTGTATGTGCCCTAACTGAACCCACTACCTTATCATAGAGGGATGGTGGTCTAACCAACTGAGATACCCAGCCAGGGCCCATCTTAACCATTTTTAAGTGTAAAGTTCAGTAGTGTTAAGTGTATTCACATTGTTACAACAGATCTCTAGAGCATTTTCATCTTGCAAAACTGAAACCCTATACCCATGAGGCACTAATTTCCCCTTATCTCCTATTCCCAGCCTGGGAACCACCTTTCTACTTTCTGTTTCTATAATTTTGACTTCTTTGGATACTTCATATAACCATACAGGTTTGTTGTTTTGTGACTGATTCATTTCACTTAGTCCTCAAGGTTCATCTACATGGTAGCATGTGACAATGTCCTTCTTTCTTAAGGCGTCACAGCACTCCACTGTGTATATAAGCCACATTTCTTTATCTATTCATCTGACAATGGACATTTGGATTGCCTTCACCTCTTTCTTCTATTATTTTAATGCAAATTCTACATATCATATTGGAAACATCATTATTTAATATTAATCCAATCTAAGTTAGGCCATTCATACTAAGTCAAACACCTAATACAATATTATATACATCTGGGTAATCATTTTGTTATGTGATATATAATTGGGCAGAGGGCATAATCAAATAAGAAAAAGAGCTTATCAGTGGGTAAAATGTTCAATTTTTTAATCTAGGGATTTGTTGCACTGTTATTGCAGCTCACCAATTCATCTTTCCAGAGTTAAGAGGAAACAAATTCACTATTTCAGCACTAAAACGGGGTAATGTATAATGATTGCTTTAATGTGATAACTTCATATTTTCACCAGCATCAGTGTTTGCTCTAAGACTACAAACAACTCAGTTGGTAAACATACTTTCAAGAAAAAAATTCTTATATTAGAAAATTACTTGTGATCAGTTGCATCTTACTACAAAATCAGTGGGGTAGGTGGCAAAATTTAAATAAGATCTATTGATTATAGAATTATAACAATGTTAATTACCTAGCTTTAATATTTGTACTATGGTTTATATAAGATATCAACACTTAGAGAAGCTGGTTGAAGATTATACTTGAAGATTATATTTTGCCATCATTGTGTAAATCTGAAATTATTTCTAAATGAAAAAGGTTTTGAGTTCTAGTTTCTCTATATAGAGTTGGCATCTTCTGAGTAAAACTTAGATTTGCCCTTTTAAAATCCCAAACTTGATGGACTAGAGATTGAGAAATTCATGTACTATAGAAAGAAAAATAAAAGGGCAATTATCTTGGTTATCCTCCATCTGGACCAGCAGCAGGACATGCTGGGAGCTTCCTGCCCAGAGATCCAACTACCTTTCTCATGTGTAAAGGATGGCCAGGTGCCAACAACCAAGCAAAGATAGCCACCAAGTTCTTAATCTTTGACTTTTTTCCATATGAACAGAATTTTTATCTGCAAAATGACAGACTAAATATGAAAACTGAAGCCATGTAGAAGATAGAAAAAAGGGGGATTAGTGTCTTTTTAATTTATTATTATTAGCATAAAGGAAAATATGCAAATTAAATGAACTATCTTAGCTTTCTTAATAACTGGACATAATTACTTTTTCATTATTTTCTTGCTTTCTTCCTGTGTGCCCACTTGATTTAATCAAAAAAGCTCTCCCTGTGTTCAATAAATTTGAGCTAATGCCTGGCCTTCTATTGTGCAATTAATATCATCTTTGAGCCTCATATGAAAAACTATGAGTAGCTATTAATTTCACAGTAGTCTTTCGCCAGTAAGCAAGCACAAGTCTTATCTTAAAGATAAAACTTTAGGCACCAGAGCCAGCTATGAAAGAAAACTCTGAGGTTAGTTGATACGATACAAGGCATATAATTGACCTGAGAAAAATTCAAAGGAGCAACCATTTTACTTAAATGGTGCCAAAGACCCAGTTTTACTAAACCAGATACTTTCTATCATGTAGACACTACTTCAATGTTGAGTTACTTTTCTAACTTTCTAGTTATGGCAATGTGTTGAAGACAAGACCAGCTTCATAGACATGTGAACTGTACACCTGCACAGGGCCCTCTGCTCAGAAGGACGCCATAACTGGCTTCATGCTCTCCTATCATTATGTTGAAATTCTTAATAATTTTGGAACGAGTGATCCTGCATTTTTATTTTGCCCAGGGTCCTGCACTCTGGATTGGACCTTGACTGAACCACCTCCAGTACCAATCATAAGACTTCCTGGACATCATGACATGAAACGCCTAATCCCCAGCCTCAGCCCCTGTTCCTTTAAGCTGGAAGATAAGACTGTAACCTCAAGGTTGTTTATCATTTATCCAAAACAGCAATTTTCAACCTTTTTCATCTCATGGCACACATAAACTAATTACTAAAATTCTGCAGTACACCAAAGAACATATGTATATTTTTTGCTGATCTCACCCCCCGCCCAAAAAAGGGGTATAATTTTGATTCATTCACACTAGCCAGCTATTTTTGTGTTGGCTGTTTTCATTTTTTTATTTGACAGTCTAAGGGAAAAGAGGTAAGTGCCCCTGTCTAAAATGCATGTGGGAGGCAGTCAATTGATGTGTCTCTCTCACATGTAATGTTTCTCTCCTCCCTCCCTCCCACTCTCTCTAAAAATCAACGGAAAAAATATCCTTGGGTGAGGATTAACCAAAAAAGAAAAAGAGGTATTTTACAAAGCTATTGAGAATTGTGGGAAACTTTAGCCAAAATTTCAAAGAAAACTAAGCCAGTAGGGGGGAAATGACGCAATTGTTATGTCTAGTGCACAATAAATATGCTATAATTATAATGCATTATCTGGCTCAGCTATAGGCAAAATTTACATAACAATAATAATAATGAAAGCACTGAATGTGGATTTAATAAAAATTGGAGTATAATTATATTGGAGGGAAATAAGGGAAGGGGGTCTACGGGAGCTAAAATCTTTACTAGTCATATTGGAAGTGGTGGCAGGCATAAGAGAGCCCCTTTTCAGATCTCCAACTACAGGACCTATCTGTCCAACGGGCCCAGTTGCCTTTTGAAATCCACCGCTACATTTATACAGAGCCCATACTCCCAAAGGGCTGCTTCCAGCCAATGGCTGAAAGGGATGTGAAGGTAGGCTGGTTCCTGGGAGTAGAGAATACCTCTGATGAGTAACTGCGACTCGGGGACTCTCAAAGGCCTTGTTGACCTTTCCTTAGAACTGCCCTGTGGTCCCAATCTTCCTCCTTTTTCTCTCTTCTGACTTAATAAGACCTGCAGGGCAATCTGATAGCAGTCCAAGCCTTTCCTGGTTTCCTCCTCAATTTCCTCAAAGGCATTTACCCTAATCAATTTCTTGCTTTTGTCTGTGCCTCTTGAAGGGTCTGAACTAAAACAGAAGTCAATTAGTAATACTACATAATAAGTTAATCAAAAGATAACAGTATATACATTTTTCTTGGAATATGCATGTAAATATCAGAAGAAATAGCTATGAGAAGCAGTGATGAAGGGGCACACATTTTAAAGTCTTTAGCACTAACTGACTTTTTAATATATGTAAGTAACTGTTTTTAAGTAAACTGTTTTAAAAAGTGAAAGACCACTCCCATAAACATAGGTTGCTTTAGATTATTGAGGGAAACCAAAGTAATCTGTACTTTTAGCAGATGATGAGCCTAACCAGCGGTTCTCAACCTGTGGGTCTCGACCCCTTTGGGGGTCGAACGACCCTTTCACAGGGGTCACCTAAGAACATCGGAAAACACATATATAATTACAAATTGTTTTTGTGATTAATCACTATGCTTTAATTATGTTCAATTTGTAACAATGAATTGGGGGTCACCACAACATGAGGGACTGTATTAAAGGGTCGTGGCATTAGGAAGGTTGAGAACCACTGGGCCCTAAACGATGACTCCTTTCATTTTCTTTTCGGCTATCAGCGGCAATTAATTAAACCCCTTGAAGGCAGCGCCACCTAGAGGTAGCAAAATGATCTGCCACCTAAGGGCCCACTGGGATGAAAGCACTATTGACAATGTCCTTGAGTTGCTGTTTTTATGTTTAATATCCCTGGAAGGATAATTTTTAGAGATGTTATTGTTTTCCCCCTTCTTCTCCTCCACATTTTGTGTAGACAAGCCCTTAGATCTTGCCTGCAGATTTTTGCAAATGCCACCAAAAGTGGGATAAATCCTCAAAAAATTCACTAGAACTTATAACAAAATCCAGGACAGTACCTTTTCACACTTGTAAAAAATGTTTTAGCCCTAGCTGGTTTGGCTCAGTGGATAGAGCGTTGGCCTGCAGACTGGAGAGTCCCCGGTTTGATTCCAGTCAAGGGCACATGCCAGGGTTGCGGATCCCCAACAGGGGGTGTACAGGAGGCAGCCCATCAATGATTCTTTCATCATTGATGTTTCTCTCTCTCCCTCTCTGAAATCAATATATATATAATGTTTTTATAGGACAGTTTATTAAAACATCAGAATTTTAGTATCTAAAAACAATATTAACACCATCCACCATCTTCATGATAAAGACGTTTCCTCAGGCTGTGCTGAGGTCTCTATGAAAAAGCTACTTCATCCTGAATTCTTCAATTTTTTCACAGAAAATGTAGTGCAAAATTCTAGTTAAATTCGTAGATTAAAACATAAACTTACCATCATTTCCCCTCATAATTTCTCTAAAATGGCAATGAAGGAACCTTTAAAAAGTATAAAGTGATAGGATTAAAATAGAAAAGACTACAACAGCGAAGAGAATACAGAAAGCAGATGGATGAGAGGTAAGTAACTTAGTGGACAGAGAAAGCTGAAACCTAAACCCCCAGAGGAGTAAACCAAAAAGAAGCAAACTAGTATTTGCATCTGACTTTTGAGTAAATTAAACTAAAACAAGCAAAAAATATGCTATCCTAAAAGCTTTAAGATATAAGATATCCTCAGAACAAAAAAGAAGGTGCTATTTCATAAAAGGAACATTTTTAAAACAAAAGGAGAAATTTTGGAAATTAAACATAATATTACAGATTTTAGAAATGTAATAAAAGACGTAGGAGATAAAGCTAAGAAATTCCACAGAAATTAAAATGAAGAGACAGAGAGATTTTAAAAAGGAGAAAGAAAACAAGAGAACCAAAGAATTCTAGAAAATGGAGAGGGAGAAAATTAACAAAAAACTATTACCAAGAAATGTCCCTATTCATTTCATCGTGATGTCATTTGTTCACTTTTAGAGAGTGCCTACTGTGTGCCAGATTCTACTCTAGGTGGTGAAAATTCTGTACTGAACAATGAAGCAGTAAAATTCCCGATCTCCTGGAGTTTATTCAGAAACAAATGTTATAACGTTTTAGATGGAAAGAGTCCTCTGAATATCATGTACAATAAATGGAAAAGATTGACAATAAGGCATATAATCATAAATTTTCAGAACACCAGGATGATGAAAAGCACCTAAAATCTTCCAGAAAGATGAAATAGTTTATATGCAAAAGATGGGAATGAAAAACATGGGCTTCTCAACATTCACACAGAAAGGGAGAAAATAATGGAACAATGTCTTCACGATTCCAGGGGAAATTATTTTCTACCTGGAATTAAATTTTCAGACATTCCAATTTTTCAAAAACTTTACCAATCATCTATTCTTTCTTGGGAAGCTACTAGAGAGGTTCTACACACAATGGAAAGTAAACTAAAAAAGATCTAGATCGCCCTGGCCAGTGTGCTCAGTAGTTAGAGTTTTGGCCTGCACACCCAAGGGTCTCAGGTTCAATTCCAGGTCAAGGGCACATGCCTGGGTTGCAGGTTGGATCCCCACCCTAGTCGGGGCACGTGTGGGAGGCAATTAATGTGTGTGTCTCTCTCTCATGTTGATGTTTCTCTCTCCCCTTTCCCTCCCTCCCTTCCACTCTCTCTAAAAACCAATGGAAAAAATATCCTCAGGTAAGAATTAATAAGCAAATTAAAAAATAATCTTGGATCTAGGGCAGTGATGGCGAACCTATAACACGCATGTCAGAGGTGACACGCAAACTCATTTTTTTGGTTGATTTTTCTTTGTTAAATGGCATTTAAATATATAAAATAAATATCAAAAATGTAAGTCTTTGTTTTACTATGGTTGCAAATATCAAAAAACTTCTATATGTGACACAGCACCAGAGTTAAGTTAGGGTTTTTCAAATTGCTGACACACCGAGCTCAAAAGGTTTGCCATCACTGATCTAGGGAATAGGGAATCCAATACAGGGAGACAAAGGCAATTCTAGGACAGGAGTTGGGTCTCAGACCTAGACAGCAACCAATCTCAGTTGGAACTGAAGGTCAGAGAGCCTCAGGGAGTAGCTGTTTGCAGAAGGAGTGAGAGCAGAAAAGAAGGGGCTAAGAGGGAGCAGATGTCTTACCTGATACATATGTATAACTTCAGATAATATTTACCCTACTATTGAGAGCTATAAACTAATAAAGGACGGGTGGGTTAAAAAAGAATAAGCTAAAGAAAGGCGATTATTAATGCCGGGGGAAATTGTATAGGAAAGGAAATATAATCATAGTACACTATTTGGCTCACTTGTGAATAATACTTACACAGTCATAATAATGTAAACTCTGAATATTTACTTAGTTAAAAAGGATTGTGGGGTTCCAGGCCAAGATGGCAATGTGGGGAGATCTTGAACTCACCTCCTTGGGGGAAACGCTGAACCTACAGCTAAATATGGGCCAATTTCCTCTAAAAAGGATCGTATAACTGTACTGGAAGGACAGAGGTTGGAAGACTGTGCAAGTTTAGAGAGGAGCTATTGGGAGTGTAAGATGGCCAATTTGTAGGAAGTAATTAGGAATATGTAAAATTAGAGAGAGAAGTAATAAGAACATGTTATTTAGAACTAAATACCCAAAGAGCTTGTTGAAACAAGTAAATGTTTCTTCTGGTGAAAAGATTCCTGTTTTTCATAACAAGCCTTGTTAAAATCTGAGCACATGCATTTCTCTGATAAAAATTTTAATGAATTTATAAAAAGGCAGATGGTTAAAAATTAATGTGACTTAGAACAGTTGTCAAACAGCATATAATAAAATAGAAAAATAATTGCTCAATAAATCTATTTTATTTGACAAATAAAAAGAAGTGGAATACTCTAGCTAGTTCAGGCATTCATGGAATGTGAGGGAAGAGTAAGGGAATAAGTCATCTGTGCCGGTCTGCTGGGGCTGACCAGCAGACCCTGAGCGACAGATGAATGATTACTCTGACACACGTTTCTGTGAAAAAGAGGGATAAGGGACTGCCTGGCAAAAGGAACCAGACAGCCTCGGTCACCTGCCTCCTTAGGCTTTTATTGTAACAACAGCTTGAACTAAAATTAACTATTAGATACTATCAGCAGGGTAAGTATCCTTGAGAAAGCACGTGTATCTGTAGTGTCTTTTAAACAAGGACGTTTTGAAGTCTAAGCATAAAGATTCCAGTAAAACACCCAGGGACTCAGACTTGTTTGGAAAAGTCAAGGCAGGGTCTGCCACCTTTGGCAAGAATCCCCTAGAGGCCTCCAACCTTTCAGAGATTCCTCCTTATAGACTTTCCAACCAAGTCCTGTGCTTCCCCACACTGGTCCATGACCATGGAACAAAAAGAAATCAGAAAGGCCTAATGCTATTTAGGCCATGGTTACTGCAGCAAGTCACTAAGTAGGCGTAAGGCTCTGCTCTGCCTTCTGTTCATTTCTAATTTTCAGGGCAGTCATGTTTGTAAAGGAACTCTGAGTCATTTGGCAGCACCATTAGTACTCACAGTCTCCTTTCTCCCTAAAAGGGAAGTAGTATAACATTCCCAGTGTCAAAAAAAAAAAAGTGGATGGAAACAATGTTAAATATTTGTAGAATATTTTAAAAGGAGAATAAAACTGGAAAAAGAAAAACAGAGAGCAAGAGAGAGTGATATATAGAGAGAAAGGGAGAGAGAGAGTGCATCAAACAGAAATTTGTAACAGGACAATTTTTGTTATATTATCAAATAAACTATGTGCAAAATACTCTTTGAAGTCCCATCTGGGATGGATTTAATATCAGGCCAGAAAAATAACTGTAAATTCCCTAAGCATTTAAAGTAAAAAGTATTCTTCAAATTTCTTCATTTAAATTTTGACAAAATAAGTAAAACACAAAGAAAGAGAAATAATGGAATAAACAAAAGGAAGTAACCTGTCTCCCCTCAATGATTAATAATACAACAAAGATGGGGAAAATGCATTTTCTTATCATCTATTCTTGGTCATGTACCCAATTAATAGCTTGTTCTCTCTTTCACGTACTGAAGTCATACATAATAATGGGTATCAAATGAAATTTTTCTTTCAGAGAATATGCAGTGTTTTCTACTGAAAAAGAAGGCCTCCAGGGCTTCAGACGGCCTTTGTAACAAATAAGGCAAAATAGCAGCGATGATTAAGCAGCTCTTCTGCTCCTTCCTCCTTCCTCTTCCTCTTCTCCTTCTTCCTCCCCCCTCCTCCTCCTGCTCCTCCTTTTCCCTCACCTCCCTCTTTTCAAACAACCTGCTTAAACAGAGATGAACTAATAGGAATAAAAAGAATGATGAGGGAGGAAGGCATGGTGTATCTCACTGAAATAAAGAAAAATCGGTTAATTACACTAGCTGAGATTCTGCATCAAATTAGAATCTCAAGGAAAGGAGACCCAAATAGAAAGCATAATCAAATCAACAATATGTGGGTCAAGGGTGAACTATTTCTTTGTCTCAGACGCCTGTAAAAATTATTCTAGCTTGTGCTATTTGAAGCTATTTGGCAAAAATCAAGTAAAAAAGAAACAGACTACAAAAGACGAAATACTTCCTCCTCCCAGTATATGGTTCTCAACAGTTCCTGCCATAGCAGGAACTTTCAAAATCTGTTTTTGTAGCGTAATGAAGTGGAAAAATTGAATTCACCAGAATGTCCTTCAAGGAGAATGCTGTATTTGTACAGAAATGCCTTGTCAAACCTGCGTGTGTTGGAACCTGAGAAACTGGGAGGGTTTGAATGAGGGTAGAATGTTCTATACAAAACAAGGGGATGGATCTTGTGGTAGTTTCTGAAAAGGAAAAAATAGAGAAAGGAAGAAAAGAAGGAAATGGCATGGTGGAAAGAGGATAGGAAACCCACAATGTGGCATCGCGCTGAGATCACTATTCTTCATGCAGATCTACAGGAAAATGTCATGGCAGCCTCGAGGTTGGTGAGTAGAAAGAAATGACTGTAGAGATTTCATCTCCAAGATCTCATGGGGCTGATGAGAGATAGTCTGAAAGGAAGAGAAGCATGTTGTTGGACCCTCACAGAGCAGGATAGTAAGGTTTTGAGCCAAGCTAAGGCAACTCTTTGAAGGACCAGGTGCCCAAATGACATATAGGTAATAAGTTTTTTTATTTATTTTGTCATTTTGTTTTTCAATTTATCCAGGCTGCTTTGAACTAAGGTGGAAAACCCAGTTTGATCTCAGATGAAATAATCATTTTAGAAGCAGGTTTGCCCCTCACTGTTCTACCAAACTGTTAGACTCCTTGTGAAGGAAAGAGAATAGACCCTAACATAGCATGAGTTGTGAGGGCCTTCAGAATTCAACATCAGTGTCACAGGGAAGTTAGGCAAACTCCTGGGTTGTGATTAGTCTGGGGTGTGGTGAGTGGGGATTAAAGGAGGTTCAAGTTAAGAGAGACTTTCAGAGACCCAGGCTGCTTCGCCTCCCTAAAAAGCGTTTTCTAAAGACTTAATGGTGTCAACCAATGGTCGTTGGTGGCAATTGAACACCAACTGGAATCCCCTATTTGGGGTGCAGTGAAGAAGGGAACTTTATTCGGTGCAACTCAATTATGATACAGCACAGCCATGAGGCAGCCCTGGGGCCAGGCGACCCTAGGGGCGGGCCCCTCTCTAGCTAGACAGCTCTGCTCTGCTCCTCCCTGGTCTGCTTCGTGCTGCCCTGGTCTGCTTTGCTCTACTCTGGTGTGCTCCATTCTGTGCAGTCTGCTCTGGTCTGTGCTGGTCAGCTCCGCTCTGCTCCAGGGAGACATCTTCACTGTTTTAGATCAGCCAGGCAGACTGTCTTCAGTCTTCACTGGAAAGGGAAAGTGTGTTCTCAGAGCCAGAGGGGAGTCTGCAATGTCCACCCAGTCCCTGCCCCATCCCTAATTGGTTTGTCCTCATGCAAATAAAGACACCAAGTCTTTGAAGTTTAATTGGTCCAAAAGGCACTGTCCTAATGGGTCAGAATAGAGCCACTCTGGTGGGTAGGAGCTGTACAGCTCTGATTGGATGGGGAAAGCCTCAATCCTACCGGTTGAAATAGGATTCCAGGAACTCCTTTATAAAGGCTGGCTCATAGGACAGAGACAGTGCAGGCAGGCAGTTCAGTGCAGGCTTCTTCCTGAAGTGCAGTTTGGGTGAGAGGTCCTTGTGCAGAAAGGGCTGCTAGGCTCTGTTTTGAAAAAATTTGAGCACAGCCGGGTCGGAGTGGCTCAGTGGTTGAGTGTTGACCCAGGAACCAAGAGGTCACTGGTTTGATCGCAGGTCAGGACACATGCCTGGGTTGTGGGATAGGGGTGTGCAGGAGGCAGCTGATTGATGTTTCTCTCTCATCAATGTTTCTCTCTATATATCCCTCTCTCTTTCTCTCTCTCTAAAAATCAGTAAAGCCATTTAAAAAAATTGAGCTCAGTTAACCACCAGAAGCCCTTTTCTCATAGGAATCTTCTTTCTCAGGGTTCATAATGGTTTCTGTGGGGCTGGTGATCATGACAGATATGGAAACCCTGGTCTAAGCTACGTGTTACCAGTAACTAGGGACATTTTGGAAGACAGCAGGGATGGAAGAAGAGGATTTGAGTGTTAGTAAAATATACCACTCACACAGAGAAAGGATGGTGATTAATATAAAATGTACAGGGCCCAGCATTCGAAACTGGCATGGACTCAAAGGTATCAGTGCATTTATACTGGTTACAAAATGCTTTCCAGGTTAAAGAGGAAATTCATATGCCAACTTTGAGACTATGTACAAAAGGGAATTCGAAAAGACCTCCACATATGTGCTAATATTAAAGGATTTTTGCCATGGAAGATGCAACAAGGTGGTAGGGAACACAATTTGGAAAACAGGGCCAGTGGGAAGACATTGCTTCAATAGTAATTTGAACAAAAATTTATTGTAAAAAATCAAGTTCAAGTACCTCCTCACCTCCCCCGATGGAGGGTAAAAAGGTACCCACATAACTCATTCTGCCTGGCTTACTCTGGATCCTAGTGACTGATGACACATGCATGCAGTATATCCTCTCTAAGCAATAAGTGGTGTTCCAATATACAAATTGTTCACCTAAGAAACCCCACTTCTTTCCAGATTTGACTCTTGGCTCTCTGCATATTTAGCAACTTTGCTCCCTACTTCTGGATTCTACTCTGGTGTTCTATCCTGGCGTGAGGACATCGCTTACTATGTACAGCTCCTGGCAGAAGCAGCTCCCAGTATCTCAAATGAGGACTCCACACCCTTGCTCCTAGGCCTAAGATGTAAAGAGAGGGTATCCCGATGAAAATCAATACTATGACCTTAGAGGCCCAAACAGCAACATTAAATAAACATAAGATATATGCAAGGCATAACAGGTCTTTATCCACAGTTCCAGCCCTGAAAGAATAAATGTCCAAGGAACACACCCAAAACAAGAACACTAGATGCAAAAGGTCCTAGAATAGTCCCAACCTGTGCCTAGGGTAGTTACTTGAATCCTAGCCTCTTCTCATTTTTTTTCTGTTCTTGAAACAGTTTCATTATCATTTCCAAAGAGTCCCTAATAGGGCAGGCCAGACGGGGAGAGAGAGAGAAAAGGAAGCAGCCTTCTTAATGCAAATTATAAAAGTGCTCTATTTGAACCAGCTGAAAAGCCGTGACCTGAACGTTTGCTGCTTGCCTGACAGTTTTATCACGTAGAAGACGTGAACTGCTTTGTGGCAAACTCTGACCAATGGGAGGACTTTATTGGTGAAGTGGAAATGACAAGCATCTTGGGAGAAAGTTATGTCAGCTAGAATTGGTAATATTTAGCAAGAAGAAGGATGGACTCATGAGGCATACAATTGGCCAAGAAAGATGAAAGTACAGCAAAGACACAAAAAGTGGTAATGTTATCTGTGAAATTCAAATGGGGCTGTTGGCTATGCAGCCGGAGGAACTTAGTGAAGACAAACTTATCCCCATACATGAGGAAAGCAGTTGTAACAAAACAGATAAAGATGTTCCAGGGGAGATGACAACAGCAAAGTAACTTTACAATAAAGCAACTCTCAGAGATATTTTACGGCACTGAACGCACAAGGGATAAAATGTTGGAGTGTGAGAATTAGCCAGGGCACAGAAATGATGCTCTCTTTCTATGTCATGTTATACAATGAGAAGGTGAGCACTCTTCAAACTACCCGTGATGCTGAGGGCACCTGGGGAGGCCAAGGGAGACCTCAACCCGACAGCAGGGTCCAGGTCCTTGTGCATAAGAAAGAATTCAAGGGCGAGACAGAAAGAGACAGCAAAGCACAGTGCATTTATTAAAGTGGAAGTGTGCACTCAAGAAGTGAGAGCAGGACTCAGAGAACAAGACGTCCCCGTGGGGTCTGGGTAGAAGGTTATTATTAAGCGTGGCAAGAGGGGGGGGGGATAGGGTGGTCCTCAGCTTCTGACGCTTGTGGGGTGACTGCTGATGTGTCTGCCCTTGCCCCTCATCTCCAGATAGTGATTTCTTTTTCTTCTTTTTTCTTTCTTTCTTTCTTTCTTTCTTTCTTTCTTTCTTTCTTTCTTTCTTTCTTTCTTTCTTTCTTTCTTTCTCTCTCTCTCTCTCTCTCTCTCTCTCTCTCTCTCTCTCTCTCTTTCTTTCTTTCTTTCTTTCTTTCTTGGTCCTTTTGGAACTGTCATGGCAATTCAGGAGGCAGAGTGCTTCCAAAATCATAATATAGACTTTTTATAATGATATTATAATGGCCCTGTTGATCATTTTTAGGTTAAAATGGCTGCCAAATCTGGTAGAAACCAGTTTTTGTTTGTCTTAACTGTAGAAAATTGAGAGGGGAAAGCAGGGGAGCAGGTGTTCAGCAAAAGTCGAGTCTGCAATGTCCACCCAGAATGAAAAGGGGGAGGGTTAGAGCTTGAAGCCTTTGATCTCTATTCTAACTGCTCTTTGTGGTAAGTTTTTTAACAAATAAACATTTTAATGTTCAATGTGTCTAGTGTTTTAAATTATAGAGTACAAATAAATATTAATTTTAATTTTTTTCATTTCCTTATACATTCATAACCAACAATAAGACAGTTCTTAATGTTTTGACAAAAGGTCACAGAACAATTGTAATTCTTCCCATTGACTATTAAGATTTTTTTAAAGCCTTACCTGAGGATATGTTTTTTATTGATTTTAGGGAGAGAAACATTAATCAGTTGCCACCCATACATGTCCAGGGATTGATGCCAAAAAAGGGGTATGTGCTCTGACAGGGAATCAAACCCACAACCTTTTGGTGTACAGGAGGATGCTCCAACCAACTGAGCCACCCAGCCAGGGCTTGAATATTAAGATTTCTTTGCATAGTTTCAGCTTGCAGCCGTTTTTGTTGTTATTGTTTTAAATATATTTTTATTGATTTCAGAAAGGAAGAAGGAGAAAGAGATAGAAACATCAATGATGAGAGAAAATCATTGATTGGCTGCCTCCTGCACCCCCCTACTGGGGATCGAGCCTACAACCCAGGCTTGTGCCCTTGATCGGAACCAAACCTGGACCCTTCAGTCCGTGGGCCGAAGCTCTACCCACTGAGCCAAACCAGCCAGGGTGCAGAGTTGCTTTTATGGTCTCACAGTACTGTGCAAAGAGAGGACTGTTAGTACAGAAACTTCCTTCTCAATGAGATTGCTTTATATAGTTACTAGGTTTGAAATTGTTTTGAGTGTAGTAACTCTGTAAATAAGAATAAAAAAATAGATGTTAGGAAAACAAATTGGGTTGTTTTTTAACTTATTGTTTAAAGTATTACATATGTCTCCCTTTTCCCCAATTGACCTGCCTCCCCCCCACCCCCCGCACCCACAGGACAAATCTCCACTGCCCCAGTGTCTGTGTCCATTGGTTATGCTAATATGCATGCATACAAGCCCTTTGGTTAATCTCTAACCTACCTCCCCTCCCCCGCCCCACCGCCTTCTCTCTGAGGTTGGATGGTCTGTTCAGTGTTACCTTGTCTCTGGATCTATTTTTTTAAACCTCAAACTCATATTTTATTTTATTTCATTTTTTATTGTCTAAAGTTTTACATATGTCTCCTTTTCCCCCCAATTGCCCTCCTCCCAGTCATTCCCACCCCGGGCAAGCCCCCACCTCCCCAGTGTCTGTATCCATTGGTTATGCTAATATGCATGCATACAAGTCCATTGGTTGCTCTCTGACCTCCCTCCTCCCCTACCATTTGTCTCTGGATCTATTCTTGTTCATCAAATTATGTTGATCATTATATCCCACATATGAGTGAGATCATGTGATATTTATCTTTCTCCGACTGGCTTATTTCGCTTAGCATAATGCTCTCCAGTTCCATCCGTGCTGTTGCAAATAGTAAAAGTTCCTTCCTTTTTATAGTGGCATAGTATTCCATTGTGTAGATGTACCACAGTTTTCTAATCCACCCATCTGCTGATGGGCACTTAAGCTGTTTCCAAATCTTAGCTATTGTAAATTGTGCTGCTATGAACATGGGGTGCATATATCCTTTCTGATTGGTGTTTCTAGTTTCTTGGGATATATTCCTAGAAGTGGGATCACTGGGTCAAATGGGAGTTCCATTTTTAACTTTTTGAGGAAACTCCATACTGTTTTCCATAGTGGCTGCACCAGTCTGCATTCCCACCAGCAGTGCACAAGGGTTCCTTTTTCTCCACATCCTCTCCAGCACTTGTCATCTGTTGATTTGTTGACGATAGCCATTCTGACAGGTGTGAGGTGGTACTTAATTGCTGTTCTAATTGCTGTTTTGATTTGCATCTCTTGGATGATTAGTGACTTTGAGCATGTTTTCATATGCGTCCACTTTCAAAAAGTGTCTATTTAGGTCTGTGCCCATTTTTTGATTGGATTGTTTATCTTCCTTTTGTTAAGTTGTAGGAGTTCCCTATAAATTTTGGAGATTAAACCTTTATCTGAGATAGCATTGGCAAATATGTTCTCCCATGTAGTGGGCTTTCTTGTTTTTTGTTGATGGTTTCTTTTGCTGTGCAGAAGCTTTTTATTTTGATGTAGTGCCATTTGTTGATTTTTTTTCTTAGTTTCCATTGCCCTAGGAGCTGTATCAGTAAAGATATTGCTGTGACTTATGTCTGATATTTTGCTGCCTATGGAGTCTTCTAACATTTTTATGGTTTCCCATCTTACATTTAAGTCCTTTAACCATTTTGAGTTTGTTTTTTGTGTATGGTGTAAGTTGCTGATCTAGTTTTATTTTATTTTTTGCATGTATCTGACCAATTTTCCCAGCACTATTGAAGAGACTGTCTTAACTCCATTGTATGCTCTTCCTCCTTTGTCAAATATTAGTTGAGCATAATGACTTGGGTCAATTTCTGGGTTCTCTGTTCTGTTCCATTGCTCTATAAGTCTGTTCTTGTGCCAGTACCAGGCAGTTTTGAGAACTGTGGCTTTGTAACATAGCTTGATATCTGGTATTGAGATTCCTCCAACTTTGTTCTTCTTTCTCAGGCTTGCTGTGGCTATTCGGGGTCTTTTTTTATTTCAGTTGAATGTTTGGGGAGTTTGTTCTAGGTCTGTGAAATATGCTGTTGGTATATTTTAGCAGGGATTGCATTGAATCTGTAAATTGCTTTGGATTTTAATAAATAAAAGTATTTTTTAATTAGAACTAATCCACGGTTTAAAATCCATGCTTGGGATCTAGTAAACTGCTCCCAGAAGGAAAACCAGAGATATGTTTTTCCCTAAACATTGCTTCAGAGCCAAAAATAATGATGCTGATGAGCAACAGCACATCTTTATCAAGAATAGAAGCTTTCTGCTCCAAAATAAAAATTGGTTACAGCCTTATCTAAAATGAAAAACTTCCAAATTTTGAAAGCATGCTAGTGCTTTTGGGGGTGGGGAGGGGCGTGGCAGGAGCTCACTACCAATCTTGGAGCATGCTTTGTTCATATTGGTTCCTTTAGTCATCTGAGCTAGCGGGAAAAATAAGAACACTGGCAAGGTCAATTCTTCCATAACTTTCCCATGGCCCTACGGCCCAATCCAAAAATGCTGGTGGGAGCATTAAGGCTGGAAACCAAATTATGTGTCCAACAAATCAAGTTCACACACCAAAATAAGCTTTACTAAGACATATGACTGGATCATCGCTCTTCTTCCCACACAATTATATGGATCAAAATAATGTCCCTCTAAGAAAAAGAAGATAGCGGGGGAAATGCAAAAGTAGGTCTTATATATGTTACAAATATTTCTTTTGAGAGTCTCTTCATCTTAAATTGTCCTGGCAATCTAAATATGGATTTGTTTCAAGGTAATAAGGAAATTGTCATATTTATTTATTGAACAAATACTTACATGGCTTTCACCATATACCAGGCACTGTTCTAAGCATTTTATAAATATTCTATGAAGAAATCATCTCAACAATTCTTTCAGGTATTTTCATTCACCTCATTTTAGAAGAAACTGGGGCACAGAGAGGTTAAGTAACTTGCCCAATATCACAGAAGTAAGTAGCAAAGCTGGAATCTGAACCCAGGCAGGCTGGCGACAGAGTCTCTGTCCTTTATCGCTATGCTATGACATGTCATTGATTTTTCCCACCCAGCCATTTAGTTTGGTGTGTTTTTGTTTTTGTTTCTAGTTCCTTCCCACTGATTTCTGTTTGTTCTGCTGAAACTTGGAAAGCATTTATCCTCTTTACTATTTATAAGAACTTGGATCTGACTCCTAATCTGTGATTTTCATTCCACCCTGAGCAGCTCATCACAGGCAAGGGAGATGCCGCAATAATTATGCCTGTGGGCACTACAGCATTGGCAAGGACATCATTGACTTCATCTTGGAATAAATTCACAAAGTGGCAGACCCGGACACAGGCCTCCAGTACTTCTTGGTTTTCCATAGCTTTGATGGAGGAACTGGTTCTGGATTCACCTCCCTGCTGAGGGCTCTCTGTTGATTATGGCAAGAAGTCCAAGCTAGAGTTCTCCACTTACCCAGCCCCTCCCAGGTCTCCACAGCTGTAGTTGAGCCCTACAACTCCATCCTCACCACCCACGCCACTCTGGAGCACTCTGATTGTGCCTTCATGATTGACAACAAGGCCATCGACAACATTTGTCGTAGAAAACTTGATATTGAGTGCCCAACCTACACTACCCTTAACCGCCTTATTATCCAGACTGTGTCCTCCATCACTGCTTTCCTCAGGGGGCCAGTTCACTGCCCCTCAGACCGTTGGAGGGCCGGACTATAGTTTAAAAAAAAACTATGAACAAATTCCTATGCACACTGCACATATCTTATTTTGAAGTAAAAAAACAAAACGGGAACAAATACAATATTTGTATTTGCATGTGGCCCGCGGGCCGTAGTTTGAGGACCCCTGATCCAGACTGTGTCCTCCATCACTGCTTTCCTCAGGTTTGATGGAGCCCTGAGTGTTGATCTGACAGAATTCTAGACCAACCTGTCCCTGAATCCACTTCCCTCCTGCCACATATGTCATCTCTGCTGAGAACGCACACCATGAACAGCTTACTGTAGTAGAGGTTACCAGTGTGTGCTTGAGCCAGCCAACCAGATGGTGAAATGTACCTCACACCACAGTAGAGACATGGCTTGCCACCTGCTGTACCATGGAAACCTGGTTCCCAAAGATGTCAATGCTCCCATTGCCACCATCAAGACCAAGCGTACCATCCAGTTTGTGGACTGGTGCCCCACTGGCTTCAAAGTTGGCATTGATACCAGCCTCCCCTGAGGTACCTGGTGGAGACCTGGCCAAAGTACTGTGAGCTGTGAGCGTGCTGAGCAACACCACAGCTACTGCTGAGGCCTGGACCACAAGTTTAACCTAATGTATGCCATGTGCCTTTGTCCGCTGGTACATGGGTGAGGGCATGGAGGAAGGAGAGTTGTCTGAGGCCCCTGAGGACATGGCTGCCCTTGAGAAGGATTATGAGGAGGTTGGTGTGGATTCTGTTGAAGGAGAGGGTGAGAAAGAAGAACACTAATTACCATTCTTTCAGCCCTACAACATGTCATACTCAGAACTTCAGGTTCAACAGTTAATAGGTGTTAATGCTTTCAGGTTAAATTGTCTTCACTTTTACCTGTGATCGTATCTGTCTTTTTCTTGTGTACCTATAAGATTTCCCCCTCAGATCCCAGAATAAAGGCATTGAGAAAGAAAAACAAAAACAAACAAACAAAAATATGCCATGTACCCTTTTAAGCATCATTTCCTTTGAAAAAGAAATATAAAGGGAAAGCAAAATGAAACAATGTATGATGAAGTTTTTCCTTTTCTTATTATTAGTTTCAGGTATACAGTATATTGGTTAGACAATCATATGCTTTACAAAGTGTTCCTCCTGATATTTCCAATACCACCTGCCACCATTCAAAGTTATTACAATACTAGAGGCCTGGTGCACGAAATTTGTGCACTGGGGGGGGGGGGATCCCTCGGCCCAGCCTGTACCCTCTCACAGTCCTCGAGTCCTCAGGATATGTCCATCAGTCAGACATCCTTAGTGCTACCACGGAGGCGGAAGAGGCTCCTGCCACCACCGCTGCACTCGCCAGCCACGAGCCCAGCTTCTGGCTGAGTGGCGCTCCCCCTGTGGGAGTGCACTGACCACCAGGGGGAAGCTCCTGTGTTGAGTGTCTGCCCCCTGGTTGTCAGTGTGTGTCATTAGCGACCAGTCATTCCACTGTTTGGTCTATTTGCATATTAGCCTTCTATTATATAGGTTTATTGACTATATTTCCTATGCTGTACTTTATATCCTAATGACTGTTTTCCAACTAACAATCTGTA
This sequence comes from Myotis lucifugus, assembly GCF_000147115.1. Classification (NCBI taxonomy): domain Eukaryota; kingdom Metazoa; phylum Chordata; class Mammalia; order Chiroptera; family Vespertilionidae; genus Myotis; species Myotis lucifugus. Next base: position 8,111,871 of record NW_005871060.1, on the reverse strand, counting down.
CTTCTCAAACCTTTCACCTTTTTCACCAACGCCTCCTCCCTCTGGCAACCATCAGTCTGTTCTCTGTATCTAGGAGTCTGTTTCTGTTTTGTTTGTTCATTTATACTATTCTTGAGATTCCACATATAAGTGAAATCATATGGCATTTGTCTGTCTCTGACTGACTTATTTCTCTTAGCATAATACCATCTAGGTCAGCCGTGGGCAAACTTCGGCCCGCAGGCCGGATCCGGCCCGTTTGAAATGAATAAAACTAAAAAAAAAAAAAGACCGTACCCTTTTATGTAATGATGTTTACTTTGAATTTATATTAGTTCACACAAACACTCCATCCATGCTTTTGTTCCGGCCCTCTGGTCCAGTTTAAGAACCCATTGTGGCCCTCGAGTCAAAAAGTTTGCCCACCCCTGATCTAGGTATATTCATGATGTCACAAATGGTAAGATTTCATTTTTTTTTATGGCCAAGTACTATTCCATTGCATATATGTGCCACAGATTTTATTCCACTTTTCTTTTGATGGGCACTTAGGTTGCTTCCATATCTTGGCTGTTGTGAATAATGCTGCAATGAACATAGGGGTGCATATATTCTTTTGAATTAGTGTTTCAGGTTTCTTTGAATATATACCCAGAAATGGAATTGCTGGGTCATAGGCAGTTCTATTTTTGAGGAACTTCCATATTGTTTTCCATAGTATATAATAAATTAATTTTAGATACAATGCCTCATGTTTTTTCAAGATGGATTAACTTATAATTTAGAGGCCATTCTGAGTGCTTATTTATAACTTGGCTATTTTATAACAAACTAGAGGCCCAATGCATGAAAATTTGTGCAAAAGTAGGCCTTCCTTTCCCCGGCTGCCGGCACCGGCTTCCCTCCGGCACCTGGGACCCAGGCTTCCCTCTGGCCACTGGCAGGCACCCAGGACCCGGGCTTCGCTCCAGCCCCAGCTTCATCCGGAAGGACGTCTGGAAGGATGACCGGTCTAATTAGCATACTACCCTTTTATTATTATAGATCAGCGGTTCTCAACCTGTGGGTTGCAACCCCTTTGAGGGTCGAACGACCTTTTCACAGAGGTCGCCTAAGACCATCGGAAAACACATATATAATTACATATTGTTTTTGTGATTAATCACTATGCTTTAATTATGTTCTATTTGTAACAATGAAATTGGGGGTCACCACAACATGAGGAACTGTATTAAAGGGTCTCAGCATTAGGAAGGTTGAGAACAACTGTTATAGATTATTTAAATAATGACTCTCCATATTCATATCTTTCTTTTTTAAAAAAAATATTTATTTTTAGGACTATCTCACCTCTCCCTCCTTGTGGTTCCCAAGCAACTACCATGGTCTCATGGTGGGGAGAAGGATAGGATTGCATATTATTTTATTCCCTCCTCAGCTGTTACAAATAGATTTTTTTTAAAAAAAAAAAAGAATATTAACTTTCAAAAGCTCCATTCTTTTTGGAAGAACTTGTTCAGTTATGACTGTCAACTGATGGCATCAATTCACTACAACAGGAACCCCCAGTTTGGGTGCAGTGAAGAAGGAAACTTTATTCAGTACAAACAGCTCAATTGTAATACAGCCCGATTTCGAGAACAGCACAGCTATGGAACAGCTCGATAGTGTTATAGCTCAGTTATGAAGCAGCATGGCTTCAAAGCTGCTTGGCTGCAAGGTGGCCCTGGGATGCGAAGACCCTGGGCCCAGGGCCCTCTCTGGCTAAACAGCTCTGCTCTGCTCTGCGCGTCCTCCACTCTGGCCCAGGGAGATGTCTTTGATGTCTCAGCTTAGGTGTTTCAGCCCCATCAGGGCAAACACAACCTTTTGTTCTTGGTAGAAAGGAGGACTTTCTCATGCAAATTAGGACTTCAAATCCTCATGCAAATGAGGACTTTAAATCCTCACAGTTTGATTGGTCCAAAAGTTACTTCTTGATTGGGCAGGGTGGAGCCACTCTGATTGGTTGGTAAAGATGTTGGGGATATAGCTGCACAGGTCCAATTGGATGGGGAAAGTTTCAGTCCTATTGGTTGAAATAGGATTCCAGGAACTCCTTTATAAGGGCTGGCTCAGCTGGCAGGAACACTTCAGGCAGGCAGTTCAGTGCAGTTTGTGGAAGAAGTTTCTATGCAGAAATAGTTGCTAGGCTTTTTGTTTTGTTTTGTTGATTTGAGCCTTGTTAGCCACCAGGAGTCCTTCTTGATGAGTATCTTCTTTCTCAGGGTCCACATGATCTTTTTACATGAATTTACCACTTCCATTGGGAATTTATCAAAATACGAGTGGCCCGGTGCATGGATTCATGCACATTGAAAGGAAATTAATTAGAAGAAATATTTTAATAGCACTATTCACCCTTTCTCTATAATAGAAGTGTCAGAGATGAAAGAAAATTAATAAAATGTTATATGAAAATAATATATACATTGATTAATAAATAAACAATAACAACATGATATAACAACAACAAAGACATGATATAAAAACAACATTGATACAAACAATGACTGATAAATTGATTAAACTTATTCTAATATCTCCCTGTACACCACATTAAAAGTAAAAGCACTTTCAGGTTGCTTGCCTAATTTCTTTTGTGATGAAGTATTTACAACTTTAACTTTAATGTCATACACTCTTCGAACTCCAGAGAAGGCAACATATAACTGACCATGTCCGAAAACAGGTTCAGGTAGGAATATTCCTACTCTGTCTAGGATTTGTTCTTGTGATTTATTAATAGTCATTGCAAATGCTGGCATCAGGGGAAACTGTCTTTGAATTAATTTAAATGGGAGGCCAGTGTCAGACAAGGACAAATCAATTCTTGGAATCAGAACAACCTCTCCTTCCACAGATGCTGTTAATACTTCAGCTTCGATTATGCTAGGTCACAATCTTTTGATAATAAATCTAGTACTATTACAAAGACGCCATTTACTATTAAAATTTCTAAGTAGCATGATTATTGCACCTACTTTCAATTTTACTTTACTCCTGGAGGAGTAATACTATTAAGAAATTCAATGGGAAAATTTTCCTTTTCATCATCATCTGTTGAATTGATGGAATCATCACTCAAATAGGTGTGAAAATCTCCATCAAGTATATCCAAAATTCATCAAATTCATGATCGACAATAACAGATGGAAACACACGTGTAAGATTAGCACCAGCAAGAGCTTTATATGTATCATGCATGTGCGAGTCAATGTTTATTTTTAAATTGCCAATGCGCACCATATGTGCTGGCCAATCGGACAGTCACATGGTCATATGGACATACGGTCAGTCACTTAGCCTTTTATATATATAGATACTTAAGAAAAATAAAAGAAACCTGTTATAAAATGAGATGTTTTATTATTCTGCCAAATTAACCATAAGGCACCTATTCAGTAATTCACTCCTTAATTCTCAAATTTTCCTCAGCCCAAAGTCCTTTGCCTTTTTTTCCCCACCCCCACCAAGGCCCCACTAAAATTTTTAAAAAGTATTCAACAAAATATATTTTAAGTAGTAACAATTTCCTCCATTTTTTAAGTGCTGGACAGAAGGGTGTGAGGGCTGACTATGTGGTTTCCCCCTCAAAGCCCTGGGTCAAACCTGCCCTGGAGATAGAAAAAGATTTATATCGAATTTCAGAATGAAGCATTAAACTGGACTGGACTGACTTGTATTAACCACAATGGGCATGGTGAGAATTAGATGAGATAACATAGGGAGCATCTTTGCCTTCAAACAGTGGGGAGAAGACACGTAATTAATTCAAGGGCAACAGGGAAATCTCCCTCAACATTCAATTACACAAATCCACAAATACATCCCTTTCTGACACATTTCCTCCAGTCTTCTCTTCGCTGGCCCAGAATGTCTAAACCAGTTGGTTTTTATTTGTGTAATCTAAACTTGAATGAAAAGTTGAAGAATTTTTCTGCACACCACCAAAATGCACATACAACACGGCATCACTCTCTCTCAGAGCTCGCTTCTCGGGTTAAATGCTGATGAGCATAATATAAGGGTCACTGCCCACTCAAAACCCAGTACCACACGTGCCCTTTGCCCTCCTCACCACAGCCTCCAGCGTCTTCATACATCATTCCCCAAGGCTCTAGTGTTACAGGAGTTACACTCAGGCCAGATTGAAGGGTTTAATGAGTGGAAGAATTAAACAAAAACAAAAACAAAAGGGCCATCACAAACTGAAAATTAAGAGATCAGCAAACTCCCTGTTGGTTTAAAAATTCCATTTGACCTTGCCAATGCACTAATTAATATAATAAAACACACAAAGACCTTGCTTAACATTAAGTGAGCAGGCTGCCCACGGCTTGCTGCCCACTCTCTGAGCAAGCATCTGCTTAGAATGTAACCAATTGTCTCTTGGGGAGGCTAAAGGAAGGGAGGGGAAGTTGCTTTGGCAGAGAGTCTAGCAGTTAACTAGGCTTCTTTTGAAAATAGAATTCTTATCCTGTTTTCAATGCCAAGCATATACGATGTCAAGTAAATTGGTCTTCATACAAAACATGTCAGAACTGCAGCAAGTGGATGAGAAAAAAAATGTATACAATTAATCTGTGCTAACCAGTATTTGAAATGTTTCTTCTTTTTAACTTGCACTCCTCTCTTGTGCCTAGAACAGAGCTTGGCACATATTGGGCACTCAATAAATATGTTTTTAATAACTAGTTAATAAACAGGCCCTAGCCAGTTTGGCTCAGTGGATAGAGAGTGTCAGCCTGCAGACTGAGGGTCTCGGGTTTGATTCGGGTCAAGGGCAATTGCCTGCGTTGCGGGCTCAAGGCCCAGTAGGGGTCATGCAGGAGGCAGCCGATCAGTGATTCTCATCATTGATGTTTCTATCTTTCTCTCCCTCTTCCTTCTTCTCTGAAATGAATAAAAATATATTTAAAAATAAATAAATAGTACACGTGTTGAAGTTCCACAGACATTATTAATATTAATGATTCACTATTCGTTCTTGATGCCCAAACTCAGAGGCTACACATCTTGTCTGGCTTTGTTCAGTTGCTAATCACTTATTATGCCCATCACTGTTCTAGGCACAATAAGCAATATTTTTAATGCCAGCTTTCTTAAATAGCTTATGTTCCTGTCTGCAAGAAAAAAAATGCACAGATGGGAAAAGTTAAATAACTTTTAACTTTTAGAAATAAGAACTGAGTCATATAGGAATAAACTGCTCCACTTCCATTACTGTTTCTTCATAAATAGTAAAAGATGCCACTGATTAAGCATCTTCTATGTGCTAGACACATACATGGGTTAGATACATAATTTCATTTAGTTCTCACTTTGCTTCAGAGTAGGTTTTATAATCCTTAGTTTTATATAGAAAATAGAGAGGTTACTCAAGGTGGTGCTGTTAGTAAAATACAAAGTTTAGGATTCCAGATACCTTACTTCAAAGTAATACTTACACTATTTCCAAGATGTCATGCTGTTCCCTGTTTTTAAAATTTTTGAAGTATGCTGTGCTCCTTCTTGGAGGTACAGAGATATTCAGGAGATAGTAGCTTGAATATTGAATTCAGGATTTGCTAGGACATCTTGAAATTTTCATGAGAGGAAAAATGGTCCAAGAATTTGAAATCTGGATTATTTTGGAAAGTTTGTGCTTTCTGTTCAGTGTACACGTGTAAAAACGAATGATTACTTAAGAGCTAGGCAGGAAATTTTCATGGAAGGGATGATATTGGAGCTATGCCTAAAGGACTCTAAAGTAAGATTCAACCCTTGCACTCAAGGAACTAATGGTCAAGAAGATTGTAAATCAATGGACATTTAGGATAAAGACATTTAGAATTTCATTAATTTTTGTTCACACAACTAAAACATGGGTTCTAATTAGCTGTGTTTGGCCTCAGTCAGGATTCTTTTTGTTTGTTTGTTTGTTTGTTTGTTTGTTTGTTTTGTTAATTCTCACCTGAGGGTATTTTTCCATTGATTTTTAGAGAGAGTGGAAAGGAGGGGGAGAGACAAAGAGAAAAGCATTGATATGATCGAATGGAACCTGCGACCATGGGCCGACACTCTATCCACTTAGCCGAATCAGCTAGAGCTCAGGCAGGGTTCTTAATGACAGCTGTGACTCCTATTGAACACATCTGTCATCTTCCTACCACGTGAAAAGTAGGATTCTAATAACTCAATGGGCCAAAGAAACTCTTCAGAATTATATTTGGGACTGTCCATAGTATTAAAGACAGAATTTATAATTCTGTTACATATAATTTTAAATAATAAAGATAAAACATTACCATAAAAAATTCTAGCAATAAAAAATTATAAAGCATAACGTAAAAACCTCTCCTCCCCTTAATCTTATTTCCCTGGAATCTTTCTATTCATTCATTATTTAACAGATATTTATTGAGTATCTACTGTGTGCCAGGCAATGTCCTACCTAGACTCTTAGACAATCCATGAACAAAATAGAGTAATATCCTTATTCTCATGGATTTTGCATTCTAAAGAGAGAAAGGGAACAAATAATACATATTTAAATTATGTGGTATGTTAGATGGTGCTAAGTGTTATGGGAAAAAAAAGGAATACAGGGCAAGTACAAAAGGGCAGGTTAGGAATACAAACTGAGTGGGGTGCAATTTTAAAGAGGGAGTCCAGGGTAGGCCTCATTGAGAAGTGCCATTGTCTATGCAAATCCAAATACATGCTTATCCATTATTATCTTTACAAACATAAGACCATATTCTGGCAATGCTTTTTTTCAGTTCAAAAATAGATTGTGGCCTGGCTGGCATGGCTCAGTGGTTGAGCATCAACCTATGAACCAGGAGGTCACAAGTTGGATTCCTGGTCAGAGCACATACCCGGGTTGCAGGCTCAATCCTCAGTGGGGATGTGCAGGAGGCAGCCAATTAATGATTCTCTTTTATCATTGATGTTCCTATCTCTCTCTCCCTCTCCCTTCCTCTCTGAAATAAATAAAAATATATTAAAAAGATTGTGGGCAAAACTCCATGTCATTATATATGGATCTGCTTCTTTCTTTTTAATCATGGCATGGAATTTCATTATACTTGTGTGTATCTTTTTTTTATACCTTCATACACCATAGGCATTATCATTTCATTTAAACCTTTGTCAATAATTGGTTTTCTAAACAACAACAACAACAAAAACTCTTGCAAAATATTTGCAGTTCGCCCTAACCAGTTTGGCTCAGTAGATAGAGCATCGGCCTGTGGACTCAAGGGTCCCAGGTTCAATTCCGGTCAAGGGCATGTACCTTGGTTGCGGGCACATACCCAGTAGGGAGTGTGCAGCAGGCAGCTGATTGATGTTTCTCTCTCATCGATGTTTCTAACTCTCTATCCCTGTCCCTTTCTCTCTGTAAAAAAATCAATAATAAAAAAAATGTATATAAAATAAAAAATATATATTTGCAATTCTCTGATTATTATTTTATCATATGTTTATTGTTCACTGATTTATAATTACAAATCTAAAGTGCTGTCAAAATATATTTCTTTTGTGGTTTACTTGCATATTTATTAAATATTCAATTCTATAATTGTCTCCTCTAGAATATTCTGAATATTTAATACTAACTGAAATAGTATTATTAAATTAAATAAGTCCTCATAGTATTCTTTAAAATATTCTAACTTTTTACTACTCCTAGAACTTTAACTTTCTCTTGTCCTATAAACCTTAAGCATGCTGTTTTAACTTAAGACTTTTAGTTTATTCTCACAGCCCCTCTCACATTTTATCAAAGACCTTGCTAGTTTTTCAACACACTGGATTATGGTCCAGAAACTAAAACAAATGCAACTTCTTAAAAATACTGGAGTGGAATTTTATCACCAATGAGCTAAGGAAACTCTTCAGAATTATATTTGAGACTGTTCATAGATTTATAGAGAGATCCTGCCAGATTAAAGACTAATGGGAAGAAATAAAATACTTGCTTTATATTTTACCTCTTCTTGCCTCTCCTTGGTTTTCTGTCATCCGCAACTTTTGTGTTAGGCTAAGCATTCTTAAGTCCCCTGTTATAACCTTCTTCTATATGATTCAATTTTATCTTGAGCTCAGGAAAATCACCATGTAAAGTCAGAACAGAAGGACACAAGATCAAGGGCCGTGCCTAAGTTCTAGAGACAGCAAGAACTTTGCCTGTTTCCACGTTTGTCGCACTACAATCTATTGCCTACACAGTAGTGAGAATGAGAATGAGGTTAAAAAAAAAAATCAGATCATAATATTCTGCTTTCCTAATGGCTTTCCATTGTACATAAAATACAAAGTCCTTACAATAATCTATAAAGGCCTCAAAGATCTAGCCCCTGGCTGCATATCTGAGCCTTGCTCCTACTTCTCTCTCCCTCTGTCACTATGTTCTAGCTAAGCTTGCTTTTTCCTAGTTCTCGGCACACCAAGTGTCTGCACACCATGGGACCTTTAATTGTGCATTTTCCTCTGGCTTCAGCATTTTCCCTGGGTGGTCAGATGATAAGATCTTTCATTAGCACTTGCTAGGCTGTCGATAAATATTTGTTAAATGAGTAAAGGAAAAAGGTGGCAAATATTAGGTATATATTAGACATATATCAATTCATTCAGCTAGTACTTTGGGATCATCTATTATGTTCTGGGTATTGGTGATACAAAGATGAACACAAGACAAGCTACTGCCTTACTTTCCTCTCTTTTCTATAAAAAAAGGACTTGTTTTAGATGCGTGCAGAAACCTTAAAATACCAACTCAAAAATACCAACTTCGGCACAGGATTGCTAAATCAAAAATTAAATTAACATGGAAACAATTTAACAATAAAGCTTAAATTTAAAGATCCTTCCTCATTGCGTAATCTAATTTTGTTCTTTTAGTGAGTTTTTCCAGATGCAGTTACTCACATGTTTTCTTCTTTCAGGAGCCTCCTGTGACTATCCTCAAGTCTGATATAAAAACATCAGGTGTGGCTGAGTGGTTGAGCATCAATCCATGAATCAAGAGGTCATAGTTCAATTCTGAATCAGGGCACATGCCTGGGTTGCAGTCTTAATCCCCAGTAGGGGGCATGCAGGAGGCAGCCAATCAATGATTCTCTCTCATCATTGACGTTTCTATCTCTCTTTCCCTCTCCCTTCCTCTCTCTGAAATTGATAAAAAAATATTTTAAAACATAAGGTTTTATGACCTTTGATATATGTTTGCATATGTATTTAAAAATAATTTTTATGATATATATTTTTTGTCCTTGAATTTTGGATTTTATCCTATCTGAATTATGTTTGAAATGGACAAGTAATACATATAGTCAGAGATCAATTAAAAAAAATCCAAAGTAAAACTTATCCAAGAATTAGACATGGTGAATTTCAGGAGAGTATAGTAAAAGAAAGATTTTTAGAAGGCAAAGAAGAAGAAAGAGGTTTCATGCTGAATGACCTAAGCCTTCAAAAATAAAGTAGAACACATCTTCTGTTGAATTAAGATCTGAGGGCCTGAGCTTGTGGGGAAATTTTGAAGAATCACAATGGAGAAAGTGAAAATAATTTAATAAAACACTGAAGTGGTCAAGTGGAAATTTGCAGTAATCCCAATCAAAAGGGTTTTATACAACTTTAGGATAAATAAAGAAAAAAACTATAGTGCTCTTGGTTTGAAGATAACTAATAGAAATGGCAACTGGGCAGAAAAGTCAAGGACCCTCAGGAAAGTAGAGAGAATTACATAATAAACGCCCATGTTCTCATCAGCCATCCTCAATAATTATCTCCTCATGGCTGATCTTGTTTTATTTATACCTTCACACTCCTCCCCCAGACATTAGGTTATTTTTTTAAATATATTTTATTGATTTTTTTATAGAGAGGGAAGGAGAGGGATGGAGACCTAGAAACATTGATGAGAGGGAAACATTGATCAGCTGCCTCCCGCACACCTCCTACTGGGGATGTGCCCGCAACCAAGGTACATGCCCTTGACCAGAATCGAACCTGGGACCCTTCAATTCACAGTCCGACGCTCTATCCACTGAGCCAAACCGATTAGGGCTAGATTATTTTGATATCATATTATTTTACTTGGATTTTAGTATGTGTCTCTAAAAGATAAGGACACTTTTTAAAAACCATAATCACAATACCATATTGCACCGGAAAAATTAACAATAATTCTTAATACAAATATTCACTCCATGTTCAAGTGACTCCAATTGCCTCATAATTTTTTATAGTTGTCTTATTCAATGCAGAATCCAACCAGAATTCATGGATTAAATATGGTTTATAGGTCTCTTATGTTTCTTCAAACTTATAGTTCTCCCTGCAATTCTTTGTTTCTTTGTAATTTTTTGCTGAAGAAGCTAGAAGCAGGAGAGGAGATCAAATATGCAGCCAGTGGGGCTAGATCTTGTAGGGCAAGCATGTCAAACTCGCGGCCCGCAGGCTGCATGTGGCCCACAACAAATATTTTTGCGGCCCAGCCAATATAACGATATCTAAGAAATGTTTTAATAAAAATTTCATAACTTAATTTTTACAATATCCTGTTATACATAATCCTATCTAATAAAAGAGTAATATGCAAATTGACAGTCACTCCAAACACAAGATGGCCACCCCCATGTGGTCAAAGATGGCCATCACAAGATGGCTGGCAGGAGAGGGCAGTTGGGGGGACCAGGCCAGCAGGGGAGGGCAGTCGGGGGCAATCGGGCCGGCAGGGGAGCAGTTAGGCGTCGATCAGGCTGGCAGGGGAGTGGTTAGGGGTGATCAGGCTGGCAGGCAGAAGCAGTTAGCAGCAATCAGGCAGGCAGGCAGGCGAGCAGTTGGGAGCCAGAAGTCCCGGATTGTGAGAGGGATGTCTGACTGCCCATTTAGGCCCGATCCCACACCGGGCAGTCGGGCATCCCTAAATGGGCAGTTGGACATCCCTCGAGGGGTCCCAGATTGGAGAGGGTGCAGGCTAGGCTGAGAGACATACCCTCCCCGCACCCCCGTGCACAAATTTCGTGCACTGAACCTCTAGTTATTAATAACAAACTACAACATTCACTAATGACTGATTACTATAATCGTGTTGCCTTCATTTCCCTTACGTGCAGGTGCACCTTACGCGCAGTTCTCTCCACTAATACCAGCAACGAATATTTTAGCAGCCAATTGCCACGTCGTTAGTCTTGGACTGACTTGTTTGGTGTGCGCAACAGGAAATATTTTGCTTTCAGAGAACAAGAAAAATAGGTTTATTTGTGTTATGCTTATTAATTTGTGCAGTTATGCAGTGTCTGGTAAGTTAATGTTCAAGAAAAAATATTAATTTTTATTAAAATGTTCTTTTATTTTATGTTAATGATTACTCATTTACTTCAGTCCTTTGTATTCAGCATGTCTCTATCAAAATAAACCTATGTTTCTATGAAAATCAAAGCTTTTGTTTTTTTGTGGCCCACATAAACTTAAACATTGTTTATTTGGCCCGTATTAGCCTTTTGAGTTTGACATGCTTGTTGTAGGGCTTTGTAGACCATTATAAGACCTTTGGGTTTTAAGTAAAATGGAAAGCTATTAGGAATGTAGAATACTGTGATCTCAATGTTTTCATTCTCATTCTGGCTACAGTGTGGACAATGGATTGTGTGGGCAAGAGTGGAAACAGGCAGACTCATTGCCATCTCCAGCACTTAGGCACTACCCTTAGTCTTGTGTCCCCAAGTTATGACTTCACATGAAGATTCTTCTGTTTTTTAAGATAAATGACTAGATTGGGTGTAGACATATTCTACAAAAAGCTCTCTTTGAGAGAAGAGACAACCTTCTCTTTGGGATTCTTAATAATGAACATGAGTGAACATACTGCAGATTAATCTGGGCACAGCAGAGAATAAGCCCTCGCTTGCTCTGAAGTGCTCCCCTCTGTGCAGAGACAAAGTGGACCTCAGCCAGACTCACAGTGTGAACTGAATCCCACTGTTAGCAGCTTGCGGCACAAGCACCACTAAGTCCGCTTGAGTTGGCAGCATTAAAAGAAACTCAGTCCTTGTTATAATTATGAAAGCCAAATGCCCCATCCTGTTTCTTCCAACTTCCACTTCAAAATAAAGTGAATATCCTTATTCTATTGAGCGCCGCAAATAGAACTCAAAGATGTAATAAAATACACCCTCCAAAGAGAATTAATATGGAAGCTTTGGGGTTAGCGTGCTGCCAATAATGTCTGAAATGTAAGTGGCAGGAAAGCACCTTTCCTAACTCAGGAAAATAAAACTTTATTCTATTCTTCTGAATTTTGTCTGTTTAAAAAGATTCAGTTTTCCAATGTCCTCTAGAAGGCACAATATTTTTTTGTCACCATAAATTATTTTGTATAACGTTATTTCCTGTTTATCAGTTCCTTCAGAACCTGGTTGCATAGTCACAATGACAAGCTAATAATGTACTGGTTGAATAGACTTCCATGACAGACTGCTTGGTTTTAAATCTCAACTCTGTCCCTTTCTTACGTGTGCAACCTTAGGCAAGTTACTTAACCTCTCTCAGTTCAAGTTTCTGCCTCTAAAAAGTGGATATAATGTAGGACTATATCATAGGCTTGTAATAAGGACTAAAGAAGTTAATATCTGGCTGGGCTGGCATAGTTCGGTGGTTGAGCATTGACCTATGAACCAGGAGGTCATTGTTCCATTCCTGGTCAGGCCATATGCCTGGCTTGTGGGCTTGATTCCCAGTGTGGGCATGAAGGAGGCAGCTGATCAATGATTCACTCTCATCATTGGTGTTTCTCTCTCTCTCTCTCTCTGAAATCAACAAAAATATATTTTTAAAAAAGAAGTTAATATCTGTAATCCAATAATCTGGATTTTGGGCTTTAAAATGTTGTTGAGGCTATGATTTTTTAAATTAATTGTTTAATTACATAATTCAGTGGTATTGGTATATTCACAAAGTTGTGCAGCCATGCCCTGAATGGGTAGCTCAGTTGGTTAGAGTGTCAGCCCAATATGCCAAGTTTGTCAGTTCAATCCCTGGTCAGGGCACACACAAGAATCAACCAATGAATACATCAATAAGTGGAACAACAAAATCTATATCGCCTTCTCTCTCTCTCTCTCTCTCTCTCTCTCTCTCTCTCTCCCCCTTCTCTCTCTAAAATCAATCAATTATTTAAAAAGTAAGAAAAGAGTTGAGCAACCGTCACCAGTATCTAATGCCAGAGCATTTTCATCACTGCCCAAAGAAACTATACATACTATACCAGTCACTCCCCACTCCCTGGCAACCACTAATCTACTTTTGTCTCTATAAATTTGTCTGTTCCGGATATTACATGTAAATGGAATAATAGACTATGTGGTCTATTGTGTCTGATTTCTTTCACTTAGAATAATATTTTCAAGTTTCAACCATTTCATAGCTTGTATCAGTACTTTATTTGTTTTTATGGCTAAATAATATTTATTGTGTGAACATAACACATTTTGTTTATCCATTTACCAGATGATGGACATTTGGGGCTATTATGAATAACGTTGTTATGAATATTTACTTACAAGTTTTTATATAAACATAAGTTTTCAATTCTCTTGGGTAAATATCAAAGAGTGGGATTGAGATATCATTTGATAACTCTATTTTTAACTTTTGAGAAACTGCCAAACTTTTTTTCCAAGTTGGTTACACCATTTTACATTCCTATCAGCAAGGTATGAGGGTTCCAACTTCTCCACATTTTTGTCAACACTTGTTATGGTTTATCTTTTTTATTGTAGCCATACTAGTGTGTGTGAACTGGTATCTTCTGTGGTTTTGATTTGCAATTTTGCTAATGACTAATGATGTTAAGCATCTTTCCATGTACTTATTGGCCATTTGTATGTATTCTTTGGAGAAACGTTTATTCAAATCCTTGGCCAATTTAAAAATTGGGTTATTTGTTTTTTTATTGTGGGGATGTAGATACTCTTTATACACTTTGGATACAAGTCTCTTATGAAATATATGATTTGCAAATATCTTCTCCCATTCTGTGAGTTGTCTTTTTATTTCCTTTATGGTGTCCTTTGAAGCCCAAACCTTTTTATTGCTGAGAAAGCCCACCTCCCTCCCCTGTTCGGCCTTGTCTTCACAGCACACATCACCTTCAGACTGCTACATATTTTACTTGTGATCTAGTCTCCTCCCATTAGACCATAACCTCCAAGGGTAGGGATCATTGTCTGCTTTAGCGCTCAGTAGGTGTTCAATACATGTTTGTTGAATGATCACATGAGGGGACAAGTATGTCCTCCTTCAAGTCCCAGCTCAAACACAACTTTTCTTTGAAGCTTTTTCTGATCCTCTTCCAAGAGATTATCATAGGATTTGCCATGTTTTATTGTTATTGTTTGTGTTACAGCGTCTTCCCCAGTAGGTGTTAAACTGAGTTCTGGGAGGATGATGAGCATGCTTTACTCATCACTGTAGCACTGGGGCCTGACTCGGTGCCTGGGAAGCAACACTCATCCGGGAACACGGTTACCGACCGCTTCTGGAATTTTAGCCGTGAGTGGTTATGGCACTTTGGAAGTTTGTTTCGCATCTGTCGCCTTCTTGTTTACCCTCCTGTTATCAAAGTGGTTGGGACTATTATTGTCATCGTCACTTTAAATTAGAAGGACACAGTACAGGGAAGTTAAATTACTTTCTAAAGATTACATAGGGAATACAAGTATAGGCTGCGAATGAAAGTTTAGAGCGCTGATGTTCAGCCATCAGTGTTCTAAAGTAATGTGCTCTTTCCTGAGGTTGCTCCTGTAGGTGCTAATTGACGAATCAAGGTCATGCTCTTTCCTACTATAAGGCCACTATTCCTTACTGGTAAGTAAAAGGAAAACTGACAAATTCTACAGAAAACCCTAGAAGGAAGCCTACTGTCGTTTTAAACTCCCCCTTTAACCTAACTTAGAGAGAGCCCTTTGTTTCCTTTAGCTTCCATGACCTCTGCTCCTTTGACAACACGTTCCAGCAGAGCGAGCCTCCAGTGTTTCACAACTAGGTACCCGTTGCTATTGTGCCGTCACTTCCTCCCTCTCCACTACCCCAAAGACTCAAGTTTGAGCCTGATTCTGCTGCCAAGTCATTGAACAGGCCTGGCGTTCCCTAAGGTTACATTAAGAGCTAGTAGGGTTTGAAAAACCTGAAAAGAGAGACTGTATTTTATCACACCTCTCCATATTCCATTAAGGAGGTGATACTTAAATATACCATATAAAGTACAGAGCATGATTTTTATTTTATTTTAATTTTTTTTTATTGATTAAGGTATTACATATGTGTCCTTATCCCCCCAATTGGCCCCCCATACCCCCCACTCATGCTCTCACCCCCCTGGTGTCTGTGTCCATTAGGCTTATATGCATGCATACAAGTCCTTTGGTTGATCTCTCCCCCCTACCCCCACCCTCCCCTACCTTCCCTCTGAGGTTTGATGGTCTGATCGATGCCCTTGACTAGGAATCGAACCCGAGACGCTTCTGTGTGTGGCCAGAGCACACCGGCCAGGGCCAATTTCTCTTTTTTAATGCTGGCTTATAAACTCCCAAAGAGAATCACTTACAAAGAGAATCTGAAAAATTGAGCTTCTTTTTGCTCCATTTGTGCAAGGATCATGGGTGCATGAGTTCTAGGTTGTGCTGAGTACAGCCAGCAACCATTTAGGTAAAAGAATACATCATCTTCAAAAGGTTACAACATGATAACCTCAAAGTATTGTCTTAGAGTCCCTGTGCAAACAGGTCAAGGCCTCGTGAAGCCAATTCACATACCTTCTCTGATACTTCCCTGGTTGTTAGTGTGCTCAGACGCAGGGAAACATCCTAGGACTGAAAGTCTACCTCCATGGCTGGAGGGCAGGAAAAGGCAGAAGATAGAGGCTGGCCGCTCCAACAAGGTAATTAGTAGAGTTTATTAAGGGAAACTAACATATAAGGCATGACTTGGGAGGCTACGAGACAAAGTGGATCCCTGAAATGCTTACTAGACACCAGAGAATTACATGGGATAAGGTGTGTGTGTGTCGGGGGGGGGGGGGGGGGGGGGGGGGGGGCGGGGCACGGGCACTAGTATTTGAAGGCTATGGGAAAGTGCGTGCTTAACCAGTTCAGGACAACGGCCTATTCCAGGATCCAGCTTGGAACAGGAGGCAGGGGAGGGGTTTATGGCAGAATGGACATCAACTACAATCTTTGAGGTAGTTTTTTTCAAGCACTCCTGATCTCCCATTTGGCCCCAGGACAGCTCCCTGGGGAGGACAACCATCATGCCATGGAACAGTCTCTCCTCCTCACTCGTTTACCTCTTTCAATCAGTGGTTTCCATCAGCTGGTCTCTTCATGGCTCCTGACTGTCATGTCCAGGGGTCCTCAAACTTTTTAAACAGGGGGCCAGTTCACTGTCCCTCAGACCGTTGGAGGGCCGGACTATAGTTTTAAAAAAAACTATGAACAAATTCCTATGCACACTGCACATATCTTATTTTGAAGTAAAAAAACAAAACGGGAACAAATACAATATTTGTATTTGCATGTGGCCCGCAGGCCGTAGTTTGAGGACCCCTGGTCATGTCTTCTTTCTCCACTGACCCAGTGAAAGAGCAGCCCTAAATTGCTAATTAGTAAGGAAAGGAAGCCTGCAAGCCGGGGCAGGCCATCGTGCTAGTTCCAAAATTTGGAAGCAGCACATTCTGTTTATCAAAGATAAATATTTTCCTTTTGCAGCTGGAAATTCCAAGCCCTCGGGCCTATAGTGAGACTGTTTTGCTGGTTCGGTGGTCATCAGTGACTCAGTCTTCGTCATCTGTCATTCTTCCACCATCATATATGTGACTTCCACCTTCAAATAACCTCATAGTCGTCAATGAAAAGAAGACTTGAACCTTGGTGGATTTAAGAAAAGAGATTTTTATTTATATTGATTTCAGAGAGAGGAAAAGAGAGGGAGAGAGAGAGAGAAACACCAGTGGTGGGTGAGAATCATCCATCGCTGGCTGGGCCCATCCGAGGACCTTACTCGAGAGCAGAGTTCCAAGAAGACTTGAAACAGTGCTCTAACTTTAGGAAAGTGAGGGGATGCTCATATACACAGGAGGACAAAGAAAAATACAACTATGCACCAGCAGTTTCAGTTAGTTATAGTCAAAGGTTAACAGTTTTACATCAGGTGGAGAGAATATACAGATAAGGTAGGGCCATCAAGCCCCTGGAGGTGGGAGTGTGGGAGGGGTCTGGACGCAATTATTTTTACATTTTTATTAGAATGTGTGAAGAACAGCCACTGCCTTCTCTAGCTTTTTATCTTCTTTATTGGAACTGTTGGAAAGTGTACGGTGGCTAGCCCTGCTGAGGGCCGTGCTGGAAAGTGTACGGTGGCTAGCCCCACCGAGCCCGCGGACAGGAATTTACTGTGTTCCCTTGGGTACTGATCAAGTTGGAGCAGCAGCTTAGCCAGCCTCTCCTCTCTGAGTCCTAGACGGCTGCTAAGATCCAAGTCATTACTTCCAAAAGGAAAGAAGGAAGAGCTCGGCTGGTGTGGCTCAGCATCGACCCAGGAACCAAGAAGTCGCAGTTAGTTTCCCAGGCAGGGCTCATGCCTGGTTGCGGGCTCCATCCCCAGAGGGGGATGTGCAGGAAGCAGCTGATTGATGATGTTCCTCTCTCATCGATATTTCTATCTCTCTTGTCATCTCCCTTCCTCTCCCTCTAAAAGTAAATAAAAACCTTAAGAAGGGGGGGGGGGGAAGAAAAGAGAGCTACCTCCCAGCTGAATCAATTCCCTTTAGGCAGCCATCCCCAAAGTCCCATGAAACACTGTACTTATATCTCATGGACAGAATTGAGTCTGCCAGGGAGGGTGAAAAACAATCTATTATCTAGGTACATAGTCACCTCCCAAAAAACACTGGAGTTCTTTTATGAATGAAGAAGCAAAAAGGTACTGTTTAAGCAGTTAGCAGTATCTGCAATGATGCATTTATTTTAATTTCAAAAATCAAATAATAAACCTTTCAGAGATAGATTCCATTAGGAGAATGTGAAGATGATATCAGAAGGCTAATGTCATCTACACTAATAAAAGAGAAACATGGTAATTAGCGTACGACCGCTACCCTTTTCATTGATTTTTAGAGAGAGTGGAAGGGAGGGGGGAAAACAAAGAGAGGAACATCAATGTGAGAGAGACATATTGGTTACCTCCCACACACGCCTGACCAGGGGATTGAACCTGCAACCCAGGTACATACCCTTGACTGGGAATCAAACACATGACCCTTTGGTTCTCAGGCTGATGCTTTAACCACTGAACAACACTGGCCAGGGCTAGATCTATATCTTAATGAAACATCATATGTTTACAATATTATTGGAATTGAAATACAATTGTATTTTGTTTCACTGTGCCAGTTTCTACCATGCATATGGATATAATTTTGTTCAGAAATATATTACACATATTTCAAACATAGAGATTGGAAAACAAAGTTTCTCTCAATGTGTTTTATTGATAGCTAAAGTCACAGTGCTTCTGAAGTGTGGTAGGGACAGAGACAAATTGCTCTCAGTTTGCCCACCCCTGCTCTAGAGTCTAGAGAATTCCACTCCCCTCATATGCAGCCTAAAAGCTCCACCACATCTAGTCAACTTCATGGGAAGTGGAAAGTGTTTGACTTGGGCAGGGTGGAACAGCAAAAGTGAAATGTTAAAAATGGAAAAACAACAACCAGCTCTGATTAAATGATAAATTTTAAAAAAAATACTAGTAATTTTCAAAAGAATTTTGTGTACAAACTGAACTAGCAGTGCCCATACTAAGAACACCTTCTCTTTTAGCTCCATCCACCCATCTAGGCCCAAACTCTAATCACTCTAAAGAAGAACAATACAATATACCAGTTATGGAAACATATCCTCAAGTATAGTCCTCTAGTCTAGCCCCTAGATGCACCCTTCTCCTTCCACTCAACATTTAAACTCAAGTTCTGTCTTCTATTGATATTCTGGAGAGAACTAGCCATTGTTAGGTCTGATCAAATAATCGAGTCGATACCTCTTCCCTCGGGAAACTGACCTTTTGCAACCAACAGTCCCTTTCATTTAGACCACATTCCATTTACTAAGACCAGTAACTTTCCCCTCCGGACTTGCCCAGTACCCGGACCCACCCAGAGAATTCCCTGCTGAAAAAGCCCGCCTGGAGTCCTTTAAAACATCTGATTCCCGGTCCCTTGATGCTGACGCCACTTTGGGGCTCCTGAGTATTTATTAAACAGCTGTTATATATCAAGTACTGTGCTCCTACTTTCTATTTGAGAAGCTCTCAGACAAATGAAAGAGGAGATAACTAATTAAAATGCTTACTGATACGTGCTACCTTAGGGGCAAAAATAGGTTGTAATAACCTTGGTTGGTGTGGCTCAGTAATAGGGCATCAGCCCGCGAATGGAAGGGTTGCAGGTTCAATTCCTGGTCAAGGGCATGTACCTGGGTTGCAGGTTCATTCCCTGGGCCTGGTCGGGGCTTGTGCAGAAGGCAACCAATTGTGTCTCTCTCACATCGATGTTTCTCTCTCTCTCTCTCTCTCTCTCTCTCTCTCTATCTGGCTTCACCTTCCACTCTCTCTAAAAATAAATGGAAAAAAATATCCTCAGGTGAGAATGAACAACAAAAGGGTTGCAATATAAGCGTATATAGGAGGCATTAACACAGGATAGAAACAGTATCTAAGTTGGTATTGGATGCTGAGTAGGAGTTAGCCATGCAAAGAGGAAGAAAGCACAGCAATTACAAAGGCCAGAAAGAAATTAGGGAACTACAAACATTTCAGAGGGGCTAGTGAAAAGAGGTCAGCAAAGAAATGTTTAGAGATACCTATGTCAGATTGCTAGCGAGGGTGATGGATGAAAGAACTGTCCTAAACTAACTAAAATAGCGTAAGCGGGGCCACCGGGCCAAGGCCAGAAAAAACAAGTTTGCAGTGGGGCAGAAGGCAGGAAGTGGTTGTTGTTAAGGGAAGCTGAAGCATCACACTGAAGGGTGGCTGTGGAGAACAGTGATAAGACTGGAGAGGAATGGGAAGGAAGGTTAGCTGCAGGCCAGTGACTCTGACCTGGACAGGGAGGGGTGGTGTTGAGGCTCTTTAAGGAAGTTTTCATAGACAGGCAGCTGTCCAGAGGACTGCCTTCTAGTTGCAAACTTTGCCTCCAAGGAAAATGAAGATAAAATTGTTATCTTCATTAATCTTTCCAAATCTCTCCATAGGCCACATCTGAAATTCTTTTGGCTATTATAAAGTCTTTTATTCCAGGATTAGGGATAAAGACTTAAAATGCAATTGTCGATTGAGGTTAAAACAGTGCCATTTATTCAGACCAAAGTACAACAATGTGCCAACAGATATCAGAGCATTTCCGGTTTTAATTTATGGGATTTTAGCGAAGGGAAGGAGTTTTTATTGGAAGATCCTTACTTATTAAGGGCCTGTCCTGTTTAGTCTCAAATGGAGACATAGAGCAATGAATAAAAGCTAACAGATACTCTTAGTCAGATGTAGGAAATATGTGTTCTTTCCTTTCAGTTGAGGTTGTAAGGGAGAAAAAAGTTTTCTTCCACCCTCCTAAAGTCCCTGGCCGGGTCTGAAATTTAAAATAACAAAGACAGATTATCAGGAGAAAAATATACAAATTTTATTGAATTTTTACATGTACATGGGAACCTTCACAAGAGAATGAAGACCCAAAGAAGTGACCAGAGCAAGGAGCTTTTATATCTTTTTAAACAAAGAAACAAATTTGTGAAGAATTGACAAGACAAAGGTATTTGGGCTAGGGTTAGTAAGTGGCGAAGAAGTATCTAGGAAGACAAGGGTTAGTGCAATAAGGTTTGTTTATACAGCCTTCTCAGCTCTAAATTCCCTCTGGTGATAAGAATGTCTTTCTTACTGGTATAGGGGGAGTACCTTCTATCTAGGAGTTTTATGGCCTATTTGGGGGAAAGAGGGGGAGATGGTGGGAGGGGGTATAGTGACATTCCTCTTTCTGTCATCAAATTCCTTCAGTTTAATATATTCAATATGCCAAGCTGTCGTATTTTAGGGTAGCATATCTTGAACCACATCAAGGTATAGCTTGTTTTGTAAGATATATATTTTTCAAAAATAATTATTTGAGAGCATTGTTGTGGATATGTCATTTTTTAGGGAGAACTCCCTCCCGCCCCCCCAGTTTATCATTTGCTTTGAGAATTTCACTTAATTTTCAGAACTTTTGCCTGACTCCTCTCTCCCAACAAATAGCTCTACAGTGGTGTACTTTATATGTTCCTCCTCCCCTGACCACTCTATGCATACTGTTAGGTCTAATCAGATAATTGAATCGGTACTCCTTCCCTGGGAACTGACCTTTAGACCACTTCACACCCGACATTCCCTTTCGCTTAGACCACATTATTCCACTTGCTGACCATTAGCTTTCCCCTCCGGACTTTCCCAGGATCAGGACCCATCCATCCATAGAGTTCCAGACCAAAAAAAGCCCACCTACTGTCCTTTAAAACCAATAATTCCCCATCCCTGGGTGCTGGTGCCATTTTGGGG
Organism: Myotis lucifugus; assembly: GCF_000147115.1. Taxonomy (NCBI): domain Eukaryota; kingdom Metazoa; phylum Chordata; class Mammalia; order Chiroptera; family Vespertilionidae; genus Myotis; species Myotis lucifugus. The sequence goes on along the minus strand of NW_005871060.1, from coordinate 8,090,223 downwards.
CTCAGCCCATCTGGTCTCCAGATGACCTAATCTATACTATTAAAAGGGTAATATGCTAATTAGACCGGACATCCTTCTGAAGAAAGCCATGGTGGCAGGGCCGAGGCAGAGGTGGTTAGGGGCAATCAGGCCAGCAGGAGAGAGCAGTTAGGGCGATCAGGCAGGCAGGCAAGTGAGCCGTTAGGAGCCAGCAGTCCCGGATTGTGGGAGGGATGTCCAAGATTGAACATCCCGGATTGGAGAGGGTTCAGGCTGGGCTGAGGGACCCCTCCCCTCCCATGCACGAATTTTGTGCACCGGGCCTCTAGTAAATTTATAATTCTTTACCATTTTAGGCCTATCTATTTCTCATTATCTGTCTCCTCTATTAGATATTAAGTCTCTATCAGAGCAGGGATTTCAGTTTTGCTCACTTTGTATTTCCCAGTTCCTTGCTCAGGGTCTGGCATATAGTGGATGCTCAATAAATATTTTTGAACAAATAATGAATAGCAATATGGAAACATGGTGTATATTTCTTTAATGTAGTTAGTAACTACAAGCATTCTAATGTTTGCATAAGTCAGTTAGCAAAGAAAAAGATCTGCTTCATAAACATTTTTTTAGGAAACACTGCATACCTGACTAAAAAGAGTTCAGATTATATATAAAAAAAATTCTGTTAGAACATGGGCTTATGAAATATACATTGTATTATATCATGCTTCCAGACAACTTTTACAGTTTTTGTATGCACACTTTAAGACTGGTGTTGCTTTATTTTTCCAAGGGCATTTGCATTACATTTGCAAATATGCTCTAAAGAGAAATATCTTAAAATATTAAGAATTATTTATTTCTACTTCTGCTATGTAAAAAACAAGTGGTTTTCTTTTTTTAGAAATGAAATTTCAAATGGAAGTACTAGTAGTCACTTTTGGGTGTTTACATAAGATACAAATGTAAAAAAAAAGCTCTTTTCTAGCATAATACAAACCTATGTGTTAATATTCATAAATGTACTTCAGATTGAATTTATTCTGAACTAGATTCCTGGGTTGTAGAAGCTTGAGGTTGCTTTAACAAAAGACACGTGCAGGGGAATACCCTCTTGTAAAAATGTTTCTTTGCTTTCTCTTCATCTCTACCCTCCTACACGCCATTGACTGTATCGAAGTGTTCATTTAGCCAAAACCGGTTTGGCTCAGTGGATAGAGCGTAGGCCGCGGACTGAAAGGTCCCGGGTTGATTCCGGTCAAGGGCATGTGCCTGGGTTGCGGGCACATCCCCAGTAGGAGATGTGCAGGAGGCAGCTGATCAATGTTTCTAACTCTCTATCTCTCTCCCTTCCTCTCTGTAAAAAATCAATAAGATATATTTAAAAAAAAAGAGTTCGTTTACTTCAGTATCACTTTTACTCTCATGTTGGTAGCAGAGGATGCTTAGGTCAATACACTGCTTCCTTATGTTTATAACCCGTGGGTATTTATAAACATGAGCTGTTTGGCCTTTCCTTTGTGGAACACGTAGAGACAGTGATATAGGAGCAAAAGTAGGAGCCTTCTTTCCTCTTCTTGTGTGTGTATTTGTTTTGTTTTTGAAAGGCATAAACCATAGGAACACCACGCGCACGAGGAAACTGGGCGGATATAAAAATAAACTACATTTTGCATTGGCAGTGAAATGAAGAAACTGAACAACTGCAGAGGTGTTTACGCGGTATCCTATCCAAAAATGTGTTCTGAGGGCTTGGCTAGGCCCCAGCCTGCCATATCAGGGCAGGGCGACCCTGCCAGTCCCAGGGCACTCCCGCGGTCCGGACGCGAAACGTCCCCTAGAACCACACTTCCCAGAGTGCCGCGCGCCGCCCGGGGCGCTCTCCTCGCCCCGCCCCCGGCCCGGCTCCAGGGGCTGAGCCGGAGGAGCCGGCTCCGGCGCGTGGGGGTGGGGGGTGCGCGCGTCAGGCCCGCTGTTCGGGGCTGGTGCCTCGCAGCTGCGGGGGACCCGGTGGCACGGCTGCGGTCTCGGCGAGGCCAGAAGGAAGCGAACGGAGGACCGAGGTAACTGGGCGCTCGTTTCCCCTCGCTCCCGGCGCCTTGTGCGGTCCCCCGCGCCCTCGCCGAGCCCTCTCGCCCCAGCTGCAAACCCTAACGCCGCCCTGGCTCGGGCATCGGGCGCCGGCGCCGCCAGCCCTGCGAACAGTAACCAGACTCCACAGCCGGAGCTTCGGCCCGGAAAGCTGCACGCTTTCC
>NW_005871060.1:8059154-8087892 GCF_000147115.1 Myotis lucifugus | reverse complement strand
GGCCGCCCCCCGGCGCGCTGCTGCGGGTCTTTCCGAGCCCGAGAGCCAGGCAGGTGCTTGCGGGTCCGGGGACGAGTGGTGCGCGGGCGGGGGGTCAGGGCGGGCGCTCGGCGCCCCGGGGAGCCGCTGTGGGGGCGGAGCAGCTCGGGGACCCGCAGCGGCGGGGGGCTGAGCGGCCTGGGCGGGACGTGCCCGGGGGGCAGGTTGCCTGTCCCGGGCTAGCGGGTCCTGGGGTGGGGGCGAGACTTGCCCCTGGGCGGCCCGTCCTCATTGCCGGTTTAGGGGCTTCTGCCCGCAACAGGTGTGCCTCCCGCGGTGGTGTGGCCCCTCGCGGCGTGACACCGGACACGGCAGCCGTTCCCACGCACGCAGCCGCTCGGCCGAGTTGTCTGCCCGCAGCGATGCCAGCCGGCTCCCCCTCCTTCCTCGGGGTCCGGGGCTGCGTCCCGAGCCTGCCGGCTTCCTCGGGAGGCTGACTCGGCCGCGCGGTTGCAGGGTTCTAGCCTGCGGCTCGCCCTCGGCTGGGTTTGCACGCTCCCAGGCGCCTGGGTTTGAAACGCTTGTTATATGTTTTCCCGCTTGGCAGTGTTGATGCAGGTGGCTTTTTGTAGAAAATTGAACCTTTCTCATTCTCTTTCGTCTGCTTTCATAGCATAACCACCTCTAGCCCTTTCCCCTGTGCTAATGTGGGGGCTAAAATAGATTAATACTTTGCCCCCACCTTTTAAGTTCTTCTGGCTGGGCTCCTTGTCAAATTAACAAAGACATTAAAGGAGAACAGTCAAAGTTTTTCATATATGTATGTGCTTGAGGAATCCACATAAGCACGAACATTCCAAAGAGAGGGAGGCAACATGGGGTATGTAAGACGTTTTGGACAAAGGAAAGAAAGGGGGTGGGGAATGGGCCGTTTACAGGTGGTTGGGGAGCAGAACATACATGGCAGGAAAATCCTTGCTAGGCAACTCAGAAACGTGCGACACTGGGGTATCTAGCCAATAGGCGGCTGCCTGAAGCCCTTTTTTTTTCTTTTTTTTTTTTTTTAACCATACATAATTCAACTTAGGTTAAGGCGACATTTTAAGATATCCTTCCTGAAGCAGATTTCTGTGTCTGAATGTGTTGGGCAGGAAAAGGGGCAGGGTCAAAGGTTCTGAGTCTTGTTTCTTAATAAACAGCTTAAAATCAACATCCCTAAAAGGCAGCGTCAGGGAGGCAAAACTTTGGTTCTCTTCACGAATGTCAGCACTTTGGAAGAAATCTTTGGGAAAAGGTTTTTGAAAAAACTTGGGCTGAGAAGTATTTTATCAGCTGGTGGCACCTTTTCTTTTTTTTTGTATTGCTTTTGTTTACATAAGAAACATCCAAAATCTGTAGAGAATCTTTATGAGTTTAATTGAGCCAACTTGATGACCGTTACCTGGAAGCAAAATCTCAGTGGGTTGAGAAAATGCTCTGGAAAATGGCAGTTTTACCACTTACTTTACTCATCAGAATCAAAGGGGAAGATACACAGGGGTTACATGAAATTCATTGGTGACAGATTAGTGAGGCGGGGGAGGGGAGCAGAGCTCTCTGGGAGTGGGTAAAAAGTAAACCAGATAGACACATACTTCTTTTACCTAGGTGGGTATAGGAAAGTGAACAGGTAACAATTAACATGATAATAATAACTATGAAGGGATTTGTGGTCTCTGCTCTGGAGAGGTGGTTGTGCTTTGAGGGATCCAGACAAAAAAAAAGATTTTTTTTTTTTTTAATATTCCAAAGGCATGTTATCACATATGTTATCTTAGGTGCAAAAAGACGACAGGCCCAGTTACGGTGAAAATGACCTTTGGTAGGGAAAAATGCCGCCGTGGAACATGACTACCCACCATGAGCTGCTTTCAGTTAGAAAGTGTTAATTTCAGACCATACTATGTGGTTACGTTCTGTCTCTGAGTGTGTAACATGGCCGAGCTTGTCAGGTTTAGTAAGTGGTGCCCTCCCCGTCCCCTTTTTCCTTCCGTCCACACTTTCCTCCTGTGTAAGTTGATAATTGTCCAGCTCTTGGTGTTCTTCATTCTCACTCTCTGAGGAAATCCTCTTCCCCCATCTCCCTCATGTCTTGACCCTGCCAGGGGGTAGACTTGGTGAGCAGAGGACCTTGGCTTGGCAGTGGGGTTTTTCATTGGCTGTTGCTTTTCCTCTTTTTACAGTACCGGTATTCAGTCAACCCATGACCCACTTCAGACTTTGTCACTTTATAGATTTCCTTTAAGATACCAAGTAGTATTAATATAAATGTAAAAAGAAATTTCAGGATACTGTACCTCAATCATTACATTTAGCTTTAAGACAGGCCAGTAAGCCAGAGGATGAGGCCCAGAAATCAGCATTTTAAAAAGATTCCCAGGTGATTCTAATGTGCAGCCAAGGTTGAGAACCACTGTTCTAAGCCCTTCCTTGTTTCACTGTCCCCAGCTTTAATTAATAAACACACTCTCAAAATCACCTGGACTTGTGTTGTGAAATCTTTCCCGCAGGAAGTCAAGAACCCGCACACTACCAGCTAGTCCGCACCTGGTCAGTCCCCTTTCTGGTACCAGCTTTACCATATTAACATCTAAAGCTACTAATTCTTTAGCATTTGATAAGATTACTATTATTGTCTTTTAAGATGATATTATAGTCTGTAATAATTGCATGTTCTGTAAATTCAGCCAGTGAGTGTAATAAAAAAAAAACACCCCGCATCATTTCCTCATTGTTAAGAAGAAAGTGAGGTAGATAAAATTTGACACCCCATTCCCTTTTCAAAATAGAGTTTATATTGAGAGCAGTTTTAGGTTCATAGTAATATTGAGATTTCTCATATACATCCTGCCCCCATGTGCCCTCTGCCTTGTCCCACATATGCACAACCTCCCCAGCTATCGAAATCCCCACACTGGAAGGGTAAATTTATGACAACTGATGAACCTACATTGACACATTGTTATCACTCAAAGTCCAGAGTTAATATTAAGTTCACTCTTGGTGGTATACATTCTATCTATGGCTGTAGGTAAATGACTCCTTAAAAACAAGTCGAGAACTTTTAAGAGTTGTAGAGAATTGAAATGGGTGTTATTTTTAGAAGATTAAAGAGAATATTTTAAACATCCTAAAAATTAATTTCACATAGCTTTTCTGTTTTAAAAAACTGGATGTTTAAACGTTGGTTTCTTATATTTGAGTTTTCAACAATTTTTTTTCTTTAATCTTCACCTGAGGATAATTTTCCATTGATTTTTTAGAGAAAGTGGAAGAGAGAAGGAAAGACAGAAAGAAATATCGATGTGAGAGAAACACATCAATTGGTTGCCTCCTGCACAAGCCGGACCAGGGCCCAGGCCGGGGAGGAGCCTGCAACCAAAGTACATGCCCTTGACCGGAATCAAACTCGGAACCCTTTGGTCCGCAGGCTGATGCTCTATGCACTGAGCCAAGCCAGCTAGGGTGACAATTACTTATTTTTGTATATTAAGAACTAAAGAGACTAAACTTGTTGGCTGTGTGACCATGGTGAGTTATTTTCTGAACCTGTTCGTTAGCTGTAAAAGGAGGGTAAAAATGTTTATAATATGTGAAATAATTTCATAAACAGTAAGCACTATAATATTCATTGATATCATTAGTCACATGCTGTTTTTTTTTAAATGCTGCTAGTATAGTTTATTTCCGGTGAATACCAGTTATGTAAATACTGTTAAAACTTTTTTTTCTACGGGCTGGTTATACAAGATAGTTCGTTATCTGGTTATGCATAATTCCTGTGACTCAGAGGTAAAACTATCAAAGGGACCTTGGAAAATTTTCTACTTCATCTTGCTGTGTTTTTTGTTTGTTTGTGTGTGTGTGTGTGTGTGTGTGTGTTTCTGTGTTCATAAATAAAAATTTATTGGAACACAGTTATGCTCATTCATTTACATATTGCTTATGGCTGATTTGTATAAACACTAAAGTTAAGTCGCTTTGATAGAAACACCTACCCTGACAGCCTAGGTGTTTATTTGTCTGGCTCTTTTGATAAAAGTTTTGCTGACCTCTGCTGTAATTGAACATTATAAAGAAGAAATTTCTGCCCACCAGTTGGGGGAAGGGAGGATCTATCAAAAAGGAAATTTCATACCTTTAGTGAGATGTCAAGATCGCTTCTCCCAACAATCTTTCCAGATAAAAATCTCCAACATTTGAAAGTTAATAATGAAACCTTTTTACTGCTTCCAACAATCGCAGTTACACACACACACCTTTCAGTCTTCAAAACCAGACCTGGTAGAGCCACATATTTTCTAGTCTGGTGGGCTGGGGTCCCATGTTCCCAGTAAACACATTGGATGATATTTCTGCCACTGTCTGTATTGCCAGGGCTTTGACATAGGCCACACCCATTCTCCAACACACAATATCACATCTTTTCCAAGTTGTTTAGAGATATAATAGTTCTATTTATAGAACTGAATGGGTAGAACAGTGTAGGGGAGGGCGGAACTAAACTATTTTCTGCACAAGTTCATTAATGCTTTAAAATAGTTAGAAAGCAAACTTCAACCAATATCTTTGATATTTAGAACCTATGGAGTGATTAATAAGTTAAAAAGTGACCCATTTTCTTTTACAAAGTGATGAGTCATGAAAGCACTTTTTAGTAGCATTGAATGACAATACATTGCTGTGCAGAATTATAATGTCATCTTGCTGGTATGCCCATAAGTGGTCTTCTAACCTAGGAGTATAAACTCGGTGTATGCGTGTACAGCACTTTTCTGGGGAGAAGACTCACAGCTTTCAACATGCTCAAAAGGGGTTGACTAGTATGACCATCTTCCCCCTAGAACAGCGGTTCTCAACCTGTGGGTCGCGACCCCTTTGGCAGTCGAACGACCCTTTCATAGGGGTCACCTAAGACCATCCTGCATATCAGATGTTTACATTACGATTCATAACAGTAGCAACATTACAGTTATGAAGTAGCAATGAAAATAATTTTATGGTTGGGTCACAACATGAGGAACTGTATTTAAAGGGCCAGAAGGTTGAGAACCACTGCGAGGTTCTAGGAACCATTAGTTTCAGTTATTTAGGCAGGGTTTTTGTTAGTTTGTTTTTACTATATATTTTGCAGATTATTTTTAACATTAGTTTTTTGAGAAAAGAAAATGAACAGGTAATTTTTGAAGCACCGTGAGTGCCTGTTTTCTACCAGAGGTTGATATTTATGATATAACAGTATGCTGGCCAGTCCCCTGATTAATAGTGCTGCTTCTTAGAGCTGAAGATGACACACCACTGATTCATCCATGATCATTAGGCAGATACTGTCCACTCCTGCCTTCCCTACCTTGATGGGCAATAGACTGTATGGCAGAGAACCACACCCTAATACAGTCCAGCATGTTAAAATATTACTTTGAAATGCTAAAAGATAATTTGGTTCGTTTGTTCTAAAAGTTGGACATGTTTTCTTTGGTCAACAAAACACCAAATGCTAAAGAAAACTATTTTATCTTCCAATCTAGATATTTACATAGTTATGTGTTGTATAATATTTCTTCTTATATAGCACAAAGTAGAAAGTTATAATAAATCCTAATTGATCATTTTGACTTTTAATATTGCTGGTTAGAAAAGAATATGGAATTTATAATCATCTTATAGTCTTAAATTAGACTATAATTTATAATTTGAATTTATAAAATTTAAAGTTAATCTTATTTGCATTTAGGGAATTTCAGGATCAGGTTGGAGTGCTAAGCTTGAGTTTATTTTTGTAATAAGAGTTTGAAGTACGCTGTATCAAACTGCCTTGTTTTCCTTGTAGGTGTTAGATTGCTGGGCTATAGCGCTTTATAATGTGAAGCCAACTTCTGTTTCTGGGTCAGTTTCCAGTAACAGTCACAAGGTCTGAAGAGTATGAGGTGGATCAAGTGATGTTATACAAGTTTATGAATGAATCCAACCAGAGTAATGCCTTTTTTCTCAGATCTTTTTTTTTCTTTTTCCCTTTTATATTGTTCAGTTTTTTCATTTGAAATGTAAATGCTTTTCAAAGTTCAAGGTTCTAAATCAATACTTGGGATTTATAAGATAAAGTAACAGAACTATTTTTTTTAATATATTTTATTGATTTTTCACAGAGAGGAAGGGAGAGAGATAGAGAGCTAGAAACATCGATGAGAGAGAAACATCGATCAGCTGCCTCCTGCACATCTCCCACTGGGGATGTGTCTGCAACCAAGGTACACACTCCCGACCGGAATCGAACCCGGGACCCTTCAGTCCGCAGGCTGACACTCCATCCACTGAGCCAAACCGGTTTCGGCAAACAGAACTATTTTTATCTCAGTAGATTTGTTCTCTATAAAAATAATCTGAAGCCCCAGCCAGTTTGCCTCAGTGGATAGAGTGTCGGTCTGAGGACCAAAGGGTCCTGGGTTCAGTTTGGTCAAAGGCACATACCTCGGTTGCAGGCTCTTCCACGGCCCAGGCCCTGGTCAGGGCTCATGTAGGAGGCAACCAATCAATGTATTTCTCTCATATCAATGTTTCTGTCTTTCCTTCTCTCTTCCACTCTCCCTAAAAATCAATGGAAAAATATCCTTAGGTGAGGATTAACAACAACAAAAAAGTCTGAGAGGTCTATATATCTTAAAAGTTAATTAGAGATGAATGTCAGCATTTGCATAGTATTTTATATATGAAAGATAGTGAGTATATTGCATTTTTAGTTATTTTATTTTTTAATATTTTTATTGATTTCAGAGAGGAAGGGAGAGGGAGAGAGAAACATCAATGATGAGAGAGAATCATTGATTGGCTGCCATATTTCGTATGTATATGTTCAGTTGTTTCAATATCATTTGTTAAAAGACTGTCATTTCTCCATTGAATTGCTTTTGTGCCTTGTCAAAAACCAATTGGAGATATTTGTGTGGGTCTATTTTTGAACTGACTATTCTGTTCTATTGCTATATGTGTCTGTCCCCACAGTTTTCACTGGTGTGCCACAATAATTTTTAAAATGTATAATACCTGACTCTTTTCTCTTAGGCCAGTGGTCAGCAAACTGCGGCACCTTGAGTGTGACTCTTCCACAAAATACCATGTGCAGGCGCGCACGTACAGTGCGATTGAAACTTCATGGCCACACTCGAGGGGCCAAAGAGCCGCATGTGGCTCGCAAGCCGCAGTTTGCCGACCACTGTCTTAGCCTGTCAAATAAAAAAATGACAACAGCCAACACAACTATAGCTGTCGCGTGTGAATGAATCAAAATTACCCCTTTTGTTTGTCAGGTCAGCAAGATGTATATATTTTGGTGTGCTGCAGAATTTTAGTAATTAGTTTATGTGTGCCATGGGATGAAAAAGTTTGAAAATTGCTGGACTGTCCATTTATCATGATCACATTGTCATTTTGTAAATAAGCTTTTGATTTTAGAATAAATGTCTCTTGAGCCATTCTTAGTACTGTTGCTTTTAAAAATTTCAGTTTTCAATTATGCATATCTAATATGTAGAAATATGATTGATTTTTGTGTGTTCACCTTATATTTTGTGACCTTGTTAAACTTATTAGTTCTAGGTGTTTCTTGGGAATATTTTACATAGACAATCATGTCTGCTAATAGGGACAGACTTATTTCTTTCCAATCTCTGTGCCTTTTATTTATTTATTTTTATGCCATATTGAACTGGAGAGAACTAACACTTATTAAATTGTCACATTTACATATGTAGAGTTTTCCATAGTAGTTACCTTATTAACTTTTCATTGCCTGTGGATTCATTGTGATAATCCCTAATATTCCAGATATTAGGGCATGAGTCTTCTCCCTCTTTTTTTTTTTTTTTTTTTGTCAGTCTTGCTAGATGTTTATCAATTCTGTTGATCTTTTAAAAAAAACTTTTGGTTTTGATTTAATTTCTGTTTTTGATATTATTGGTTTGTACTCTTTATTATTTCCGTATGCTTGCGTTGAGTACATTTTGCTCCTTTTTTCCTAGTCTCTTAAGGTGAAAGCTTAATTATTGATTTAAGACCTTTTTTTCTTTTTTAACATAAGCATTTAATGCTCTAAAATTTTCCCCAAAACACTGCTTTAGCTGTATCCCACAGTGGGATAATATTCAGCCTTAAAAAGGAAAGAAATTCTGCAATATGCTACAACATGGATGAACCTTGAGGACATTATGCTAAGTGAAATAAGCCAGTCACAAAAAGATAAGTACTGTATGATTCAACTTATATGAGGTATGAGTAGTCAAAATCATAAAGACCAAGTATAATAATGGTTGCTAAGGGCTGGGGAGGAGGAGAGAATGGGGATTTCTTTAATGGGAATAGAGTTTCAGTTTTACAAGATGAAGAGTTACAGGGATGGATGGTGGTGATGGCTGCACAACAGTGTGATTGTATTTAATATCACTGAACTGTGCACTTAAAAATAGTTAATATGGTACATTTTATGTTTACCTCTGTTCTAATCTCTATTATTTCCTCCCTTCTGCTTTGGGTTTAGTTTGTTCTTTTTCTAGTTCCTTAAGTTGTAAAGTTTGGTTATTGATTTGAAATTTTTAAAAAATGTGTTTGTAGCTATAAATTTCCTCCTTACCACTGCTTTCATTGAGCCCCATAAGTTTTGGTATGTTTTATTTTAGTTTTAATGCATCTCTAAGTCTTTTCTAATTTTTCTTTTCATTTCTTCTTTGATCCATTGTTTAAAATTGTGTTAATTTCCACAGTTTTGTGAATTTTCCATTTTTTGTTGTTGTTATTATTGGTAAATAACTGCATGTCAAATTGGTAGAAGATACTTGGTCTGTTATCTTTTTAAGTCTATTTTGACTTAAATTTGTGGTCTAACATATTGTCTATACTGGAAAATGTCTGTGTACACTTGAGAAGAATATGTATTTTGTTTTCAGATAGAGTGTTCTGGGCATGTCTGTTAGAGTAGTTGGTTTATTGTGTTAAGTCCTCTGTTTCCATACTTACCTTCTATTTGTTGTTCTATCCATTATTGTGACTGGGGGATTGAAATCTCCATCTGTTATTGTAGAACTGTTCCTTTCTCTCTTCAATTCTTTTCATGATCTTCATTATATGTGTAAATATTTATTGTTATATCTTTTTGCTGTATTGAATCTTTTATTAATGTATAATATCCTCTGTCTCTTATGACATTTTAAAATTTAAAGTCTTATTTTGTCTGATTGTGGTATAGCCATTTCTGCTCTCTTTTGGTTACTATTTGCATGAAATATTTTTCTCATCCTTTGCATTTCAACCTGTTTGTGTCTGGATCTCGAGTGAATCTCTTATAGATAGCATATACTTGAATCATGTGTTTTTATTCATTTTGCCAATCCAGTTATGCTTAAATTAATTTTTTCTTTAATCATGTAGAAGAAAAAAATGCAGTTGCAAAGTGTTGTTACAATACTAATTTTTGTGACTTATGTATTTACTTTTATTGAGATATTTATTTCTCCATATGGCTTTGAGTTACTGTCTAGTGTTCTTTCATTTCACCTTGAAGGACCCCGTGAGTGTTTCTTGCAGGCCAGATCTAGTGGTCATGAACTCCTTCAGCTTTTGTTTATTTGGGATTTCTTAATTTCTTCCTCACTTTTGAAGAACAGTTTTGCTGGATATAGGATTCTTGGTTGACAGATTTTGTCTTTTAATACTTTAAACATGCTTGCCCACTGTCTTCTGGCCTCCAAAGTTTCTAATCTGATCATCTTATTGAGGATCGCTTGTGTGATGACTCACTTTTATTTTTTAAAAAATATATATTTTTATTAAATTTTTAGAGGGAGAGGAAGGGACAAGGATAGACAGAAACATTGATGAGAGAGAAACATTGATTGGCTGCCTCCTGCATGCCTCCTACTGGTGATCGAAACCAAAACCCAGGCATGTGCCCTGACCGGGAATCGAACCAGTGACCTCTTGGTTCATGGACTGATGCTCAACCCCTGAGCCACCAACCAGGAGATGATTCACTTTTATTGATTTCAAGATTCTTTCTTTATTATTGGCTTTTGAAAGATTGATTATAATGTATCTAGGTTTTGGGTCTCTTTGAGTTTATCTTTCTTGAAGCTTCTTGGATGTTTAAATTCATGTCTTTCATCAAATTTAAGAAGTTTTCAGCCATTATTTCTTTAAATATTCTCTCTTCCCCTTCTCTCTCTCTTATTCTTCTAGGACCCCAATGATATGTACATTGGTGTGTTTGATGGTGTCCCACAGATCCTTTAGGCTCTGTTCATGTTTCTTCCACCTTTTCTTTCTGTTTCTCACTTGATAGTTATCATTATTTTATCTTCAAGTTTGCCAATTCTTTTTTCTGCCTCCTCAAATCTGCCTTTGAATCCCTCTAGTGAATGTTTCATTTCAGTTATTGTACTTTTCAGTTCCAGGATTCGTTTTTTGTTCCTTTTTAGGTTTTATGGTGTGTGTCCCCCCCCCCCCCCTCCGTTTTAATTGATAGTTCTGTTTTGTTCTTACAAATGACTTTCACCACATCTTCCTTTGGTTCTTCAAATATCAGTAAGATAGTGTCTTAAATTATTTGTCTAGAATAAATGTCATTAGTTCTTTTTCAGAGACAGTTTCTTTTGATTTATTTTTCCCCCTTAAATGGGCCATACATATCTGTTTCTGTGTATGCCTTGTTTTTGTTGTTGTTGTTGAATACTGAACATTTAAATCTAATAAAATAAGTCTGAAAATCAGATTCTTCCTTTTTTTTTAAAGGTTTGCCAGTTTTTGTCATTGTGTTCTCTCTCTCTCTCTCTCTCTCTCTCTCTCTCTCTCTCTCTCTCTCTCTTATATGTTATCTATGCTGGAGATCACCCTGAGCTGTAACCTTCAGGTGCTCTCAGGTCTTTTTGAGCCTTTCCTGGGGTGTGTCTAATATTCCTTGTATATGCAGTTGTTTTTTAACGTCTTAGTCTTTCATGTCTTGCTCCCTAAAGGAGAAAAAGTATAAAATATAGGGGGGAAAAGAACACCAGCCTTTCAAATCCACTGGAAGTTACTCCAGCTGAGAGAGAAAGGCTTGCAATAGTAGAAGGAGTTGCAGCAAAAATGTCTGCCCAGTCTTTGTCTGCATCTCTGTGAGCAGAAACAGCACTCAGCAATCAGAGCAGAGACTCCTGATGCTTGGAGGACAGGGTCCTTTTTGCCCACCACAGCTCCTGCAAATTGTGTGCAAGCTGCTGCTCCTGGAACACATGCACAGCTGCCTGCATGTGACGGAGGGTGTGGATGGAAAGCTGCTACTGTACTAAGAGCTGAAATTGACCAAAATTAACCGTGATTTACCATCCAAGTCTTCTCCGGGAAGTTGTAAGCCTTCAACACTTGAGTTCTAAAAGTTACACCAGACAGATTCTGCCACTGCAATTGTTGTCTAGGTGGGAAGACAAATTCCTGATGCTTTCTATTTCACCTTCTTCCTAGAATTTTCAAATTAGATTAAATATATATATATATATATATATATTTTTTATTGACTTCAGAGAGAGGAAGGGAGAGAGAGAAACATCAATGATGAGAGAGAATCATTGATCGGCTGCTTCCTGCACACCCCCTACTGGGGATTAAGCCCGCAATCCAGGCTTGTGCCCTTGACTGGAATCGAACCCGGGACCTTTTAGTCCACAGGCTGATGCTCTATCCACTGAGCCAAACCAGGTAGGGCTCAAATTAGATTTTAAAGGAGTTTTTTCACTGATATAAAATACAGTTGATACTTCAAAACATGGTTTTGATATATGTTGGTCCATTTATATACAGATTTTTATAGTCAGTCTTTTGTGTCTGTGGGTTTAATATCTGTGGATTCAATCAATCATGGGTCAAAAACAGTATTTTCTCACCTAACCGGCGTGGCTCAGTGGTTGAGTGTCAACCTATGAACGAGGAGGGTCACGGTTCGATTCTTGGTCAGGGCACATGCCTGGGTTGCGGACTCGATCCCCAGTGGAGGGCATGCAGGAGACAGCCAATCAATAATTCTCTCTCATCTTTGATGTTTCTATCTCTCACTCCCTCTCCCTTCCTCTCTGAAGTCAATAAAAATATATCAAAAACAACAACAACAAAACCCCAGTATTTTCTCATTCTCAACCACAGATTCCTAACCGTGCATTTCCAACTGTGAGTCGAAAATACTTTTGATGTGTGGATTTTTTATGAGGGTGGATTTGAATCTACCCTCTGCATTGTTCAAGGGTCACCTATATTTTCTGAGGTAATTTATGTGACATTTAGCGTAAGAGCTCCGAAGTTACTTGTTCTTTTTTTATTTATATAGTCTTTTTACATATATAATATTGGTAAACTAGAATTATTATTGATTTTTTTCTTTTGGTTTATTTCTACGTGTGTTTTGTTTATTTTTCAGGGTCAGCAAATTGGACAATGGCAGTTGAGTGGGTTTTGAAAATGTCTGAAGTTTAGTGGGCCGCATCTACCTTCCGCTTTTGCCCTACCATTTACAAAAGAATAAATGGGATGTTTGAGAAGACAGCTCTATTAAAAGAAGAGTGTTGCAAATGGCTTCAGATTCTATGAATACAAAATACCCTAGGAATCACTTCACTAAGGGGAAAAGGCAGCAGCACCAGCAAACAAAGACTAGGTCTTCCATCAGTGATGGCGATGGCGACGACTCCTTTATATTTGAAGCACAGGAAGCTTGGAAAGATTTTCATGGATCTCTTCTTCGGTTTTATGAAAATGGAGAACTCTGTGATGTCACACTAAAGGTCAGACTATTTTTTTCTTTTCTCCGTCACTTCAGAGTATTATGAAAAATGGGGGTTTCTATAACCATATCAGCAAATTTTTGGTGCTGTACTTATTGTTACAGTCAGAATGATTTTAGTCTCAATCCTTTTGATTGAAGGAGGAGGAACATAATGGAGGATAACTAAAGGGAGATTAGCAAAAGATCAAATTCTCGTACTAATTAAATGTCGATAGTCATTGTTCTTAACTTTTGAGAGTTCTGGAATTCTAAAATAACAAATAGTTACTAGTAGTAAAATCAACTTGCTATTGACCAGATAAGCTTTTAATTTGTGAATTTAAAAAGTTAATGCATTCACTTACTCTTGATTTTGGTTTAGAAGTCAGGAATTCTTGGTTGTTTACTCAATTGCACTAGTGTTTTACTTATGTTCCTATCCTGGTAATTTAATCTCTACTTCAATACTATTTTTTGTTAAGTGAGGTTGTTTATATACCAGATAGTGAAGTAGAGTCTATTTAGAGTTAGATGAAAAAGTCTTTAGTAAACTTTGTCTATGTTTTATAGAATCATATCAGTCTGCCTCAAAAGACAGTTTTAATAAAACTGGAAAAGTGATCAAGTAGTATGGAAGAGCCTGTGTTCTAATTGTTTTTCATTATTCACTTAAGGTACTTTCCTATTCTTATCTCTCAGTGTGGTGCTAAACTTTTTTTAGTGATTCATATCATTAAATGCATCCATACAGCATTTTCCACATAAGATTTGCCTCTTTGGGAGCTCTTAGATTTTGCTCTCTGTTCCTGATCAGACAGATTCTTTGAGCTCATAGTTGTGGGGTTGAGGGCATACTTGGAAAATCAGATCGGAGACACTTAGCAAAAGTCTATAACTGAAAGCATAAACTTTTAGTTTCAGGCCCTGAATGTCCAGGATTATAGTGTTATACTGTGTATACATGATCTATATTTGCTTTACTTAAATTTTTAGCGTCCTTACATATTTCTAGGTTCTAAGGATTTGAGAAGAAAACCGTTATGTAATTCTACTGCTCTGTGAAATCTAGCAATGCGTATATTTTAATGAAGGAACATTTTGTTCTATATGGTATATTATGCTTTAATTTCACATGATTGTTCTAATTTTCAACCTTAGAATGATATTCAGTGACCTACACTGGCTTTGGTAAAAATAAAAAGTGTAAAATAGATTATTTAAATTTAATGAATTACCAATTCAGCATATTAATGTATGCATGGGAAATAAATAGAATATAACGATTTTTTAAAAAATTTTAATTAGTTTTTATTTTATTATTTTTTTACTGTGTAGCCATTTATATTTTTTAATTTTTAAATTAAATTTATTGGGATGACATTGGTTGATAGGATTATATAGGCTTCAAGTGTGTATCTCTGTGATATATGATCTATCTATACATTGCATCATGGGCCCACCACCCAAAGTTAAATCCTTCTTGACCTTGGAAATAAAACACTTTTTTGGCTACTC
Organism: Myotis lucifugus; assembly: GCF_000147115.1. NCBI lineage: Eukaryota > Metazoa > Chordata > Mammalia > Chiroptera > Vespertilionidae > Myotis > Myotis lucifugus. Next base: position 8,073,584 of record NW_005871060.1, on the reverse strand, counting down.
AAACTCATTAAAATTGGTGAATTATTGAAAAGAGTAGCTATTTGAGTGAAAAGGTTTTATGAAATTACAAAGGATTAAACTGAAAAATTATCCTATATAATAAAAGGATAATATGCAAATCGACCGAACGGTGGAACGACGGGTTGCTATGATGCGCACTGAGCTGGCAGGCAGGCGAGTGGTTAAGGGCGATCAGGCAGGCAGGCAGAGAGGTTGGGGTGATCAGGCAGGCAGACAGAGCTGTTAGGGGTGATCAGGCAGGCAGAGCGACTAGGAGCGATCAGGCAGGCAGGCAGAGCGGCTAGGAGTGATCAGGCAGGGATGTAGAGTGGTTAGGGGCGATCAGGCAGGCAGGCAGGCAAGTGGCTAGGAGCCAGCAGTCCCAGATTGCAAGAGGGATGTCCAACTGCCAGTTTAGGCCCGATGGATTGGGCCTAAACTGGCAGTTGGACATCCCCCAAGGGGTCCCGGATTGCGAGAGTGTGCAGGCCGGGCTGAGGGACCCTCCCCACCCTCCACACAAATTTCATGCACCGGACCTCTAGTAGTTTATAAACACATATGAAAGGAATCTTTGTTATATAGGTGTTTTTTTTTTCTCCTTCAGTCTTTGTTTCTTTCTGTTCCACTGTGTGTCTTCTGCACTTTTATTTCAGTCTAGTTCTCAAACATTTACTGTTTAAGTGGCATAATTATAAACATTTCAACCTAATATGCTTTAGGGGTTTTTTTAATGATTTAAAAAATTTTGAGATGTTTGTAAAAGATTTTTAATAATCTGTGTTAATGGAATTATATAATTAAAACTTAGAAATGAAGTGAACCTATGTAAAACAACTGTTTGCAAAAGAATTGTTCACAGGATAGCCAATTTTTTTTAATAAGCATTAAACATAGCTAAAATCAATTATCAACCTATTGAATACTTAAAACATTGCTTTTAAAATTTTTATGAATGGGGTATTTTCAAGCACTGATGTTGGATAAGTAAATTGGCTCATTGTTTTTTTGTGGACAGTTTGACAGTCTGTATCAAGAGCTTTGAAAAGCTCACAGTTTTTGATTCATTCTGCTTTTCAGATTTTATCTCAAAGAAGTATTCTAAAATGCTGGACATCTAAATGGCTGATATCAGAATGGTTAAATAAACTGTGTGTTGCATCCACTGTTTAACAGGGGCGGGGAACATTGGCTCGCGGGGCCATAAGGCCCGCAAAACCATTTGGTCTAGCCCTGCCAAGGCATTAGGGGTGAGATAATTAAATGTTTGACCAAATATAGCAGGCTAATTTTTAAGTTGATAATTTTGTATGGCCCGAGAAGGATGTTATAAATATCTAAATGGCCCTTGGCAAAAAAATGGTTCTCCCCAACCCTGGTTTAAAATAGTGTATAGCCAATGAGAATGAAGCTTACAAAAGTTTTCAGAAACTTAGGAAACAAAGTTCATGACAACTGAGTTATGTTTCAAAATGCACAGAAAAAAAGTTGGAAGGAAAAATATACCAGAAGGTTAACAGTATTTGTTGACTTTTGAGTAAATTATATTGTACTAGAGGCCCGGTGCATGAAATTCATGCACAGGTAGGGTCCCTAGGCCTGGCTGGTGATCAGGGCCGATCTGCAGGGCCACCTGTGGGGCGATTGGGGGACCCCACTCGCACCCACCTTGGCTGGCCTGGCGCCACATGCTTGCCGGCCCCGCCCCCTGCCACCACTACTGGTCAGGGCCTGCAGGCTGGGAGCAGCTCCTGCATTGAGCGTATGCCCCCTGGTGGTCAGTGTGCATCATAGCCACCGGTCATTCCACCGTTTGGTCGATTTGCATTAGGGTTTTATATAGATAGACTAGAGGCCCAGTGCACGAAATTCGTGTACTGGTAGGGTCCCTAGCGGCTGCCAACTGCCAGCCAGTGCCTCCCTTCCTTCACCCGGTCGCCTGCTGCCACTGCCAGCTGGTGCTTCCCTCCCTTCCCCCACCCAGCCTTGCCCCCTGGTGGAACTCCCAGACAAACTCTCAGTCGAGGGGACAATTTGCATGCTGCACCTTTATTATATGGAATGGGGGAGGAGAGAGAAAAAATTAAAAAGTAATTGACTTCCTTATGTAAAATAGGTTCATTTTACAAGTCAGATTTGATAGTACTGGAATTTTTGATGATCTTTGTTAATGTTGTTTTTATATAATTTTTTGTTGATTTTACCTCATAATTCAGCAAAAGATCATTTATGTTTTCAGAGTTCTACTTAGTTTTTCTGGTTGGACTTGCATGTTGAATCAAAAATTAAAATTAAGGATGCTTGACTCCCCCTGTTTTTCCCTGTGTTGTAAGTGAAGTGCTTGCCCAGCCGGTGTGCATCAGTGGTTGAGCATCGACCCGTGAACCGAGAGGTCACAGGTTTGATTCCCAGTCAGGGCATATGTCTAGTTTCCAGGCTCGTTTCCCAGTGGGGGGTGTGCAGGAGGCAGCTGATTGACGTTTCTCTCTCTCTATCCCTCTCCCTTCTTCTCTAAAAAAAATCAATAAAAAACATTTTTAAAAAAGTGAAGTGCTTTATCAATCTAAAAGCCTTTGTTTCATTGTTTTCTTATCCCTATTGGCTAATCTATGGAAAATTACTTAGTTTTGATTTTTTTTTTTTAAATAAGGGAACATTTTATTTTATTATTTTTTCCCAACAATTTCCTTTGTGAAATAGTTGCTGACCCCTAACTCTGCTTACTTTTTTTTTTTTTTTAATCCTCGCACGATTTTTTTTCCTATTGATTTTCAGACAGAGTAGAAGGGAGGGAGGAAGCCTCCTACATGCCCTTGACTAGGTCTGGGATACAACCCACAACCAAGGAATGTGCTCTTGACCGGTAATTGAACCCTCCACCCTTTGGTCTGAGGGCCAACGCTCTAACCACTGAGTGACCAGCCAGTGCAGGGAACATTTTTTTAATGTTGATATTTTACATATTTCACTAAACTATAAGCTTAGCATGTTTTTTCCCCTGAGCATCTTGAATTATTTATATGTTCACTGATCTAATAAAAACAAATATAAATTAGAAATTTCGCTAGTATCAAAGACACATAATGTAGTATTTACTTATATAATTTAAAATTGTATAGTACTGTCTATATTTTTTAGATTATGTATTTTTCACCTATACACTACTTTATGTAGTGTATAGGCTTTGATTTCTTTTAGTTCTAAATTTGTGATTAAATGTTTTTTTATGTACCAGAGAAGAAAAATATAGAAATAAACTTTCAAGAATATAAGAAACGCCCTAACCTTTGGAATAGAATTGATAGGATTAAAATCAACTGGTATAAATACAGATGTAACAAGACAATAAACACAGAACCTGGCGAGAGAACCTCGCTATGCTGATCAACTGGAAAAAAAAAAAGAATATAATGAAAGTATATAGTGTCAAAGGAGAATTAATGAATAAAAAGATAAAATTTTTTATGTTCCTATTTCATACATATTACTCAAAGTTCTTTTTAAAGATAAGATGGGTATTTGTTCTAAGGGGTACATAAGGGTGTGATTTTGTATGCGTGTGCATTAAGCATCCATGTTTTTGTCTACTTGAATCAAGAAGTTAAAATTAAAACAGAGCGACAGAACCTTATTATAAAAACATGAAAATAACTTATGGGCCATTGATTTAAACAGCTTGGGTGAGAAAGCAGTGTTAAAACACTTTATCTGGAAATCACAGAACTCTATTTTATAGTATAGTACTATTATGTAAGAGAATGTTGGCAGGTTAATTGAGCAGAGGTCATGTGAGATTTACAGATATTTTCCTAAAAACCAAATATCAGTGGTGACATGTACAGATAATTTTTAAAAAGGGGATATTTTAAGGCTATTCTGAAAATGTTTGACATCAGATTTTAGATCTCATTTTAGGGTTGAAGTGAATTTGAAAACATGCCAAGCTGTCTGCTTTAGTGTAGGATTCAACTTGAGTTTCAATAGAATCTAAATCCTACTTTAATGAATTCTTTTAAAAAATTAAATATAGCATATGTGCCAGAAATGATCATCTGTTCGTTGAAATATGTGTTATTCATTTTTCCTCTAAATCAGTGAAAAAAGTTGGGTGAGGAGCATTTATAAGCAAAACTCCTCAGACCTTTTTCTTTAGAATATCTTACTTAAAAAATTAGTTCCCAAATGAGACACAACTATAAGTATATTATATAATCAGCTGCTACATGAAAATGGAAAAATTGCTTAAACACTACTATTCTATTACTTGTACTCATTGATTATTCAATATAAAGTGCTGGGAAATTTGGATAACTACTAGGTTAAAAAGAAGATATCTGTCTACTCAGTACCCAAAATTTCCAAATGGAAATAAAAGTTGTAGTGTAAAACAAAAAAGGTACTAGAAAAAAATGACTTGAAGTAAATGTTTATGGAATATTAGAATGATTCCCATTTCAAGCATAGTACCAAAGGCAGAAATTATAAAGAAAAGATTGATTTAATCATATAAAAAATATATGGGGGGAATAAAATTTACAAGCACACTGTAAAAGATGAAAGTTTAATTTTATATAAAACAAATGACTAATCCTCTAAATGTATGAGTTCTCACAAATGAATAAGAAAAACATCATAGAAAAAAGTTTGTAGAAGAAATACAATTATTGTAGGTAGATAAAAAAAATGGACAATTTAGCAAAATGTATCCAAATTTTGTACCTATTCTTTGAAGCAGCATTTCTAGAATTTATCTGTAGGAAATAATAGGGAAGATGGACAAAGATTCAATTACAACAAAGTTCATTACTATGTCATTTGTAATGACAAATTATTGCAAGCAATCTAATCTTTAAATAATTAACGTGGTGAGATTTGAGTTTTTATTACTTTTATATAAAATTAATTTATTAATTACATTTTTTCATTATTTCAGAATAATTTAAGCAGGAAGTAAAAAAACCTCAGTTAAGTCATAGTAAATACTACTAAATATTGATGTATTTACTCTGTGCTTCAATTTCTCACTGATAAATCATGGGTAGTAATAGTATATAATCATAGGGCATTGGGACAACTAAGTGAGTTAATATATGAAAAGTACTTAAATAGTGCCTGGCTAGATGACTATAGTTAATAATATTAGATATATGTATTTGAAAGTTGCTAAGGTCTTCAAACTTCTCATCATAAGGGAAGAAAGAATGTAATTATGTGACAATCATTTCATAATACATATATCAAATCATTATATTGCATATCTTAAACTTATACAGTGTTATATAGCATTCTTTACTCTATATGCATTATATATACATAGATACATGTATAAAAAATAAGTGGCTAATTTGGAAGAAGAATATTACCTGATTTTAAGAAATTGGCCTAGATTAAAAGTAAATGACCATGGGGAAAGGGAAAGGTCAATGGGGGAAAAAGGAGAGATATGTAAAACTTTCAACAATATATATATATGTAAAAGGCTAATATGCTAAGTGTCCCTCTGCCTGTCCAACTGGTCACTATGACATATGCTAAGTGTCCCTCTGCCTGTCCAACTGGTCACTATGACATGCACTGACAACCAGGGGGCGGACACTCAACACAGGAGCCCAAAACCAGAGAGGAGGGAGCCCAATTCCTCGCGGGGCTGTGTGATTCCACCTTCGGCAGTGGGTTATGTTGTTGCTGGGTGATTCCACCTTCGGCCGTGGGTTATGTTGTTGCTGGGGCACTGTGGGCCCCGAATCTGGTTTACTGCACAATTGCTTTTGCGTTGTACACCCCGTAGGACAGCAGCTTTGCAGAGTGCCCTCTCGCACTCCGGGACCCCTCAGGGGATGTTGGAGAGCCAGTTTCAGCCTGATCCCTACAGGCCAGGCCAAGGGACCCCACCTGCCGGAGGGACCCTGCTCACTCCGCAGATGCCCTTTGAATCACGGCGCCATCCCAGAGGGGAGGGACTGCAGGATGCTTGTTCCGGGGTGTGTCTAGCCCTTCTCGCCCAGTCCTGCCCCACCAGCCACCTTCTAATAATAATTTCCTTTCAGTGTGCACGAATCTGTGCACCTGGTCACTAGTTAAATAAAAAAATAAATAAAATGCAAATTCAAAAAAAAAATAAAAGTAAGTGACCAAAGCATTACATTGTTAAAACAAATGCACTAAATTTGTCTCGAGTTATTGTCCCCACTACAGCATATGGTTGATGCTGATCTAAAACTAAACTGAGTTATTAAACTGAGTCCCGTTTTGTTTGTTTGGAACAGGTTGGCTCAAAGTTAATCTCTTGTCACAAACTGGTATTGGCTTGCGTTATTCCCTACTTCAGAGCCATGTTTCTCTCTGAAATGGCTGAAGCCAAGCAGACAGTGATTGAGATTAGAGATTTTGATGGCGATGCAATAGAAGACCTGGTAAAGTTTGTCTATTCTTCACGGCTCACTCTGACTGTTGACAACGTCCAGCCTCTCTTATATGCAGCCTGCATTCTGCAGGTGGAACTGGTGGCTAGAGCTTGCTGTGAATACATGAAGTTACATTTTCATCCCTCCAATTGCTTGGCGGTAAGAGCCTTTGCGGAAAGTCACAATCGAATAGACTTGATGGACATGGCGGATCAGTATGCCTGTGAGCACTTTACTGAAGTAGTGGAGTGTGAAGACTTTGTAAGTGTGTCACCCCAGCATCTCCATAAGCTTTTGTCCTCCAGTGATCTAAATATTGAGAATGAAAAACAGGTCTATAATGCAGCCATCAAGTGGCTTCTTGCCAATCCTCAGCATCATTCCAAATGGTTGGATGAAACGCTTGCACAGGTAGGGACTGAAATAAGATTGTGTATAGAAATGAACGATTTGGAAGCAAATCAGCATGTTTCATTTGTCATGACAGGTGTAAATTATCACTTGATGTAAAACAATGTGAAAATGGCTTTGACTCTTAACTTTCCTATTTATTACACTGTTTAACAGTAAATCTGAATTTGTTACATTTGATTTAGAAATATCATTCTCTGCATATAGATTTGTTCTGGAAAGAACTACAAGATATAACTTTTCCATTTTCTTCCCTCACCACAGTTTTACTTTTTTTTTTAAAATATATTTTATTGATTTTTTACAGAGAGGAAGGGAGAGGCACTGAGCCAAACCAACCGGAAACATCAATGAGAAACATTGATCAGCTGCCTCCTGCACACCCCCTACTGGGGATCTGAATTTGTTACATTTGATTTAGAAATATTATTCTCTGCATATAGATTTGTTCTGGAAAGAACTACAAGATATAACTTTCCATTTTCTTCCCTCACCACAGTTTTACTTTTTAAATCTCAGAAATGTATCTCTATTTTAGTCATTTATTTTTACTGTCAACAGGGGTTACTTAGGAAGATAAATAAATAGGCATTAGAATTACTTTGAAAATAAGTTTGTCAACAAAAACAAACAAAAAGTTTCATTATCTTGCAGCTGTATCTTATTTTTGTGTGCGTGTGCATGCTTTTAACTCAAAATTGTATTGCCTGGTTTGATAATGCCTTTACTCCACTGGAAAATCAATGCTTCTTTTAAGAGAGGAAAAGTGAGTGCCTCTCCATAAAGAGGGTATGCATTCTTGAGTTAGTATATAATCTTCTAAGGTAATTGATTTGAAGAAAACAAATCAATTTTCAGATCTGAATGTTTGTGCGTTTCAGAAATAGATCACATTTTCATGTGTTCAGTCTTAGCTTTAAGGGGCAAAACAGCAAAGCACAGAGTTTTGTTTTGATTGTGCCTTTTCTTTAGCAGCAAGGGGCCTTCTAATCATGACAGTACCATTTTGGAAGAAATTTGAATGAATATTATTGAATGAATGTTATTTATTTAGTCTACTTAAAGCTGTGCTTAAAAGGGGATAATACATTTAGCATATAATCTGCTTTCATTAGTGCAGACCGGTACTGGAAATTGCTTTAGAACTAGGCACATTGTACTTTAAGTCTTTATGACATAGTAAATGAGTTTTAAAAGGGTAATATGCTGCAGTGAAAGTGGAGGATGAGCTATCCAGTTACAACTTAAATTTTATATCCATAACTGTTCATGATCTTAGGTTCGTTTGCCGCTGTTGCCGGTGGATTTCCTTATGGGTGTTGTGGCAAAAGAACAGATTGTCAAGCAAAATCTAAAATGTAGAGATTTATTGGATGAAGCAAGAAATTACCACCTTCACTTGAGTAGCAGAGCAGTACCTGACTTTGAATACTCTGTTCGGACTACACCAAGGAAGCATACTGCTGGTAATTAAATTGCTCGTTTATCAACTCTGCTGGAAGGATCTTTTTTGTATTTGAGGGTTGGGTATGTATGCCCAGACTTGATTGTAAGATGATTAGTATCTGATTGTCTTAGAGCAGTGGTCAGCAAACTCATTAGTCAACAGAGCCAAATATCAACAGTACAACGATTGAAATTTCTTTTGAGAGCCAAATTTTTTAAACTTAAACTATATAGGTAGGTACATTGTTATTAACTTAATTAGGGTACTCCTAAGGCTTAGGAAGAGCCACACTCAAGGGACCAAAGAGCCGCATGTGGCTTGCGAGCCACAGTTTGCCGACCACTGTGTTATATGCCCAACATATGCTGAGTCCTCATATACACGATCCCTTACATGATTGCAAGAACTTAATGAAGCAGGTTTTAGTAAATGATTCAGTCCTCATTAGGAGATAGCTAGTGTTATTCCATTTTATGGATGAGGAAACTAAGAATCAGAGAGGCTAAAAGTATGCTCAAGGCCACATAGAGAAATAGCAGAGAAAGGATTTGCATCCTGATCTTTTTGCTTCATTCTTCGTTTTCTTCCACATCATTAACTGTGAAGCTGAAATACTGATTTCCATTTAAAGAAAATCTTATCAATGATTGGGATTACATTCTGGCATTATAATTCCATCATTGCCATTAAATATCTATATTTTGGACAGATTTCTTTTTTTGGTTAATCCTCACCTGAGGATATTTTTCCATTGATTCTTAGAGAGAGTGAAGGGGGAAAGCGAGAGGGAGAGAGGAAGGGTGGAGAGGGAGAGAGAGAGAAAGAGAAACATTGATGTGAGAGAAATACATCAATTGGTTGCCTCCTGCCGCACCCTTACCAGGACCGAGGTCGAACCTGCAACCCACATATGTGCCCTTCACTGGGAATCAAACCCTCAACCCTTGAGTGCCTGGGCCAACACTAACCACTGAGCACACCAGCCAGGGCTGGGCAGATTTCTTAATCTCTGAAGGCCTTGATTTATTTATAAACAATTTTGACTGTATGATTTTTAAAGTCACTTCCAACTTTAAATTTCTACGACTTCAAATATTGAATTAGTTGGAAAAGAGTGCACACAGTTCTGATCATGCATTTACATAATCATTCAGCAAACATTTATTCAGTGCCTACCATGTGCTGGATTCTAGGTTGAGCATTAGAAATGCTGAGAGTACTTGCAGTCTGATCTAGGGAAATAGACATGTAAATAAATAAATGTAAAGTATTACAAACACTTTGATACAATCATAAGGCGTAGTGGGAAGCACAAAGAAAAGAGTGGTTATTTTTACCTTTCGAGGATCAGAAAAGGTTTTATAAAAAAGTAAACCTCAGGCTTAGTTTTTAATAATACACAGATGTTTTCCTGGGTGCGTTAGGGAAAGGGATATTCTGTTCATTTTACATGTACTGAATGCCTACTATATGCCAGGCACAGTGCTAGTCCTTCTTAGTGCATAAGTACTTAGCACACAGTCTTAACCTGGCTTCGCTTCTGGTGACAAATGTCGGTTTAATAGATCACTTCGAGGATGAGCACAACTACATGCCTGTTGCAGGAGCTTGAAGTTTTAAGAGAAAGAGAGGGAGAAGATCGGGCTAGGCACTGCATGCTGTTATGCTGTGCTAAGGCTTGATCTTGTAGGGAAGTTTCTCAGTGTGTGAAGGAAGTGGTGGCCCTTGGACCAATAGCGTCAGCATTCACTTGGCAACTTGTTTGAAATACAATCTTGGACCTACCACAAACCTACTGAATCAGAAACTCAGGGCCCCACAGTCAGTGTTCTATGCCTTTGGGGTGATTCTGGACCACACTGAAATTTCAGTTTCTTGTTAATTGTGGTAAATATGTAAGGATACCACATTTTATTGCACTTCGCTGACATTGCACTTTTTTTTTTTCTTTTTGGCAAAGTAAAGGTGAGACCCGCTGCCGGAAAAAAAGATTATGACTTGCTGAAGGCTCAGATGATGGTTAGCATTTTTTAGCAATAAAGTATTTTTAAATTTAGTTGTGTACAGTTTTTAGACATAATGCTATTGCATACTTAATAGACTATATAGTATAGTGTAAACAACATTTAAATGTACTGGGAAACCAACAAAATTTGTGTGACTGGCTTTATTGTGATGCTGGCTTTATTGCAGAACTAGACATGCAGTATCTCGCAGGTATGCCTGCATAACATTAAAATTGCTATTTTTAAATGTACAGTTTAGTGGCATTGCTAACATTTGAAAGAAACTACTAATGTAGGTAATGAAGAGCTGTTGAAAGAACTTTTAATTAGATTGCTCTGTTACAGTCCGAAAGCAAAAAGACTTCTAAGTGATAAGAGAGGACAGGATCTTGCAGTAGTGGGGGGTCATCATAGCTGACCTGCACTCAGGCAATGACAGTGGAAATATAGAGGAAGAGGAAGGACATCTCAGGGAAGGAAGAGGGGTAGGTAAGAGAGGAAGCCAGATCCTTTTGAGCATGTTGGGTTTGGGTGCCCATAGGACATCAAGTGGAAATATGGCTTAGAAATATAAATTGGAAAGCATTATCATACAGATGGAATTTAAAATAGAGAAATACACTTTATGCGTGAGCATGACATATGTGAGAAGTAGGCTAAGGATAAAACATGGAAAACATAGGAAAGAAATGATTAGACACAAAGGAGACTTTGATATTAGGGAAACTAAGAGAGTTAAGGAGTTTCTCAAAAACAGAGTGATCGGTGTTGCAGTTGTGCTCAGTAAGAAATTAACAAGAGTTCACTGGATCTTGTTAGGACCTTAGCAAGAGCAATTTTACTTAGTGGGTGAGGATCTAAACCAGTGATGGTGAACCTATGACATGCGTGTCAGAGGTGACACTCGAACTCATTTTTTTGGTTGATTTTTCTTTGTTAAATGGCATTTAAATATATAAAATAAATATAAAAAATATAAATCTTTGTTTTACTATGGTTGCAAATATCAAAAAATTTCTATATGTGACACGGCACCAGAGTTAAGTTAGGGTTTTTCAAAATGCTGACACGCCGAGCTCAAAAGGTTCGCCATCACTGATCTAAACCATATTGTAATGGGATGTTGGGAAGTGGGGGTGGCTAATGTATCTTATTCTTTGAGAAATTCAAATGAGGAAAAACAAAAAAGAAAATTAGATTTCTAGTAACGTAGTAACATTGAATGCTACCCACTTTCTTTGCCAGTAATCAAAATTTTGACTTCCTAATTATTTTTTTCCATACTAATTTTTTAAAAATTAGGGAACTGTGATTTTGACTTCTATTTTGTGGCTTTACCTTTAGGTGTGCTGTTTTGTGTGGGTGGTCGAGGTGGATCTGGTGACCCTTTTCGCAGTATTGAATGCTATTCTATCAACAAAAACAGTTGGTTCTTTGGACCAGAAATGAATAGTCGAAGGCGACACGTGGGTGTAATCTCGGTGGAAGGTGGGTTCATTCTTGTCTTAAGTCACATCACATGATCATAAATGCTCTTTTAAACTATTTGAACTTTGATCATTCTATAAGAAAATTTCTAAATGATAAAATATGTTTTAATATATTTTGGTGGTATTTACTTGCTTTATGCCCATTGATGCTCAGTGTACAATCTCTTGCATATAATTGCTTTACAGGAGATGAGTATCCAGGAGAAAGGGGGTTAAAATAAACTGTTGTGAATTATATTTGCAAGAGAATCAAACTAAAGAAAAATGTTTCTTGAACCCAAATAATAAACACATACCAGCTTTTTTCTATACCCATCTAATTATTATTGAAATTAGATTTTTTTTTTACTGGTTACTGAAAATGATTAATTGTAGAAAACCATGGATAAATTGTTAGATTTTTAAAAAATCACTTTTATTCTGATTATAAGCATGTAAATTTTTTTAGAAAATATGAAAACATTTTAATAAGAATCATCTGTAACTCAAACACCCCAAAACTATCACAGTTAACATTTTGATATATAATCTTTCCAATTTTTTGTGTACTTTTATTTCATTTAGAAAAAGTTTGATCATATTGTATTGTTTTATATTTTCTTTATGTAACATAAAAGCATTTTTTCATTTTATAAAACATTCTTTAAAAGCATGATTTCATCTACTAAATAATAAAAAGTTGGGAAACCTGAGGGATAGTGTTTGAGCATTTAAATAACTTCATGTGGAACAGCACATTCCAGGCATTTTATTAAGTAGAAGCTCACATTTATTTCCATTTAACTACAAAAGTGACATTGACCATAATGTTGAACAGAAGAATACTTGTGGAAAATTATTATTCTCTTCTATTATATGTTGATTATACATGTAAATAACTGTCAGTTTATTTGGAATCAAATGAAAATACTTCTCTGTCTGGCAGGTAAAGTGTATGCTGTGGGTGGACATGATGGAAATGAGCATTTAGGTAGCATGGAGATGTTTGACCCTCTCAATAATAAATGGATGATGAAGGCATCAATGAACACAAAGAGGTAGGTCAGCACAGTTGGTTGTCACAACTTGGGTTGGGGGCAGGGAGGTTGGGGGAGTTGCTGCTGGCATCTTGTTGGGAGAGGCCAACGATGCTGCTAAAGATCCTGTAAATGCACAGGAACGTCTCCCACAACACAGATTATCTGGCCCCAAAAGCCAGGGGTGCTGAGGCAGAGAAGACCTGCTGTGTGCTTATCACCCAAATCCCGTAATGTTGACATCTTAAACCATCACAGGGCAGTGATTGGAACCAGGAAATGAACATCAGTACAAAACTGTTCACTAATCTGTAGGCCCTATTCAACTTTTGCCTGTTTTTTCACATATTTTTGTGCTTCTAATGGTTTTTCTTTTCTAATTGTATTGGTTAATAATCTAATACATTGTGAATAGAAACAGAGATAGGTGTTTTTGCCTTGTTTCTGATCTTAATGGAAATGTCCTGGTGTTTCCCTATTAGGAGAATGGTTTTAGGACTAAGCTATATGTATTTTAACATGATAAAATACCCCACAATTTCTATTCACTATTTTTAATCATTATAAGTATTAATAGTTAAAATCTTCATCTATAGTAAATTAAAATATATGTTGATAAGTGGATCACTTTAAAGGGGAGGAAGATTTTTTAGTAACATGACTTAGTAAATGTTGACTAGCCCATTCAGAATTTTTTAAAAGATTCGAAAACCAAATTTTTAGATATTCTAAAGTGGAAGTATAGCTAATATGTGACAAAATCAGGATTCAAAAATGTAGTAGACCAAACATACTCTAGATATAGAGGCAAACCTTAAAAATATTAAAATTAGAGTTATAGGTTAAACCTGCTTGACGTGTTTTAAAAAAATCAATTACACCAGTACAACATAGTGGGAAGTCAGGTTTGTGATTTTGTTTCATATGGAAAAAGTACCTGAACCAATCTAAAAGAACAGCTCAAAAAAAAAAGGGGTGGGGGGAGAAAGGAAAAAAGCAAATATAATATAGTTTCCTACATTAAGAGAATTGAAGCCTTTGGATCAATGGAGATTGTATATAGTTGTACTGTTCTTTATGCTGATTTGTCCATATCTATAGCTGTGGTTTCAAAAAGTAGGCTATGTAGTATCAGTTGGGGTGTGGGAATACAAAATGAGACTCTATTATTTTAATTTAATAATTTTAAATTTATTTTGAGTGGATGTTCTATAGTGAACATCATCTGTAGAGTAATATATGTTTTTACTTTGAAAATAATTATGGTATACTAGAGGCCCGGTGCACGAAATTTGTGCACGGGTAGGGTCCCTAGGCTTGGCCTGCGATCAGGGCCCATCTTCCCCAGCTGCCGGCCGCCGGCCCCGCCCCCTGCCACTATTGCAGGTTGCCCTCTGTGTGTGGGGCGACTGGCAGGGTGATCAGGGTCCCACTTGCTCACACCCACCTTGGTCTGGCACCACCCACATCCGCCGCCACTCCCCCACCACCCCCCAGTTCCCTGTTCCCTATATGGCAATCGGAGACTGTTGGAAGGGGGGGGGGGGGGACTGAGAGGTTGGTTGGCAGGCCCTGATCAGGCGATCAGGGCCTGTGGGCTGGGGACAGCTCCTGCGTTGGGCATCTGCCCCCTGGTGGTCAGTGTATGTCATAGCA
>NW_005871060.1:8055128-8059054 GCF_000147115.1 Myotis lucifugus | reverse complement strand
CCATTTGCCGATCGCCTCAGGCAAGGGCTGGACTAGCGCCTCCCCAGAGGACTGAAGTTTTCCCACAGCTGATTTCCACAGCCAGTCGGCCTGGTGGTCAAATCCCTCTAGTGTTAACTACAACAATTAAGGCTTGGCTAGAACAAGACTGCGCACAGAGACCACAAGGGGGTGCACCAAGAAAGCATAAAAGATGCGGAGACAAAAAAACATGACAGAAATGGAGGATATGGAGTTAAGAATCGCAATTTTGAGGGCTTGCCATAAATTTGTGCAGAGCCTCACGAAAACTAATGAGACCCTCGATGCTACGATAAAGAAATTAGAAAGTAAGCATACACGGACTGAAATAAAGAATATTATACCCAATAGCAGACCAGAGGAGCACAAGAATCAAACCAAAGATTCGACAAAAAACACCCAATTGGAAAAGCAAAATGAAAAAAGAATCCAAAAGTGTGAAGATAGTGTAAGGAGCCTCTGGGACAGCTATAAGCGGACTAATATCAGAGTCATTGGAGTGCCAGAAGATGAGAGACAGCAAGATATTGAAAACCTATTTCAAGAAATAATGGCAGAAAACTTCCCCCACCTGGAGAAAGAAATGGACTTACAGGTCCAAGAAGCGCAGAGAACCCCAAACAAAAGGAATCCAAAGAGGACCACACCAAGACACATCATCATTAAAATGCCAAGAGCAAAAGACAAAGAGAAAATCTTAAAAGCAGCAAGAGAAAGAGGCTCAATTACCTACAAGGGAATACCCATACGACTGTCAGCTTTCTCAACAGAAACTTTGCAGGCCAGAAGGGAATGGCAAGAAATATTCAAAGTGCTGAATACCAAGAACCTACAACCAAGATTACTTTATCCAGCAAAGCTATCATTCAGAATTGAAGGTCAGATAAAGAGCTTCACAGATAAGGAAAAACTAAAGGAGTTCATCACCGCCAAACCAGTATTATATGAAATGCTGAAAGGTATCCTTTAAGAAGAGGAAGAAGAAGAAAAAGGTAAAGATACAAATTATGAACAACAAATATGCATCTATCAACAAATGAATCTAAGAATCAAGTGAATAAATAACCTGATGTACAGAATGAACTGGTGACTATAATGAATCAGGAACATAGAAAGGGAATGGACTGACTATTCTTGGGGGAAAAGGGGTGTGGGAGATGCGGGAAGTGACTGGACAAAAATCATGCACCTATGGATGAACTCAGTGGGTGGGGAGTGAGGGTGGAGGGTGGGGTGGGAGCTGGAAGGACGGGAGTTATGGGGGGGAAAAAGAGGAACAAATGTAATAATCTGAACAATAAAGATTTAAAAAAAAAAAAAGAGAATATCTAGATATTTAAAGAGATGTATGGTGCTTTAGAAGGAAGGAATGAATATTTATTTATAGATCAATATAATAGTAATGGAGCATACTATATATAATACCTCCCAGTGACTGGAATTATGTATGTATATGTCAGAAAAGTAACATATTTTTACAGCTTGAATTGGATTACTTATTCTTTTTCTTTTTTAAATTTAAAATTCAGCAAACAGGGTGAGGATTTCAAAAACAGCTTAACACTGTATATAAACCTAGATACTACAGTAATTCTGCCTCTTTGTTTCAGAGTGAAAATGGGATAAAGGAAAGAAAAAGGGCTATCCGAATAAGTATTCAACAGACAAAACCTAACTTCAGACATATGGCTTGTATAATTTGTAAACTGTACCAGCATTTGCTTTTTACCAAAACAAGAAATTTTAAGTTAAATTGCACATGGGATACATTGCCAACTAATTTTCTATTACCTATCAATTTAACATGAAGTGTTTTTAACTGAATATTTTTCATGTGTTATAAGTATAAAAGATAGATGGAACTGTTAAAGAGTTATTTTTAAAGGAGATTTTTAGCCTTTTTCTTCTCATGAGGAGAAAGAATTCTAGGGAAGAAAGCTGACCTTAAAATACGCTATTATCTCCCACTTGTCTACAAGTGGCATTTTAATACTTTAAGGGTTTCATTTATGCTATGTGCTAACTACAAATAATATTTAAATTGTAGTGCATTAATTAAAATAAGGGAGTTGGCTAGTTTTTAGCCAAGAATTGAGTGAAACTTCTCTAGCATGATAGCAGTTGAATTTCTTTAATCTTTTAAAATATGCCCTGAGCACTTTACAATAGCTATCCAACTATAAAAATAATAGAACTGCAGTTATTTTGTCATATTATTTGCTAACAATTTGTATTCCCCCAAATCATTTTTTCAGTGTGCATTTCAAGATCATAGTCACATATAAAATATCTGGGTTTCTTTACTTTTCCCCTCTTCTTTTTCGTCTTTCCACTAACATGGACACTGGTATTGGTTTAACCTGTGGTTTTATTGAAACTCTTCATCCTAACAGAGCATATCCAGAGGTTGATTTATTTATTCAACAAACACCAGTTAAGTGACCATTGTAAGACATACCAAGTGCTGAAGATACAGCAGTAAATAAGGCAGCCAAAGGCCCCACTTCCATAGAGCTTACACTCTAGAAGGGAAAATACTACAAATAAAGACATGATTACAAGGGTAGTAGTAATGTGAGCACAGGAAAAGTAAAGGGTGCTGGAGAATGGAAAAGATCTTAATGAAGTCCCATTTAACCTAAGGTCTGAAGGGATAGAATAATTTAGCCTAGTTTAAGTGGTGGTGGGTGGAAAGAGATGAAGAATCTTCGAAAATTTAGAGGTGAAGTAGCGCAGAGAGCATGAAAGGTGTCAAGTATGGGTGAGAGATCAAAGGGATAGTGTCAAGAAATAAGGCTGAAACAGTAGGCAAAGAAAGGGCCTTTCAGGTTTGCCAAAATTTACTTTATCTAGGCTTTGAAATACACACACACACACACACACACACACACACACACACACACGTACACGTGCACAAACGCGATTTTTAATAGCAAGGGAACAATAGAATCACATTTTTCATCTCTAAGATCCCCTGCATATGAAATGGAGAAGGAATTTGAGAAGGACCAGAGTGAAAGTGAAAATAGTCTGGGAGACCAAAAGGATTATTGTAATGTTTCAGCCAAGAAATAATGGTGGCTGGGACTTAGGTAGTAGAAGGTGGAATAGAGGAAAGAAAACATATTTGAGAGATAGTTCAGAAGTATACTGTCAACAAGATTTAATGATGAATTAGGCTTGGGAGCTAGAAAGAAGACTAAGGCAGAGGAAAGAATGGTTCCTGCTTAAGCATCTGATATGTATAGTGATGTGATTTTCTGCATTAGGCAAAACAAGATAGTGAACAGAATGAAATTTTTGTTTGTCTTGTGATAGGCCTGTTAGTTTTCAATTTCTGTGTATTACAAACTTAGCCATACAAAACAACACTCATTTATTGGCTCACAGTTCCATGGGTCAGATATCCAGCAGGTTTGACTGGGTTTTCCACTTAGGGTCTTATGAGGCCAAAATCAAGGTATAGGCAGGGCTAGGCTCTTATCTGGAGGCTCTGGGGGAGAAACTGTTTCCAAGGTCACTTAGGTTATTATTATTTTTTTTTTTTTGTCACTTAGGTTATTGATAGAATTCTGTTCCTTGTGATTGTAGGACTGACTTTCTCATTTTTACTGGCCATTGGCCAGGGCTTACCCTCAGCTCCTAGAGACCACTCTCAGGTTTTTTCCAAGTGTTCCCCTCTATTGTCAAACAAGCAGTGACATACAGAATTGCCCTCATTCTTTAACTTTCTGACTTGTATTCTGCTACCAGCTGTATTTTATAAGTCATTGCTTTATACTCAAAAGAGTTTAATATGACAAAATGAATGACTACATTATTCTTAAGAATTCTTTCCTTCAATACTCTTTTGGTAAACTTAGAGTTAGAAACTCAGTAGAACAGCTGCTCTCACCAGTAACAAT
>NW_005871060.1:8038707-8055028 GCF_000147115.1 Myotis lucifugus | reverse complement strand
TAAGCACTGTTTTTACTCCTGTCTCAGATGGTACAGATGAAGAAGCAAGGTGGTAGAGATTATAGATACACTAATTTATCCAAAGTAATTTATCCAAGTCTGTGACATAATAGTTTGATTGCTGCAATGTGTTTTTAAAGAAGTTTATGTAATCTTTTTATTTTTTTAAAATATGTTTTTATTGATTTCAGAGAGGAAGGGAGAGGGAGAGAGAGAAACATCAATTATGAGAGAGAATCATCAATCTGCTGCCTCCTGCACAGCCCCTACTGGGGTTCTAGCCCATAACCCAGGCATGTGCCCTGACCAGAAATCGATCCCATGGCCTTTTGGTTCATGGGTTGATGCTCAACCACTGAGCTGCACTGGCCAGGCTATGTAATCTTTTTCTGATCATCGTTACTATGAATTAGTTGTTTTTTAAAAATATATTTTTATTGATTTCAGAGAGGAAGGGAGAGAGAAAGTGAGATAGAAATATCAACAATGAGAGAGAATCATCAACTGGCTGCCTTCTGCACACCCCCTACTAGGGATCGAGTCCGCAACCTGGGCATATACCCCGACTGGAATCGAACCCTGGCCTTCTGGTTTATAGGTCATTGCTCAACTACCTGAGCCACACATACCAGGCTGCGAATTAGTTTTTAACATAGGCTAAGTCTCTTACTTTCCAAAAAGAGAAATAAATGCCCTACATAAGTAAAGCAATGTGATAAAAAGGATGTAATATAAAAGTTGATGTCTTTTAAGTGTGATATAATGAAACCCTGCAACAAAATGTGCTCTGCTGATTATATTAATTTAATCATTGACTCCTTTGACTTCTTACCTTCATAGTAAACCATTTGTCAGTTCATCAACCTCTCAATGCAACTGTGTTTTACTTATTGAATGTTTTGGACTTCATTTAATGTATTTTGTTGGGTTTTAACTTTATTACTTCATATGAGTTTAAAGTAATCCATGTAGGCTGTGCATTATAAAACTCCAGAGGGCACTGCTCACATAGACTTGCAACCCTGTAGCCATCTATTGAGAAGCTTCGATAAATCTAAATATAATTGGGTGGGGGGTGCAACACATTGAAGTTTAACATGATGAATGACTTGTATTAGCACAATTTTTCTTTTATTTGCTACCTGTTTTCTGAAAACAAACCCAGAGGCTAAAATTTGTTTTATTGTCTTTGCAGGCGAGGAATTGCCTTAGCCTCCTTAGGAGGCCCAATTTATGCAATTGGAGGGCTAGATGACAACACTTGCTTCAACTACGTGGAGAGATATGACATAGAATGTGATCAATGGAGTACAGTGGCACCAATGATTACTCCCCGTGGAGGAGTTGGCTCTGTGGCTCTAGTAGTAAGTTATATGGCAACTTGCTCATTGGACTGCATTGCATCATATCCCTAACCAAATAAGGAATGATCTGGGATATTCATATCTTCAGTATGCACATATTGATCATACACCATATTATTTCATGAAATGCTGCTTTCTTTCAAGATTCTGATTTACCATTAGGATAATGTATAAATCAGTTAGAAAACTAATGTGATATGTTTTTTATTTTCTCTTTACGTAGAACCATGTTTATGCAGTAGGTGGCAATGACGGAGTAGCTTCTCTATCTAGTGTGGAGAGGTATGATCCACATCTGGATAAGTGGATAGAACTTAAAGAGATGGGTCAACGAAGAGCAGGCAATGGAGTCAGTGATCTCCATGGTTGTTTATATGTTGTTGGTGAGTGGATAGTATTTCTCTGGTCTAATTTATTACAGGCTATACAATAATCTTGTGTGTGTGTGTGTGTGTGTATGTATAATATGCAAATAAACTGGGCAGCAGAACAACCAGTCACTATGATGCACACTGACCACCAGGGGGCAAATGCTCAACACAGGACTGCCCCCAGCCTTCAGACCCCGCACCCGATGGGAGCCAGCAGGCCAACCTCTCAGTCCCTCCCCTTGGCTGGCAGGCTCCAATCATCTGATGGGGAATGGGGAACCAGGGGTGGGTGGCGGTGGATGTGGGCAGCGCCAGGCCAAGGCGGGTGCAAGCGAGTGGGGCCCTGATCGCCCCACACACAGAGGGCAACTGGCATCAGCGGCAGGAGGCAGGGCCAGCTGCCAGCAGCAGGGGAAAATGGGCCCTGATCGCAGGCCAGGCCTAAGGACCCTACCCATGCACAAATTTCATGCGCCAGGCCTCGTGTGTGTGTGTGTGTGTGTGTGTGTGTGTGTGTGTGTGTGAGAGAGAATATATATCTGATATGCAAAGTGTCCCCTCGGGAGTTTGACTGGGAGACTGGGAGTTCAATCACTCGCTATGATGTGTGCTGACCACCAGGGGGTGGCACGGAACAAAGGAAGGCCCCCGCCAGCAGCTGGAAGGCCCCGATTGGCTCTGATTGCCAGCCAGGCCTAGGGACCCTATCCATGCATGAATTTCATGAACTGGGCGTCTAGTAGTGTTATAAAACAACATAACACAAATTATTTGCATTTAGGTTCAAGTGGAATCAGTCCTAAGGTTTACTTTTGAATTCTTAGGGTTCACATTCATGCTTTGTTGTCTACATCTTCCTCGTTCATGTTTAAAACTTCTAACTTAATATTTTTACTAGGAGTAGCAAGTATATCTAAAGTAAGAAGTTACATTTAAATAAGATATATATTTTTTTCATCTAATGACACAAATTGAATGAATGTGCTTTGCAAAAATCTTTAAAGATCTAAGACATGTTTTCTCATCCCAAGGGAATTATGTTGACTAAGCAAACCAATAGTTATTTCATATGCATAATAGGTATTGGCTTCTTCTTAATTGCTTTTTGACTTACTGAATTGTAGAGTTGGAAGGAACCACAGGACAGTGCTTTCTCAAACTTTAATATGCATGTGAATAGTATGGAGATATTGTTAGACTGCAAAGGAGGGGCCCAGATTCTGTATTTCTGACAGTTCCCAAGTGATAATTGATGCTACTTCTGGTCTACTCCCTTCCAGTACTAAGGTTTTAAAGGGCCAAGAGATGGGAGTAATAATGCCTATCTTTTAGAATTCTTTTTAAGAATTAGAGGCAATATATATTAAACATCTCAAATCTGGTACTTTGTAGTTACCCAATAAATAGGTGGCTATATTAGGATTAGTAAACCCTTCCTCTACAGAGGAAGAAAAGAGTTCAGAGAGCTAGTCACTGCATGCATCATTGCATCCTCTTTTCCTCTGCTTTGAAATTTTTATTTTAAAATATATATTTTTATTTATTTCAGAGAGGAAGGAAGAGGGAGAGAGAGATAGAAACATCATTGCTGAGAGCAAACAATTGATCTGCCTCCTGCATGCCCCCCTACTGGGGATGGAGCCCGCAACCCGGGCATGTATCCTCACTAGGAATCAAACCCAGGACCTCTTGGTCCAAGGGTCAATGCTCAATCCACTGAGATACACCAGTTGGGCGAGACACATTTATTTTTAAGGAAAGAGCACTGTTAAAATAACAGTCTTCGTCTAACCCTCAGAAACATTATAAGTAATATTGTCAGAATGATCTGTAGCAAACATGCCAAACTCAAAAGCTAACACAGGCCAAATAAATGAGGCATGCGGCCCGTGGGTTGTGAGTTTGACATGCTTGACCTAGAGTATGTAGCATGAAGATGTAGTTTGGGCAAAAACTGGTAAGAATTCATTCATAGTTTACCATCTCTAATTATTATGGCAATTATGGTATTAAGTAGTTGGAAAACTTTAACTTATATCTAAATGAGTCAAATGACTTAGTATAGTTTATTCTCTTCTCAAGCCCTGTTACTATTCAAAATATAATGCACATGTGTACACACAGAAGGGAATCCCGGTGCTGTCTTGCTTGCCCCTAGGAAGCTAAGGGAAAATTATATAAATGTATGTGTTTTTTTGCTTTTATGTTCTCTGCTTAGATACAGGGACTCCAGTTTTTCTTACTTTAAGATTTTCAATCCTAGTATTAAGGTAAAATACAATTTCATTTATCATGAATTATAGAAAATATGTCTTAACAGAAGTTGGGAGTGGTAATAGATTTTGAGATGAATTTTTTTCTGATTTTCTCTGTTTCCTAAAATGTTTTTAAAAGATTTGTTTTGTAGAAGCTATTGAATTAAGACTTAGCAGTAATTTCTATGAAATTTAATGCTTTTAAAATTTTTTCCTTCATATAGGTGGTTTTGATGATAATTCTCCTCTGAGTTCGGTTGAGCGGTATGACCCTCGAAGCAACAAGTGGGATTATGTAGCAGCACTTACCACTCCCAGGGGTGGAGTGGGGATCGCAACAGTGATGGGCAAAATCTTTGCAGTTGGTGGTCATAATGGCAATGCATACTTAAATACAGTGGAAGCATTTGATCCAGTGCTGAATAGGTAACTTTGTTTTCTCTACACTTTAATGGGATCTTCCAGTAACTGATTACTTCATGGTGCTAAAATGCTGCCACATGGGGTTAATATAAAGCATTTGGGATATCTTGTCTCCCTTAGGAAGCTTGGTGTCTTTCAAAACCAGTCCCATGATAGGCAGTTTTGAATAAAGTAAATCATGCTTTCTTTTAAGATAACATTCTTTCGCCCTAACCAGTTTGGCTCCGTGGATAGAGCATTGACCTGCGGACTGAAGGATCCCAGGTTCAGTTCTAGTCAAGGGAACATGCCTGGGTTGTGGGCTCGATCCCAAGTGGGGGGCGCGCAGGAGGCAGCCAATCAATGATTCTCTGTCATCATTGATGCTTCTATCTCTCTCTCTTTCTTTCTTCCTCTCTAAAATCAATAAAAATGTATTTTTTTAAAAAAAAATAACATTCTTTCTCCTCTCTCATTTCAGGTGGGAGCTTGTTGGATCTGTGTCTCATTGCAGAGCTGGAGCAGGTGTAGCTGTGTGTGCTTGTTTAACTAGCCAAATTCGAGATGTAGGTCATGGATCCAATAATGATCCAATAATGTGGTTGACTGCATGTGATTTGAGTTCCAGTCATCAGCAATTTCATCATATCTGATAGTCAGGAAAAATGACCAGGATTTTGTATGACCCTCTTTGAATAGTTTTAACTACTGCTAGAGTCTTAATGAAATGTAAACTGTTGTATTGTGACGAAGTGCAACTTTTGGGATAGTAGCTAAAGAATTATTAGTAATAACGTTAAATTTGATACTTCCCACTCTAGCAAATAATTGAGCAGGGAAGAAAGACATTCTAACCTGAAACCATACCTTCCCTGAAAAATGTTTAAAGTAGTGCCAAATGTTGAAATCCCTATTTAAAAAAGTGTGGACAAATCAAAATGTAAGTCATTTGCTGAGTTTTACTTTTTTTTTTTTTTTTTGGCCTAAAGGTATTAACCTTAGGCAGTGGGCTTTTCCTAGAGGGGAGATTAGACTCTGTTCATCAACACCAGGACATCAGGACACGGAAGAGACCTTTTTTTTTTTTAATTCTTTATTAGTTAAGATATTACAAATGTGTCCTTATCCCCCCATTAACTCCCCCCCACACACACTCATGTTCTCATCCCCCTGTTGTCCATGTCCCTTGGTTTGGCTTATATGCATGCATACAAGTCCTGGAAGAGACCTTTTGAAGAGCAGTTCTACTCGGTGCTGATGAATTTATGCCTTGCTTTTTTCTGGGTGTTGATTCCTCAATTTTTTTGAATATTTACAGAAGTAGAAACAAATGTTTGATCTCTGCATGCCACTTGGCTCAAAGCTTATAGGAGTATTGTAAGATCTTAATTTCAGTTTGAATTGTTAGGACACCAAAGACCTAGTGAATTGATTCCATCTGAATGAATGTATACTTTTATTTTTTCATCTCATACAAAAAAAGAAATTTCTTCATAATAAGCAAAAATTGAACCAGAGTAAATACTAGAGGAAGGCTTTTGAGTTGATGTTATTCTAGTGCCCAGTCAATAACCTTAAGAAAGAATGGCACCGCTATGTGACTCCCCAATGAGGGAGCCTGAGAATATGTTCAACACTCTTTTTTGATTTAATCATTTGATTTTGAACTTTCTATTTTGCTATTTGCCACCATCCTGGTGTTTGTAACTGTACAGAATCTGGATTAATTTATTATCAGAAAATGAATGCATTTTTATATATATCCTATATAGACAGTAGTTAACTGATTAGTTCAAGTCCATCATTACCAATAAAAGATATTGTTGGTTAAAAACAGAGAAAGATTGAAACTACATTTTTTTTCTGTTTTATTTAATCCCCTTCGGTATATTTATTTAACTTTAATTGGAAATATTTCTGTACATTAATTTGAGCCAGGATATTCTTACACCTACTAATTTAACAGGTCTTCATGGTTTAAACCAGAATTGTAAAATGGCCTATTCATTATATGTATATACTTTTATAAATATATATGAGGAATATTTTTTATTTGAATGCAATTTGGTACTTTTCTTCTAGGATCTCCTAAAGTCATGCCTTAGAATTCAGTATAATTCACTGCTGATCAGTCATCTGGTTCACAAGGAAGCAGGACAGTAAGAACCCTAACCTCATCTAGCCAGCCCTGAAGTTCATTGCCTAGTAGCTCTGTCGGTCCTCATTAAAAGGCAACCTGGCCCTAGCTGGTTAGAGTGTCCGCCTGCAGACCAAAGGGTCACGGGTTCAATTCCTGGTCAAGGGCACATATCTGGGTTATGGGTTTGCTCCCCAGCCCTGGTTGATGTGTCTCTCTCACTTTGATGCTTCTCTCTCTCTCTACCCTCCCCCCTCCCCCATCCTTTTTACTCTCTCTGAAAAATCAATGGAAAAATGTCTTTGGGTGAAGATTTTAAAAAAATGGCAACCTGGGCTTGTCAGTGCAGTAGATCAAAAAGCCACATAACAAAGCCATTGCCTATTGGGTATAATGAACGCCCCCCCCCCCCAAAAAAAAGAAAAAATTGTAAGAGGACACAGGCTAGCAGAAGAAGTCTTTCATGAAGCAGATTTAAAAGTTCCCAAATTATTCTGTTTTTTCCTATCAGTCTATGGGCAAGTTCACATGTCATTGCTGGATCTGAACCAGTGTTCTCTTATACAACTACTAGAGGCCCGGTGCACGAATTCGTGCACGGGTGGGGTTCCTCGGCCAGGCAGCTGGCGATCAGGGCCGTCTTGCCCAGTCAGGATCGCCAGGTGGCCAGGGAGAGGGACCGTGGGAGGTTGGCCAGCCTGGGCCATAGGAGGTTGGCTGTGGGAGCACACTGACCACCAGGGAGCAGCTCCTGCATTGAGCTTCTGCCCCCTGATGTTCAGTGCATATCATAGTGACCGGTCATAACGGTCACTTAAGCTTTTATATATAGAGATAACCATATTTCATTCAGTCCCCCAAATGTTGAACTCTACAGCACTTACTATCTCAAAACCTGACTTCCACAGCATTTCTCATATAATGGTGTTCTTGTAGTTCTTGTAGTTGGTTTTGTGGATTGTCTAGCTATGGTTACTGGTATGTTGGTTTTGTTTATTTTGTGGTGAAGGGGATTTGATCTTATTCCTAAGATTATTTCAAATGTTTTTTTCTCGAACAATTCTACCTTTGTCATATGTTTAGAGAATAAGGAACACAAAGATGTTACATTTCCAATTCTGTTTTTTATTAAACAGTAGTCACCTAACATACTAAGTTGGTACCCCAGCTAACCATAAAATATGAACTATTCATGAGAGAAGTCAGGTGAAGTGCGGGGGACATGTGGCTGTCTGTTCCATTGTGTGTGGCAGTCAGCATAGCCTTGAAGGACCTGACCATTGTACGAAAAAATAAATAGTGGAATCAACATACACAGTCTCTTTAATTAAACACAAATCTTTGAGATATGAAGTGAGGACCAGGCTGAAGGAATCATGGAGTTGAAAGATGATTATATTCATAGGTATAAAGAGATGAAATATTCAAAGGTGACTCCTTAATTATGAGGCCTGTTACTTTAACCTCAGATGTTAATAGCGCCTACCAAAAAGTGATATAAAATAGAGCTAAATTTTGAAATTGTAAATGGAAAACAGTGAAAATTTGCATATTATTTCTTCAAGATATGTTTCTAGTCATTAAAACCACTGCTTTACTATATTGCACTGCCACTTTAAGAACAAATTACTTGATATTGTTTTTGACTAAATTCACTCTATTCTGTGTAACTATTTTTTAAATGTTTGAATAAATTTTGTATTCCCTCTAAGGAGTATTATTCATTGTTTTAGTTCCCAAATGTATTTTGAACGTAAAATGCTGTTAAATGCTTAGTAAAGAGATGGTTGAAGCTGCATAAACTACTTTTACAAATGGTAAATGTGAAAATTTTTTTTTGTTCTTTTGTTTGCTATTTGTTATATGGTAGAGAATGCATTTAGAATCTAATTCATGTATTATCAGTTAAGAATGTTTTCTGTGATTTCTCATCAGACTTTTAAATAATTATTATTGGGATGTCACTGGCTCTGTCTCTTTTTTCCCCCTTTATGTGGAGTTGTGAGTGGCAATAAAACTTATAAGCTCTGGCCAGTGTGGCTCAGTGTTAAGAGTGCCGGTCCATGTACAAAAGGGTCTTGGGTTCGATTTCCAGTCAAGGGCCCATACTTGGGTTTCAGGTTCAATCCTCGGCCCCGGTCATGGTGAATGCAAGAGACAACCAATCGATATGTCTCTCACATCGATATCTATCTCTCTCTGTCTCTTTATCTCTCCCCCACCCTCACTCCCTTCCATTCTCTCTAAAAATCAATAGAAAAAAATATCCTTGGGTGAGGATTAACAGAAAAAAACCTTCAATTTAGTATTTTCTTAAAACCATATAAAAATTTGTGTGGCAATACTCCAGAGCAAATAAAAATAATAAATTATATACACTATAAAGTAGTGAGATAAAACAGTTGGAGTCATATCAGTGTTATTTATGGATTAAATATATTGCATGTATCTATTATGAATATAACTTTCTATAAGGTCGATATAACTTTGCTTCTCATTGTTTGATTCCTTTTATAGAATCTTATAAAAAACTAGAGGCCCAGTACACAAAATTTGTGCACTGGGGGGTGGAGGTCCCTCAGCCCAGCCTGCACCCCCTCAGGGGAATGTCCACCTGCTGGCTTAGGTCTAATCCCCCTCAGGCCTAGGCCAGCAGTCAGACATCCCTCTTGCAGTCCAGGGCTCTCGCAGTCCAGGACCCACCGCTCCTTACCACCTGCCTGCAGCGGAGGTGGGAGAGGCTCCCGCCACCGCCGCTGCGCTCGCCAGCTGGAGCCTGGCTTCTGGTTAAGCAGTGCTCCCCCTGTGGGAGTGCACTGACCACCAGGGGGTAGCTCCCGTGTTGAGCGTCTGCCCCCTGGTGGTTAGTGTGTGTCATAGCGATTGGTCATTCCGCCGTCCAGTCAATTTGCATATTAGGGTTTTACTACATAGGATGGTGTAATTATTCTCCATCTCTCAAATACAAATCAATTTAGTAGGTTGGCTGTAATATTTTTCTCATAAAAAGGACCTCTCTGTTTAACTGAAAATAGGAAGATTTTTGTTACCCTTAGAAAAGTTTAAGGTAACTGATGTAAGTGGTTTCACTAACCCTAATGACTGATTAAGCAATTCTCTCCACAGTTGCAGACTTGTACTATATAGAAATGAGATTCTTTATGTATTAAGATAATGTTGCCCTTCTGACTAGTAACCTTGTGAAGCTATAATTTTGTTGCTTTGTTTTGTTTTGTTTTTTAGCTATGTGCCATTGCTAAAAACTTTTCTGAAACTCCTCTTTGAAAAAATAGCCTGAAGAGTCCATTCGTAAGTCATCTAAGAGAACTGGTCTCATGATAGTCCTATGTTAATTTTGAGCAGGGTTTTAACTTGATTATTGCTATGTGTACTTTATTTATCAGACTTGGTTCAAAATATTTTATGCTTATCACAGGTGAAATCTATCCTCAAAGAATGTTTTCCTCCCCTGGGAAAAATTATCTTTTTAAACAGTTTTAGTGGAAGATTACTAAAATTACCCTGAGCGATAGAAACTTCAAAGAAGGAAGTATATAGCTTCTTTGAGGGGAAACCTTATTTGAATGTAAAAATTCTGGTGGTTTTTGTTGAGTGTCTTAGTGATTTTTTAACAAATCACTGTACCATTATCTTAATGGTTGAGCCTAAATTCACTCTACTTGAACAAATCTTTAGAATATAAGGGATTACTAAAAATAAAAGAAGAATATGAGATTTCTTACACTTAAATAATAGTCATGGGAAGTATTAATAAGTATAATTTTTAAGTGTGTAGTCTGTACCAGTCTCTTTATAATGTTTTAAATATTATAACGTTACTTAATCTCACAATAATTCAATTTATGGCTAAAAATATGTTTTTAGTGATTTTTAGAGAGAGGGATAGAAAGATAGAAACATTGATGAGAGAGATTCAGCTGTCTCCTGCACGCCCCCTACTGGGGGGTCAAGACCACAACCCAGGTATGTGCTCTGACTGGGAATTGAACCGGTGACCTCTTGGTTCCTAGGTCGATGCTCAACCACTGAGCCATACCAGCCGAGGACCAACTACCCCTTTTTTCACAATGTAGTATATATATACATTTAAGGGAAGATGACTTTCTTTTTCACAGTTTCTTTGTTTTCACAGTTTCTTCTTAGCAGTATAAAAGTATTTCTGGTCACTGTATTCTTTTTTTGGTCACTTTTATTGAGATGTTAGTGATATATAACATTATATTAGTTTCAGGTATATTGTGAAGTGATCACAGCAATAAGTCTAATTAAACCTCCATCACCACCCATAGCAACCTTCAAACATATAATGTATTATTAACTAGTCCCAGTGCTGTACATTTTACTTCTTTCACCCATTTCACCCCCTCCCTACATCTGCCTCTGGTAGCCACTGTCATTGTCTTTCTATATGTATATTTGGTACATATATAAAAATACATGCAACATGGAAGTTATCAAGTATACTAAAAAACCCCTATATACCCATTCCCTAAGTGAGAGAACATTTCTTTTAGGATTGACACTACATTAAGTGTTCCTTCTCAATTCCAATTCCCAGCCTACCCTTCTCCCTGAGAGGTAAATATCCCGAATCAATCATTCCTTTGCATTTTCCTTTTGTTTTTGTACATATATCCCTACGCAGCCTAATGTTTACTTTTGTTGGTGAGCTTTTTAAAAGATAGTATACCGTTATATAGTCTTATATAATCTGATCTTTTCATTCAACAAATTCACTTTTGTAACCCCCATCCCTCAATTGTATTAGTCTCTCTTTATTCTTTGGAAATCTCTCCCAGTTAACTACTTCCATTTGTAGGTGATGGAATGTCCAAAGAATCCACTTCGAATGTTGGCTCCGCTTGGAGCATGGTCTTTTCCTTCACTTCAACCCAGAATTCAGACTTTTGGTCCTTGTTTTTTTATATTCCAGTCCCAGCAGTAGTTTTCTTTTTTTCTTTTTTTAAAAAAAATATATTTCTTTATTGATTTGAGAGAGAAAGGGAGAAAGAGAGACAGAAACAGCATTGATCGGCTGCCTCCTGCACACCCCCCACTGGGGATCGAGCCCGCAACCCAGGCATGTGCCCTTGGCCGGAATCAAACCTGGGATCCCTCAGTCCTCAGGCTGACGCTTTATCCACTGAGCCAAGCCGGCCAGGGCCCAGCAGTAGTTTGCATTGTAGAAGTTATCTGAAGACTGTCTTATGCTTTATTGTAGTGGTGTATAACCAGGTTTGAGTTTCTCCAGGAACACTATACAGGATGCATTTAAGTAATGTATTAAACTGAGAGGCATTCTCTCAAATTAGTTCATATGATTTTATTTTTAGACAACCTACATGGCATCTTTTTCCTTAAAAACAATGCCTCCGCTTAAGGCAAAAATAAATGAAGAGCTCAAGACCCCACCCGTCCCGTTTGTGGTGCCCTGGTGTGTGGATGGAAAGCATGAGAGGCTTTGCTCTTGCTGTTTCTGTTCTTTACGTTTCCCTTTGATTTCGTGTCACCTTTGATGTGCTTCCTGTTCGCTGCTTTTGTGAAGCTAGTTTCCTGCAAATGATGGTTCATGACAATATCAACACCAGTGATGACTGTGCTTTCGGTACCTTCGTCCTTGGGGCCTTCGGTGGAGGCATTTTCACCAATGACCGTCATCAATGTTACCCTCTGTCCTACTGACCATCTCCTCCACCTCCAGGCACAGCCCACATGTAATGACCCAGATCCAGTAGATATGGAAGAACATCTCTTTTGACTGATGAGGTCCTGGTAGATGGTCTTGATGGCAGCTGGGAGGAGATGAGGGCGATGCTAGTGTAAGTGTCGCTTAGGGGTAAAGCTTCAATTTATGTTGCATATAGTTTTCCTTTTTGCTTTTATGAAAGCAAAAACATATGAAACATTCATATTTCATATGTGCAGGAGTTTTTTTAGAGTATATACCTAGAAGTAGAGTTGGTTTATGTGCCTGGTCAGCTTTATATCAGTTTTATAAGTAATGCAAAGATTTTCCAAAATGGTGTGCCAGTTTACAATGTTTTATCATTTACTTGCTATTGTAGACCTGATTCTTGCCAATCTGGTAGGTATAAAGTGATATTTTATTGTGGTTTTAACTTGTTTTTTCCTTAGTGGTTGAACATATTTCCATGATTATTACTCCTGTTTCTTTTGTGAAATACTTCTTGATGTCTTTTGTCCATTTTTCTGTTGTTTGTTTTTTTCTTTTTCTTTTTGTATATACTTTTCTTCATTATAATATACTAATATTTCCATTTATTTTTATTGCACATATCTTTGTCCAGTTTGTGGCTTGTTGATTATCTTTTTTTTGTAAGAAAAGTTAATTTTAACATATTCAAATGTAATTCTTTTTTAGTCTTAAGAAATTTCTTACTGTCTCTTCTAAAAGTCAGAAAGTCATAAATAGAATCTGTGCTCCAGCAATTCTTATCTCAGTATATACTCAATAGCAATGCATGCACCTGTGCACCAATCATAGTACTAACTCAGATTTCTCTCAATATAAAAAACTAGAGGCCCAGTGCACAAAATTCATGCCTGGTCCCTCAGCCCAGCCTGCACCCTCTCCAATCTGGGACCCCTCAGGGGATGACTGACTGCCGGTTTAGGCCCGATCTTGGGGATCGGGCCTAAACCGGCAGTCAGACATCCCTCTCGCAATCCAGGACCGCTGGCTCCTAACCACTTGCCTGCCTGCCTGACTGGTTGCCCTTAACTGCCCTCCCCTGCTGGCCTGGTTGCCCCTAACCAATTCTGCCTAGGCCCCCGCCACTATGGCTTTTGTCCAGAAGTACATCCGGAAGGATGTCCGGTCTAATTAGCATATTACCCTTTTATTAGTATAGATTGTTAAGTACTATGCAACCAGGAACATGAAGTATTGCTACACAAAATATGGAGGAACCTCACAAATGTAATATTGAGCAAAATAACCCAGAAATACAAGTAGTACCTTATGAGTGAATCAATTTATACAAAGCTTATAAAACGAACAAAACTAATCCAATATATTAGAACATTTTGGAGATGGTTAACTTTGGGGAGGAGAGAAAGGACTGGTTAGGAATCAGAGTGCTTCTGCCAGAAGCAGGTAACATTTTTTCTTCGATGGGTGGGGATTATACAGTGCTTATTTTGTGATATCTCAATGAGCTCTATGTTATTCAATAAAACACAGAGACACAAAAAACGTCAGAAAGTCATATAAGTCTTTAGTCCACCTGGAATTGATTGGTGTAAGTGTGAGATAGGAAAAATATAATTTAATTATATAGATAAATCAATTTTATTCCTACTATTTAGTGACTAATTCATCCTTTCCTCAGGGACTTACCTAGATAGCCAATTTCCACACAAGTAAACATCTGTTTGGGGACTTTCTGTTCTGTTCCATTGGTCAACTTGTCTAACGAAGGGGTAATTAATTGCTATAACGTGATTAAAGGTCTTGAAACCTGGAAGAGCAAGTCTTCCCTCCTTATTTTTCTTAAGGAGTGATCTTGATTCTTTGCTCTTTCTTTAAATATTAGAATTAGTTTATCAATTTCTTTGAGGAAAGAGTAACTTCAGGAGATTTAAAAATAATACACACCAAATAGATTCACACTTAACATATAGATTATCTAGGGCGACAGCTATGCAATATTGAATCTTATGAGGTTTTGCTACTCTTAATCAGGGCAAGGACATTTCCTTCTGTTTTTAGTTTGCTAGGCTTTATTATAGGGGTTGAATTTTATAAAATGCTTTTTTTCATCTTGAGGTAAACATGGTTTTTCTACTTTGATCTGGTAATATGGTGAGTTACATTTATATCTGAAAATGTCCTTGTGTTACTGTCATTATTTTTTATATTTAAAATTTTTTCAGCTTTATGAAAGTATAATTGACAAAACTGTATATGTTTAAAGTGTACAATGTGATGATTTGACATGAATACTTTGTGAACTGATTATTATAATCAAGTTAATTAACTCATTTATCATTTCATAATTATCTTCGTGTGCATGGTAAGAATGCTTTTAATGTTTACTCAGCATATTTTGAGACCACAGCATTTACTGTTATTCTTGATAATTTTACTTGATAGTTTAACTAGTTCTAGTTAGTTTTCTCTCAATATTTTGAAATTATTTCATTGTCACCATTTCCTTTGTATTTCAATTCAGCTGCTATCTCTGGGATGATTTCCTTTTTCTCTCTGCTGCTTTTATCTCCTTGCCTGTTCTGATCTGTGGTTTCACTGTGAGGCCATCTAGATGTGTCTTTGTATTTATCCTGCTGGTATACATTGTACTTCTTATATTTGTAATGTTTTCTGCTCTGAAATTTTCTGCCATGGACTCTTTGAACATTACTTTTGTTCTCTTTTTCTGGGACTTGATCTATTTACTAAATTTCACTTCATTTATGTGTAATCTGCTGTTAAATCATTGAAATTTCTATTTCATTTACTGTTTTTCATTTCCAAAAGTCCTATTTCATTTTCTTTTAGATAAGGTTGGTCATTTGATAGATTCCTATTCTTAATTCTTTTTGTTTGTATCTCCTTCATTCTTTGGGCATATTCATTATACTTTATATCCAGTGGCTGATAAATCCAGTATCTTTGGGAGTCTAAATCTATGTGTCGCCTCTGAATGTTTTCCCTGAGCTTGGTGATTTTATTTTGTAAACTCATACTTAGTGGCACCTGTGGGAACCCAGAGGTTCTAAAGTGGGCATGTTCCCTGTGAGAGGTCCTGCACGTGCTTCTGCAGGCCAGCAACTGCCCCTGGGACATTTCAGCTCTTCTGGCCTCATTCAGGTGCTCAGGGTTGACTCCTTGCCTTCACTGTGGGTCCAGTGCTGTAACAGCGTTGTTCTCAGAGCAACCATGGCGCTTCTGTTTACCTACCACTCCTGCTCAGGTTCCAGCTTATATATAACTAGAGGCCCGGTGCACAAAAATTTGTGCACTCGGGGGTAGGGGGTCCCTCAGCCCAGCCTGTGCCCTCTCGCAGTCTGGGACCCCTCAGGGGTGACCACTTGCTGGCTTAGGCCTGCTCCCTGGGGGATTGGGCCTAAGCTGGCAATCAGACATCCCTCTGGCAGCTTGGGAGCCCTTGGGGGATGCCCACTTGCCAGCAAGGAGCAGACCTAAGCTGCAGTCGGACATCCTTAGCACTGCTGAGGAGGCAGGAGAGGCTCCCACCACCACCGCTGTACTGGCAGCCATCAGCCTGGCTTGTGGCTGAGCAGAGCTCCCCGCTGTGAGAGCGACTGACCACCAGAGGGCAGCTCCTGAATTGAGCGTCTGCCCCCTGGTGGTCAGTGTGTGTCATAGTGACCAGTCATTCCCAGTCTTTCTGCTGTTAGGGTCAGTTTGCATATTACCCTTTTACTATATAGGATAGAGTCCTGGTGCACGGGTGGGGGCTGGCTGGTTTGCCCTGAAGGGTGATCCGGATCAGGGTGGGGGTCCCGCTTGGGTGCCTGGCCAGCCTGGATGATGGGCTGATGGCTGTTTGCAGCTGGTCACACCCCTTCAGGGTGGGGGTCCCACTGGGGTGCCTGGCCAGCCTGGGTGAGGGGCTGAGGGCCGTTTTTTTTTAATATATTTTTTTATTGATTGAGATATTACATATGTGTCCTTATACCCACGTTACCCCCTCCCCCCTCCCCCCCCACATGCCACCCCCTCGCCCCCCCGCGGGTGTGCGGCCATGGAGGGGGCCCCAATGAATGGCGATTTGGTCCCTGGGG